>NC_140123.1:22001487-22450698 GCF_964035555.1 Netta rufina | reverse complement strand
CTGTTACAATAAGAAATAGTACCTTTCCTGCAAACCTTGCCTAACTATTGCATTGTTCAAGCTTTTAAATGAGTACAAACCACTGATCAGGTGTCAGTTACCCTTTTTGTTAAAAATATTCTGCTGTAAGCTACCAGCAACAGCGCACTGGGAAAATCTGCCAAGAGATGATGCAAAAACTAGTTTGATCAACACCAGCATTCCAGACAAAGAACAGCAAAGAAAGTAAAGGCATCTCTCACTGTCCTCACCTCCCCAGTCCTGAGGTGCATTCAGGTTCCCAGCAACCCCCTATCTAGAGCTGGTAGCCTCAAACTGGTCATGCCACCTTCTGTTTCGGAACTCCGTGGGAAAGAGAAGCTAGACAACACTTTTCTGTAGTCCTTTGGCCACTCTTGGCTAGGATATTCTCGTCTGATTAAGATCATGATATCTGTGAGGAAGGTAGGGGTATTTGTGTCCCCGAATAACTAGGCTGGCCAGTAACTCCCTTTAATAAATCTGTCTGTCTGGAGCTCACATCCTCTACCCCACAGCATCTCTGCTGCCCCAGGAATGGCGGGAGGACTGGATGCCCTGGGGAAGGGATTTCACACACCCCTGGGATCCCTGAAACCTTCATGACAGCTCAGCAGACACAGCAAGGTGATTAATATTTCATCATGTCACCTGAAAACAGCTGCAGAGAGTGGTAGACACACATCATCTGTCCCTCCTGGACAAATATCAGTTAGGCAAGAAAGAGGCTAGCATGTTTTGGAGGACTCATTACATCTGGGTGACCCTGCATTAGTTCTATAAAAAAAAAAAAAAAAACCTTTGGAAAAAAATTTGCATTAAAATACAGTATATTAAATCTCCTCTGACTCCAACTCATAGCATGTTCAGAGAAAAGATCAACAGAGCAGTTACTTAAAAAAATCACTTTTCTGATCTGTACTGGGTAATCGATGATGAAAATCCTGTTTATCTCCTCATATTTACTGCATTTTACATTTGAACTTAAGGCAGAGATACACTGTATTGTATAAAACCCTAATGCTTTCTGCACAATGAATATAGAATTTTAACTGTTTCAAAACCTCAAACATTACCTAACATTCCCCAAAATATAAGGAATTCAAGTTCTGAAATAAGACTGTGCAGTCTGTTTCTAGCCCCACTAGAAATGAATGAGAAATGCCAGTTGGGTGCTGATAAGACACAGCACTAAGCTTGCTGAGCACTGGGCTTTTCTGCACAGTGGCTGTTAAGAGGTTATGGCACTGCCAGAGGGTCTGGGAAGGCATGGTTTGAACCAATACTGAGCTCTCTCTGTGCAAGCAAATACAGTCCAGTATAGAATCGTAGAATGGCTCGGGTTGGAAGGGACCTTAAAGCCCACCCGTTTCCAACCCCCTGCCATGGGCAGGGACACCTCCCACCACACCAGGTTGCCCAAAGCCCCATCCAGCCTGGCCTTGAGCACCTCCAGGGATGGGGCATCCACAGCTTCTCTGGGCAACAAGAGCTGGGTTACACAATCTCAGAGGTTCTTGGAAGAGATTTGTCTATGAATTTCTTAAGGTAAGACTTAGTGTGGAAGTGCCATAGTGTAACACACTGCCTGTTCCTGAATCCAGCCTGATGCACCAGAGGGACACAGGGAAACATCCAGTTTGGGCAGTATCTGCCAGGGGGATCTGAACTATGTGCTGCAGAACAGTTACGGCTTTTACTTCAATTAAAAATAAATAAATATGAAAGTAAGTGTTTGAAGTGGTCAAGAGATGCCAATTTTCTGCTTTCTACTTTATAAGTTCAGCAAAGATTGAATCAAAGACTTCATGAAAAATCAGAGTTGGTCCCCCAAGAGGAAAAAAGGTATCATGGAGCAAGAGGAAGAGGTGCAGCTCTGGCTTTTCAGGAGAGCAGCCTTTGGTCTCTTCAGGGATCTGCTTGGTCGAGTGCCATTGGACAGAACCATGGAGGGAAGAGGGTCATGAGGATGATCAGAGGGCTGTAGCACCTCTCCTATGGAGACAGGCTGAGGGAGTTAGGGTTGTTCAGCCTGGAGAAGAAAAGGCTTCAGGGAGACCTTACAGCGGCCTTCCAGTACCTAAAGGAATGCTGCAGATGGACTCTTTGTCAGGAAGTGTAACAACAGGACAAAGGGTAACAGCTTTAAACTAAAAAAGGGAAGATTTAGATGAGATATTCAGAGGAAATTCTTTACTATGAGGGGAGTGAGGCCCTGGCACAGGCTGCCCAGAGAAGCTGTGGCTGCCCCATCCCTGGAGGTGCTCAAGGCCAGGCTGGATGGGGCTTTGGGCAACCTGGTCTGGTGGGAGGTGTCCCTGCCCATGGCAGGGGGGTGGGACTGTGTGGGCTTTAAGGTCCCTTCCAACCCAAACCATCCTGTGAATCCAAGTTCAGAAAGAACACGTTATCAGGCAAGGAAGACAAGACTGAATGATGTGGCACAGTTGTTGGCCACCTGGCTCATGTTGAGGCATACTGGTGGTGCCAGTAGAAGACCTGGACCAAAACAATCAAACATTAGCTCTGTTAACCCGGATGGATCACTCAAGATTCTCCTGTGAGCCAATCAACCTTTGGAAACCATGCATACAGAAATCGGAAAGGAGAGAAGCCAACATCACACAAATAGATCTTGTTGTCTTTAAGACTATGTATACTGTTTTAGGCACCTGTAAAAGCTTTATCAAAATCCATGGGGAAATCCCTATATTCTTCAACATAGTTTAGATTAAAGCTTCAGCAGATGAGAAATTGCTTCTTCCTCTCAGACCAAGATTTTTTCTTAATGTCTTTTTTATTGCTGTGCTGCTGACACAGAAACTTTGATTTTTTTAATTCCTGTTTCATGTCATAATCCTTTGTCCTCGTTGTATTATCTTATTACTACTTATCTATGTCATTATTCCTATAGCAGAAAGTGAAAAATTGCATGAAGAAAATTACAGTAATTAAACTTGTACATGAAATGGAAGACCTTTAACAATTTATTGTACTTCCATAGAAAATCTCTTGCCACAGTGTGTATGAGAAGGGAATGGGAATTTCCATCAGGGTCTATGGGAGTTGGCATGTAACTTTTATGGAAACACTAGTCACAAACTGCAAGCTAATAAAAGTTTTCAGAGATCGGAAAAGAAGGCTATCTTTTCTTGTATCTTACATACATTTCATGTAATTGATGTTCAGCTTTTTCAGGAACAAACTAACTTTTTTACACCCAGTCTAAACAGGGTCTTCTTTTTCAAGCAATCCCATTATATTTACTGATGGAGTAACGTATTGTTTGCAGGATCCAGCTCTGCACAGATACACAAGTTGCCCCGTACAGCTTCAAATGTCACTGTCACACAAAGGAAAAATATCCCCAGTTAGATAGATGTATTATAGCAAACGCATTCAGAATTTTCCATTCCACTGACTGATTGAAGAATTGTATCCATGAAATGTGATGACTTATTCAATTGCATCGCCTCTTGGCTAGAATAAGCTTTTGCCAGACAGATGCTCCTGAAGGATGGCTGCTTACAGCATAAATCTGATGTAACTTGATACACGGCATGGCGCTCAATCAAGATGAAATGATCCTTGGATGATTCTTCCATGTGCAAATCATTTCAGGAAGACAATTTAAATAATGATATTTTCTATTTTATTAAGTTCTTTGGACTGTTTTTCAGATAATGAGCAATTGTATCCAGCAGTAGCAGTTATTGTCAGGTTAATATTTTATTAATCCTCTACCTGGGCCCAATATCCTAAGACATCAGAGGAGCTAGCTGTTACTGGAATACTCAGTCCTGAAGGTTTTTTCTGGACTTCATTTCCACCATGCCTCCTCATTATTTTAAATGCTTATCCCCTATTTTAAGAGTCCCAGTTTGGGACTTGGTTTTTATCTTTTTTTCTTCCTCACCCATACCCTTACATTTTTGCTCCCCTCCCCAACAAAAATAGCAAAAGGAAAGCTTATGAGTGACAATTATAAATATAAACACATAAGCATTTTTAATAGAAGTGACTCCTCAGTCAATACTTTCAGCGTCAGTTAGTACTGCGACTGCTCAGTATGAGGGCTAATCCCTGTCCAGGATTCAACTGATGGGACCAGTGGGACCAGTCCCATCCAGAGCAACCACCCTGTTCAGATTTCCCAGTATTGAATAGGATGAAACAACACTGAAAACACGCCTAGTCCCTGCATTGTCAATGTATCAGACTTCAAACGAGCATGGCTTTTTGCTTTGTATCTAGACCACATATGAAGGAAATGCATTTCCTTAATGCCAGTGTAAAAGTTTCCATGTAGCATTCAGAAACTAGTCCCCGAACAATTTAACTTCAACTTTCACAGCATGCTGCTCCCAAAATGCTCTTCATGGAGGTGGGATTAGTAGTTAAGAGACATGGACAGTGGAACACATACATTTGTGAAAACTGGAATTAACGTGATTATGCTAAGCAGAACATTCCAGGCATCGGTAGTTTGCAAAGATTTAATGAAATGTGCCCCAGGTTCAGTTTTCTCTCTGGAAAATAAAGTGTGATATTCAGAGATAGTTGTGACAAAGTGGTATTTTATGGGCAAACAGAGCAAAAAGTCAACTTTTTCCCTATAAACTCCTTCCCTTTGTTGTGCTCTTTTCATTTCTACCATAATAAAGCAATTATAATAAATGTATTATTCTGAATTAGTATTAGTATTTCCTTCCCACACACCATATTTTTCATCAAAAAAAAAAAAAAAAAAAAAAAAAAAGCCACAAAGTAAAAAACACACAACACAAGCAGCTAATAAACTGATCAATGTGTGAGAAATCAAGAAGTATATGGGGGAAGAACATTACCAGCTGCTACTCCTTCTAATAGCTCCTATCATGTCTAGTTCTACAAACAGATTATGCCTTGAAGGATTTAAGAAATCCCAAAATACTATCCAAAGTCCATTAAATTTCTGTTGTTTTGATGTTATACTTTGACAGGTTTCATGAAGCATGAAGTTGTCCAAACAGTTGGTGATGCTAACAATTCTGTTTTTTTTTTTTTTTCTGATTTTTTTTTTTCCTGAAAATGTGTATATCCATATCTGTGTGAAGGGTTTCCCTGGTGCAACAAATCTGGTCTTTTTTATTACACACGTGACTACAGAAGAATCTTAATGTGTGTGTGTTGTTGTTTCTCACCTTGTTCTCTGTCTTGAGAGCAAAAATTCTTCTTCTGCATTTCTTATAGATTGGATTAGTTCAACACAAAAGAAATGTGTGTGAGAAAATAAAGCAGCTTTTCCCTTCTCTGAAGAATCCAATGGGATATCCATCCAGCACATCAGTAAGCAGACAGTATCCGTCTGTCATTTTAATATCCCACAACCACACCTTACATCATATATGGCAGTTGATTGGTACATGCTATAGCAGTTCAGCGAGGCAGGATGATGCTGTGTTGTGACCCACCAGCAGAGTGAAAAGCATGACAGGTCATTTGCAATGTAATGTGGCTCTCTAAAAAAGAAACCTTTACAAGTTTCTCACTTTGTAGTTCTTCTGAATGCCCCAGTCACCTTTCAGGGCTTATACAAGCAACTGCACTCACTGTGCTCTGAGGCATTTCTGCATGGCAGAGAGTACTCCGAGCACAAAGTAAAATGTTCAGTGACTCACACTGGTATTTGTAAAATAAACACGTAACTATCCATCTTAGCTGCAGGATAGCCAACCAAACACCTGAGTGAACTGCATCTGCTGGTTTTGTTTTAGAGACACAGTCAAAGCTGTGGTAGAAGGATAACAAGATATTCCCAAATGACCAAAATTTGCATTTTTGTTAACTCTAACAGTGAACAGCTGCCTACTGACTATGTATGGGAGGATGCTTATTTTTGCTATTTTCTTCCAGCATGGAAGTTTTAGCATATAAAAATGTGTTCCAGATGCAGTTGTTTCTGAGAAGCACATACACACAACTCCTGTGCATAGCAGAATTTTAGGACTATTGCTCAATTATGCTCATCTTCCACTGGCTGAATCACAGGCATGCAGTAGCAGAAATAACCCGTGCTATCTGTGCTGAGTTCCCGTCAGAAGAAAATCCCCATGCCCAAAGAATTTGTGAACAAAGTAGAGCAGACAGGAAAACAGAGTCTCTCTGGAGCTACTTGTGTCCTTGTATGAAAGCAGAACCAGTCTGGCTATATACTTACAGAAGAAAATATGAAAATCTTTTATTTTACCTCTTTCAACTAAATCATGATCCAAGTAGAAAAATCCTAATTCAGAGGTATTGTGTGCCATTTTTTGACCAGATTTTGAGAATCATAAACCAATTAATACTATTATTTTTTTTTTCAAACAGCTCATTTCATATGGAGGATTATTTTAAAGTACTGAATTAAAAAATTCTGAGCTTGGTTCTGCTCTCTGGGAAACGTCTAATAGGAAGAGGTAGAAATATTTGTCAGCTTCTTATTTTCTATTTTATTTTTACTAAAATTCTGAGAAGATTCATTCTAGACTTTACAAATTGTTTTGAGTTGAACAATGCAAAGGCAAAAAAAAAAAAAAAAAAAAAAAAAGAGATTTTATCTTCAAAAGCCAAAATTCTGAAGAATTTTCCCAAAACATCAAGACCTCTCCAAGTATGGAATCCCCCTCTTAAGTAATCAAAGCAGATAGATGTTCAGAAGTGCTAAGAAAAAAAAAATACTTTAACCAGATCTTTGCACTTTTCACATAACTTTCAAGAACAACTTATGGAGAAGAATACAACTCACCTTAAACTAGTCAGCATAGGAGCAAATATTTGTTATTTACTTACTATTTCTGGTTCAGTATATCCCCCAAAAAACATAATGCTAAGTACTTCAACTCACAAAAGCTGTAGTTCCAACTTCAAAAAATGAGTACAACGCAAAGATAGTGGAAATGGATTGCAGTACAATAAAGTAAGGTATAGTTCTTACATCATCTGTATAAATGCTCTCTGTTATTTCACTGGTACAGTAACTTACATATTTCCGTCCTTACATAATGCTCTTCAGATGTTTGCAATCACTGAGTATTTATGCTAATTTAACTACATTTTTTAAGACAATTTACTTACTAGTGACTAGTTATTCTATGTTGCACACTGAAAACTCTTGTCCTTGATGTAAAATATTTGTCTTTCTTTTTTACACTGATAATTACGAATATGAATCTCCACTGGAGAGAATTCTGGATATTTTCTTTATTTAGTAGGTAAAATTGGACAATTAGACCAGATTACATTAGCACCACTGAAAAGCTGAGTAATTTTCATAACGCAATTGATTTCTTAACACATGGTGCCATTTCAGGGATTATAACAACTCACCAGGGTAATATCAAACTTGATTAGAAGCCAGGGGGCCTGATTGCTATCTCTGTTAAGTCAGTGAAAATCCAGACAAAATGTAATTGACACCAGAAACTCCCAATTTGCACCAGCGTAGCTAAAAAGGAACTCAAGCACTGTATCTTTGACTGGGAAGTGGCTTTTCTCTTTTGCTTGGATAAGTCATTTCCATATGTGTGAGTGATTAACAGTAATTGCTTTAACTCCCTTGCAGATATCAAAGACAAGGTATTTGTGTTTTTGCTGCTAGGTACACTGGTTTTACATGGGTTTGAGGAAGTGGCTTCATATACAGAACAATTCGTGTAACAAATAAAAATCATTATATAAGCCTCTCAGGTGGTGAGAAAGCCTTTAACATGCTCAGCATGCCAAAGCCTTTTCTCTTCTGTAAGTAAAATTGTAACCTAAAGATAATGGGCTGGATTTTTCTACAGAGTTTGAGAAATACAGGATTGGAAGGAAGACCTGGGCAGCTTTTCAGGAACTCCTAGTCATAAGTCATAAGTCATAAGTCATAAGTCATAAGACACAATCAATAGATATTCCAGGGCAGGATTAACCTGAACTCACGTGAGATATTTACAGCGCAGGTACATATGTATGAGGCAGTTGGCTAAACTCCCTCCATCCACATTAGGAAAAAGCAGTAACTTCTGGAGTGGGAGTCATCTCATCCTAACTAAAATATGTCACAGATGAATGTGGCTTTAAAATTGCTTATGCCTCCTCGTTGAAAGTAGGGGAAGGAAGGGAGTGCACAGTTTGAGGTGACAGCTCTGGTACAGATGTCTCTGTTACACGTGGTTTTAGTTAGTGGAAAGAAACCTTATGTTTTGTACCCTCAGCACTGTTTGTTCAGATTAACTTCTGGTTTGGCTTGCTCCAACAGTGACCCTTCCTCACTGGATTGCTACAGGGAGCACCAGCGCTGCCCACTGTGGATGAGGGACCATCAGCTCCCACAGCTTTGGTCCAAGAGGATGGCCCCTGGTGCTCTTTTATGCAGTGGTAAAATCACACCTCTTTTTTTTATATATATATATATATATAAAAGTAAATTAAACATGCACAAAATTGTTCACTAGCATTGAAGAAGGCTGCCCTGGAATAGCTCCTGTCTATGTTACCAAGCTCTCGTCATTCAAAAGGGTGGTGGTATGTGATCCCAATTCTTAAGTGTGAGCAGTGACTTTTATTTAATAAGGTTACTTTCCTCACATGCACAGGTACATGCTGTGCTAATCATCCCCAGACACAGGTTAGCCCCCAACAGCCCCCTTTTGCTGCAGCTCAACATTTTGACCTAGCTCAACACCCTGCCAAGGGCAGAGGCTGTGCCGTGCAGATCCGTGTCTCCTGGCCACCTTGGGCACAAACATCCCATTGGCTTCACAGCACCTGCTGTCCACAGACCAGAGGAAACTTCAGCCAGCACCCCTAAAATTGTAATTAAAAGTGAAAACTGAAGGAGCCACAATCAGTAAGTTCAATATGCACTGAAGATGAGGCAATCTGGGGCTGTTCACCTCTGCGGAGAATCTGCTGCAGAAGATTCTCATAGCACAGGTACTCCCTGCAGAAATAATGATTGCTCAGAAAAAAGCAAGCAGCATGTCCTCAGCTGTCATCCCGTCTTGCTATTTTCTCTTCTCACTGGTAATATACCTGCCAGCCCACCTTCTCCATCTTCTATTAATTTATTTTTCATTTTCTCTAGTTTATTTTTATCATCTACTGAGTATCGTAAGTGGCAGGTAGATAATGTGTGTTTATCTCCCTATATGAAGATATCTTCATAACTTCAAACAGTGACAGATGCTTTGGTTAGAAAAAACGCTCTCATGGAAATCTTTGTCTGAATTTACACTCCATGAGAGCAATACAAATGTTCATGTGATTTTTATTTATTTTTTTTTTAATTCTATTTGAGTCACGGCTTTCTCTAAACAAATAAACATGGTCCCCCAATGTTTATAATTCAAACCTTGGAGAGGTCTGATACCACTTGAGAGAGAGTAACTGACAGTAAACAAAAGCAAAACTGATTAGCCAATTTTCATTCTCCATGCTGACTGAGGCCCCAAAAGGAAAACCACCTGAACAGCACGTTTAGAAAGGATTCAGTTCCTGCAATCCACAACACCGTGAGCAACATCTCTGCTGTGCCAGGTAGGTGAACGTGAACAGCACCCAAGAGCTCGGCTGAGGGAAGTCCCAGGGCTTACTTGGATGCCAGGGGTAATCACTGGGTAACTCCTTCAGCCAGAGACTTTCTGAAATATTCACTGAAATAGGGTTCAGCCTAGACTAACGCACTCTAAGAGACACCTCTGTGACACTAGAACTTCTCATTCAATGTCCTTGCTTACCATTTTAGAGGATGATTTGCAACTTGCATGTAATTTTTGTCCTCCTGAGGTCAAAATACAGCCAATTTATGAGCGTCTTAAAAAAAAACACCATGGTTCACAAATGTTCAGTGAAGATATTAACAGCTAAAAAGAGAGGTTTGAACAGCTGGAAAGTGTGAAGATTTAATCTTCTCTGAGCATTCTCTGTCCCTACGCAACTCCCACTGCTGATTAGACAACACAGGCACCATCTTTGCAGAACAACACCAGAAACAAATCCCTCAGGAGAAATACTGCTTCTTCTGTAAGAAAAGACAGACATTTTCTCCAAAGCCATGGCTCCCAACTGGTGAGGTGCAGCAGGGGCCCTATAACTTTTTTTACCTGGCCAGGCTGGCTGTTTGCCACACTTTGAGGGTCAGCATTGAGGGAAGCAAGGAGCACAGGTGATCCTGGACCAAACGAGCCATCCCAACCAAACTTCCAACATCCGATGTGGCACTGGGCAAACAATCTCCATGCTGGCACAACTAGAGGCAGGAACAAAGCTATTAATGGTAGAGACAAGAGGAAGCAGCCTAGCCCCAACACTGGAGGGCCAGGGAAGGAAGTGGAGGCCCTAAATTACAAGGTGCAAGAGAAGGCGGGGGGCATTGTGAGTGAAATGTGTCATGAAAGTCAGAAACTGCTCTGAAGCAATTCTGCTTCCTTTGCATTTATGCTGGGTCTCATCTTCACTTGTTTTTTCCCCACTAAACAATCTTATGTGACCTATTTCTTACAGAGATTTGTGTCTTCATAAGAGGCAGTTTATGTCTCTGTTCTGCCAGCTCTCTCAGGAATAATGTCCTGCTCTCTGCCCATACTTGTCCTTCATTATTAACAGAGCACTTTTCTACCACTAGATAACATTTTCTCAGTTGGTTTTCATTTCTGATGCCACACTGATGATTGCATTTGGTACAAGCAGTGGTGCTTATGTTGTTGCACGCTGCTGTCGCCAGCACAGCATCCCACAATCAATGTGAGGCTAAAAACCTACCAAACTGCACTTTTCAACAAATCAGCGGGTGCTTTGAACACCATCTATAACTTTAAGTGAACAATTTCAGTAACAGTTTTGTCAGGCCTCCCTAGAAGCAATCCTAATGGGCAACAAATAACAAAATGAGGTTTAGCTGGTGAAAAAAAAAAGCAGAATAAAACGTTGAAGGAAGGGAAATGATTATCATAAAACATTTGCATGCCCATGTGGATTCTGCACTGTGCTGTACAGAAGAGATCAGAGCTCACCCCTGCCCTAAAGTCCTTGCTGTTGCTAAGACAACCACATCAATATAAGAGAAGCAATGCAGAGTCCAGTGGTGAGACCTCCTGAAGGGATGAATTGGCTACCAGGTTTGCTAAAGGAGACAAAGTGCATTGGTAAAGAGCAGGATGGCTGCTCTGGCTGTGGCAGACTGCCTCACAGAGGCACTCAACCAGGCGGGGAGGGGATGGGGATATAATGGGAATACCCCAACAAATAGCAGGGGGTCTTTGTTCCCAGAAATACCACTGTTTTCTTGTCTGAGTCAGGCTCCCAGGGGCACCATCAGAAGGTCCAACAACAGCACTTTCTTCTCAGAACAACTACCTTTTCTCACCTCTGCCTGGCTTATAATGGTATCTGCCTAAGCCTTGAGTTACAGAGCATTTAGGGGAAGCTTCTCCCTCCAGCACCAGGCTTGAGGCTCTGTCCCAGGGTAAGATGAAAATGACATGTAGCAAATATATGTGGAAGGAGAAGATCACAAAGTACTTCATAATATCAGCTCATGAAACCTATGTAGAAATGACTCAGGGAAGCAAAATCCCATGCCATCAAAGCACCTACATCCCAGCTCCACCCTGTCAGTTTGAGACATTTCATACCAGTTATGTGCATAAGACGATATGCTTTGCTTTAGTCTTCTTACATTATTTACAGACAATCTTTCACAGACTAATGCTTGGATTATCTGTCTAAATGTCCAAACGTGGATCCTGTAGTGTATCACAGGGAACTGCATCAGTGAGGTTAATAATTTAATGTTTTCTGGAGCAAAGCATCGTCAAACATTATCCTTGAAGGAAGCAAAAAGAAGAGCATACCTGACAAAAAAATATTCCTATATTTATTTCCTATATTAATATATGCCTATATTCCTTTAAGATGTTTCACTGCTTAACATAATACTGCTGACTAGCCTTCCCATACCTATTTTCTGGGTTTATATACAGGAGAAAAAGCAAATTCGAGACTGGCAAACAGAAAACATGTTACAAGAAGAAAGCAAGCCTCTATAACAACTTCTCAGGTGTTCACTTCAAGATCTAAGGCAATACAGAGCTTTAGTACAGCAAACTGCAGGTGCCAAACAGAGTGAAATCTGTCAGCTTGTTTCCATTATGTGATTCACATGCTTCCATAATTTTGCATAAAGGATAAAACTCTGGCTCATAAGTTAATAAAAAAACTCTTCCCAACAAAGAAATCTAAACCCAGAAACTGCTTCTCATCTCTATCTCCAGTTTGAAAGGATTTTTGAAATTGGGAAAGGCATTTGTCTCAGTTCCAAGGATATCAGAAGCCTCTTTCTAACGATGCACCTTTGTGGGATGAGAAATCCAGCAGCAAAGACATCATTTACCTCCTACCACCCGTCTGCCACAATTGGACTCAGTCAGGCTGACTGAGACATAAGGAGGTAGCTGGTGTGTTTGGCTGTATTATAACATCTCCCTCATGTTGCCAACTTATTCTTGCCCGGGTATCTTCCTATTTTACTAGAGCTCCTCTAAACCAGCATCAAAAACACTTGCCCTATTATCAGGATTGGGCCACAACACACATGTCCCATTCATGTGCTGTGGGTGTTAAGAATTTGTAGCAGTCTCCCAGCTCACATATCTCACATGACTCAAGTTAATTAAATGGCACAATGGGACGCTGCCAAATGTTTATTTCTCACTGAAACAGAAACAGCCATTTAAAGAATGTTGTTACACAAGTCACATTCCACTGCAAAGAAGGAACACCTCTAATTATGCTATCTGTGACTGTATGTCAAACATAGGAAAAATAAGAAGCCCCACATTTTGAGGAATAAATTGTAACCTTTACTATCCACATTCTCGCTAAAAATACTGGATTCTGTCTCAACATCAGAAATAAAATATACCCACTAGTAATTGAAGAACAAATGAATGTGATTATAATCTTACAGTACATTAGCTTTTGGATTCCTTTACTATGCAGCAAACAGATGGAAAATCATATTACATGCACTGGGAAACAAAGTTTTAAGGTATTTCTCCAAGCATCAGTTATCTTTGCATTCAAGTATTTCTGGCCTTGAAGCTTGGATCATATTGAGTTACATCTGTGCAATGTTTGGCTATTGGTTCACAACATATTTCGACATTGGCAGCAGATTCACTGATCAAAAATATTGCACATTTGCCTTTGTGTTCAGAATGTGGGCAACAAATGACACAAAGATGACTCTAAGAGATCAGATTATTTTGTGGTTTCTGAATTTTTGTGTCATTCATGACAAATTTCAAATATCAGGTCTCCAAAACAAACAAACAAAAGCAACACATGAGGTGTAGCACCTCTCCAGGTCACACAGGCTGCCCAGCATGAGGCAAACGGTTCCCTGCAGCACACAGTTTGTACTGTGGCCCAGCTCTCAGGTGCTGGCCACAGGGACATCTTGTGACCCACCTCCCTGGCTGTGTCAGGCACTGGTTTCCATTTTACCTCCTGCCCCAACATGCCATTTGTGAAGGTTTAAAAGCTCCTTCACCAGGAGGTAGGCTACCCTTGTTGAAAGGCATGGTGGGGACACTATGGCGGCCTGGCCTACTGCATGCCACAGCCCACCTGGAGGCCAGACATGGTGCCTGAGAGGGGAAAGAGGCTCAGGCATTCGGGAGAACACACACAAGTGCACAGGGCAGATGGGTGCAAGACCCCATTTCATAAAGAAACTCCTCTGCAGATCCTGCCTCAGCTGCCGGCCTTCCCCAGGGTGTTGGCAGAGAGATCTCCAAACACTTACTCCCCCCCCCCAACACATACAACCCTTGAAATGCATAAAGCCTTTCCCTAGACAACTGCCTGTATAATTTGCAGTATCTGTAACACCTGCAGTCTCCCCAGGACTCCACTGTGGGGTTCCCTCCTTCCCTGGCTAACAATGTGTAATGAGACTGGAATGAAGAACTATGCAACTCATTTATCAGCAATATATCTTAAGGACCACTTTAGAACATACAATGATGCACAGAAAAAGTGGGTAACAAGCACTATATAAAAACATAGACGCAGCTATGTTACACACTTCTCAAACCATTGTTTCTAGTTGCCTTTGGCTGATAATATTTCAAAAATAGATGGGAAGCAAGGAAAGTTGCAAGCTAAATCCCAAAGTACTGCCTTTCTCTTCCTCACCAAACACTACTGGCATATAGTTAAACAGATATTTGCTGTCAAGCAGTTTCAGAGAATGAGGATCAAAATAAGCATTAAATAAACCTATCTTCTTTGGCTACTCATGGCTACTCATCCATTATAGAACAGCATACCTGAGATTCATCACTGAGCTGATAAAGTTTCATCCATAAGAATGCAACATTCTGCCAATATCCTTTTTCCAAATGAAACATTCCAAACTTAGTGGCTGTTCCACAAACAAAATGAAATATTAGCTTGTCTTTCCCTCCTTCCAGAGAGATAAAGACCATGCACAAAAATCTGCCCCTACTGAAGAAAGTCTGAAAACATCTACAGATTTCAACAGAAGTTCACACTTGTATTCATACAAAAAAAAATGATTCTGCATACTCATTATGTACTGAAAAATATTATGGCCAACAAGTCGTAGGTGACAGTCCCTTATTTTCTCCAGAGCTTGCTCTCCCGATCTTGTTCTTTTTTCTTGCAGCTTGTTGAATTGTGGCTGCCCTTGATGGATGGGTGCATAACACAGGGTGTCAGAGACTCCCAATATCATTTTCCCTCAACTAGAAACCAGAGGTTTCCCTTTCACTGAATAACATTCAACTCTGGATGTTGCTCTTTTGTTTTAGGTTAGCAAGATGCCTTTACATTATTGCTTCTGCCTCATATATAGACTTATTGATTTTTTTTCAGTACAAAAATGCTTTAAGAAAGTCAATGCTTCAGCAAATAGACTGAAACAGAAGTATTGTAGAATCCCATTTGCCATTCCAGCATCAGAGATCAGGTTTAAGTTGAAGGAAATAACATGTACATGTGGGACAAGTAATATAGAGAAAAACAGCAAGAAGATGTGGAAAATGGATGAGTACAGCCATGAAATTTGAAACAAAATAGAAAAAGAGATGCTGAAGATAAATGTAGTAGCTGTGAGTAGGACTTATCCCATCTAATTTTAGCATTTTAAAACTTAGGCGTCTAGTCCAAGCTAATCGCCTTAACTGTCTCCATATAGTGAGCAGAGACATTAGCCACTTCCATGGGGGATTCAACCAGTCCTAAGACAGGTCTCTATGACATGGCAATGCATCATGCTTTGCCTCAAGTATCACAGTAGTCTAGATGATGGACTCAGAAGAGACACCTAACTTTTGGACAGTTTAAAGTCAGGTGAGATGAATCCATATCTGTAGAACTAAAAAAAGTGCCTTCTTTTCTGCTGAAGGAAACCAAAACATGAACTCAAAAAGCAAACTGGAAACACTTCAGGGACTAATGTTCAATTGCTTGGCCATGAAATGCAGTGAAGCACAACAGCACAGCTGCCAGGAATAAAGGCTGACTCTCTTCTGCTAAATAGGAACAGACCAGGGCATGAGCACAAGCACCAAGCCCAACTGCCCACGCTGCTTAAGCATTAGTTAACTCCCTGGCAATGTCTGCATTACTCCGACTTGCTCCAATGGAGACAAACATGTGGCCAAGAGGAAATCAGTTTGCCTGTGCCATTTGTTAGTAGAGCCATGGATACTACCTCGAGCAGTACAGACACAAACAAACGATAGCATTTACAATGGAATCACATAGATCTGCTACAGGTTTTTAACATATTCTATGCTCATAATTGTTGTCTGGGTATCACTGAAAGGTTTAGTTTGGAGAATCTGATATATCTAAGTTACTACAACAACCAATATGCCCAGCTATCAGTCAGAAAGTGACTATCACTGCATTGGGATTGGAAGCACTCTGGAGCTACATCCTCTTCACACTATATTTTTATTTTATTTATTTTTTGCTATGCTCATATCACAGCTTCCTGAGACAGCTAAACAAAGGGTCACTGGTAGGGTGACATTAAAAAATGTCTTGTATGATAAAAGCTTAGTTTTCAGTGTACTACTCCTAACTTCAATACGCATCACTATGTCCTCAGCCACATGGAGGACAACTGGCATGGACCCATCCTCATTTTCACTCAGACACGGAGAAGTTCTGAAAGAACATTTCCCTGGTTCCCTAGTTCACAAACTGTGCCCCAAAGTACCTGCAACCAAGTTCCGATGCCTGTGAATATTCCAATTTTCTAGTATAATTTGTGCAATCTGCACATTTAAATAATTAATCTTACTGCTGTAATGGTAAACAGGATTTGACAGTAATTCAGAGTGATGTTCCTTCTCCTGTGCACTTGAGGAGATGTGAGTTGGATATGATGAGCTAGAGACAGTGACACGAATACTTTTGCAGATGTAAGGACAAGTTCCGTATGTGTTTTGCTTGTGATACTCAAATTACCATCAATGAAGGGCATACAAGTAGCATATACAAAACTCACTGATTTTAAAACAGGATCATTAACAACATTAAAGTCAGATTTTAATTTCTATAATGTGCCATGTAAAACTCAAAAATCAGAAACAATCTACTATTTTTATGTGTAAAAAGGAACAGTTCAACAAGTCTCTCAACCCACAGAGCAATCTACATACCACGTAAGTTAAAATCTGACCCTAATGATGAACTTTTCATTGAGGTATTTCCCAAAAGAAGGAAAATACTTCCACAGCCTTTTAGGCTGCACTTTCTTCTCCTCATACACAGCTCTGAGATCCAAACATTTTTGATTTTATAAACTGAAACTAGTCTGAAAGCATTTTAGTTGTGTAATTAAGGTGGGAAGAAACATCCAAAGAAAGTGTCAGAACAGAAAAGCTCCTAAGGAGAATAACGTGTAAAATATTTCTATCCTGCTCTATAGTGCCACTCAAAAATTGGTTTATGATCTTGGAACACTGACAGGAAAAGGCTTCTTAAAGCTTTTGTGTTTTAACAGCAGTGGAATTGGTGAAGGATCTTGCATCAGTTCAGGTGTTGTACCTTTTGTGCAAATGGCCTTGCAGTTCAATGCTTTGGGAGTTGAAGATTAGACCCATTTGGTTTTCTTGGCAATATCTGACATTTTTTGTGTCAGAGGATTTTCTTATAATTGCTCATCAGCAAGACCTTGTCTGAACATTTAAATAATTTACAAGCACAAAACCTATTAGTTGTATTTTATTAAAAATGGGCCAAACTTGCCACTAGTACAATTACATGTAGCTTCTTTGAAGTGAATTGCACTACATATGCTTACACAGCAGGGAATTGGCCCAGATGCTGTCAAAATGCTTCATTAATAGTCAGGTCAGACAATAAGTCAGATCTTCTGCTTGTGAAGTACTGCAATTTATGCCTAAAGACTGGAAGAATTGGTATATAAAGTAATTACCAAAACTGGAAAGCAATCATCTCCTAAATCTGGAAAACCTCATCTATAATTCTATTTTTTACCCAAAAAGAAAGACCCACAAAAAAATCCCAAAGCAAATGGGAAAGAAAATACCATAATGTCAGACATAAAAAAAAAAAAAAAAAAAAGTATTCCTTTCTTCCAAATACAAGGAAGCATATATATATATATATATATTTTTTTTTTTTCAAAAATCCATCCTTCAGCATTTTTTGGGTTCATTTAAAGGCCCATTGTCAGAGAATCATTGATCCATTCAGGCTGGAGGGGATCTTGGAAGTCTCTAGTCCAGGGTCAACACTGAGCTCAGACCAGGTTGCTCCTGAAAACCTCCAATGACAGTGAGACTGTACAAGATTGACTGTCTCATGGGACAGCCTCCTGTTCTCCATATTTCTAGTCTGAACCTCTCTTGTTTCATCTTATGCCTGTTATCTTCTGTCCTCCTGCCACATACCATCATGAAGAGACCAGCTGTATCTTTTCAATGACCCTGTATGCACTGAGGGCTGCTGTCAAGTCCCCCACCAAGCTGTTTGTACTCCAAGTAGAACAAATTCACCTTTCCCAGACTCTCCTCCCAGGGCAAATAATCTAGCCCCACCATCTTTTTGGTCTCTGCCAAACTCCCTCAAACATCAAGTTCATCAATGTCTTTGCTGTATTGTGAGGGCCTAACAAGTACTGAGCAGATGGGATAATCCGTTCCTTCTGGTTCTTCTACTCTTAATAGAGCCCAGGATGCTGAGCCTATATCCTTCTGGGAATTTAGTCCATCAGCACAGGACTTTGTATTTGTCTTCATTAAATTTCATGAGGTTTCCACTGACCCATTCCTCCAGTCTGTCTGGGTCCCCTGGATGACAGCCAAGCCCCCCAACATATCATGTGCTTCCCCTCAGTCTTGTGTTACCCACTGACTTGATGAGGGGACATTTTAAGTCTCCTTCTCCATGTCACTGATGAAAATAGTAAGCAGGGTTCCTCTCCACATGGATACCTGGGGAATTCGGCTCCTAACTGGCCTGCAGATAGATTGTGAACCAACAATTACCACTCTGTGAGCCCAAAATAACACGCCAGCTTTTCATCCGTCTAGCTGTCCACCCATCTAGAGTGTATCCCAGGCAGGACACAAGGATTTTGCTGCATCCAGCTACACTAAACTGAACTTCTGTAGGGCTAGTTAAGAATCAGAAGATGACAGACATTTGCCGGGGTTGCTGATGAGCCAACATCATCTCTTTACCTGTCCCCATGTTGGATCATGGCAGGAAAATAGCAGCCAGGTAGGAAAATCAAGAAGGCAAGATACACACCAGTGAACTACTGCCTTCACTCCTATGAGGGAACAGGCTTCATGACTACTGTGTCCTTCTCACCCATACCAGGAGTCTGGCCATAATTTATCAATGCGGACACATTTGCCATAAAAACCTGAATACTTCCAACACCTACTGACAACTCTGAAATTCCCCAGTGACCTTGCCAACTTCTAGTACACAGCCAGAGTGCCAAGTTAGATGTTTTACAGTGCTCAGAACATGTACTGTCAAGAAGAAGATAATGAATATGATAATATATACAACTTATAATTAATACACAAAAGTGCTTTAAATAATTTGCATAAAACGTCAGTCACAAAGTAGGACAAACCTTTACAGCCAAGTTTCCAAAAAAATAAAAAAATAAAATCTAATTGATCACGTCCCTTCTGTACTTTAAGTCTATTGTACATCTCTGCGAGTGACCTATTATTTCCTACAAGAAATTCACAGCTCAGAGGAAGTCTCCTAAGACAGGGAAAGCAAAACTCACATGGGATATATAGGCCAGCTCATCCAGAAGTAGCACAAAGACCCCAAACAGAGACTTTTTGTCTATGAACTTATATGACCTTCCACAATTTTAGCCAAGTCTCTTTTTCTAAAATTCCCCGAAATCCCTTATTCTTCACCAAGATTCAGCACATGAACATCCAGAAAGATTAGGCTTCCCTGGTGGGAAATTAGACATGAGATTAAGAACTCAGTTTAAAATGGGGACCTAGTTTCTATTTAAATATGGCTGCTTGTTTCTTATAAAGTGACTAATATGACACGTTTAAACCAGGCCAGCTGAAGAGGGGAAAAAACAGATCAGCTGTTTAGAAAATATCTCTGTTTCGCAATCTCCTGTTTAGTTTGTACATCTGACAAAGAGTAAAGGAGATGAAAAGCTGGCTGTGAAAGATGAATTACTGGCCCAACAGTGCAAATCCAAGAACAGAGCATAGAGCTGTTTGTAAATTGGGTATTAGATGCTATTTTTTATTTACATAGGGATTATTTCTGGGGGAATCTGTCAGATCGTGTGCTATCCAGTAGCTGCAAGGTGTACCTCGCAAGCCTACTGTATTACTTACAGTCTTTTTTGTTTGGTTCCTGCTGAAGATGCTCCTGTGGGAAGGCTCTTGCTCTCTGGTCATCAAAAGCCTTGAAAAGATACCAAAATGGAAAAAAAAAAAAAAAAAATCACCCTAGGCCAATTGGGAGGTTCTCTGTATTATATTTATTGAACTGTCAGTTCATTTTTTTTTCACAAAAGCACCAATCTAGATTGTGTTTGAACCACCTTACCAAACATTTTCTATTTATTTTATTGCCTGAGCTGCTGCTTGCAATTCAGCACAAGCTTTGGGCCTGTCCAGTGCTATGGAAACTGAACACTGGGAGCAACTCTCGAACATGGATGCGGCACTGTGGCAGCATGAGCTGCTGGGTCTTAGAAGTCAAAGAAAATGAAGCTGAGAGGCTTAGAGACTCTACACCCCTAGAGGATGCAGTCTTTGGGTTTGTTACCCATCTGAAGTGCTGTGTGATGAAGAGAGACTAAGTAAATAACATATCTATTTCTCAGAATTGTTTTGATGGAAAATTTACGCATGCTTTGGAAACTCTACTGGATGTGGAAATTGTCGTATAGCCTCTTAGGACAGTACTGAGAAAGAAATCCTTTACACTAGTGGGTATTGTGTATACTTTTTAGAGTACAAGCAGTGATGTAAACTGACTGCTTCTTCAAGAGGATGTTCTGCAAACTTAACAAATAAAAAGCTGTATTCTAGTAAGCAAAGTTTTTTCTCTCTTTGCTCGATCTAATTATTTGCAGTTGAATTCCTTTGTTGCATTCTCTCCCTGTATCTTCCTAGGTAACTATTCATACTGAAGACACAGTTGTGAGAAGTGGCAAGTGGCTGATGTGCTGCACAAATGTGAATTTGACTGTTGAAATGAAAGTATGATACGGTTAGACTGATCTCTCCCATTCAAAAAATGCATTTATAAATCAAAGTTACTACTTAACTTGGTTATAGGTATTCACTGGACAAATTTGTAGTTAAATATTCCCATTTATATTAAAAAAAAAATCTGCAAGATGAGAAGTGTATTTCTCTGTGCTTTATTTCAAGTGACACATGAAAAATTATGCTTTTCTATGGACTTTCATATAGTTTCATTCAGAGAAGACTCCTCTCTTTTCCTCAAGTGTTCATCGGGTAATCCATCCTCTTATTGGAAGAAATACTATGGCAGAAGATAAAAAAAAAAGTGCCTGTGAGCATGCTAATCCTGGGGTGATTGATTCCACCATTAGAAGGAAAGGTTATACACTATGCTCAGCAGTTTTTAAAGCTATCTGCAACACAGTGCCAGTCATCCAAGCACAGGACTGATCAGTGTGCAGACTTCAAATTAATTTGAGTCCTCTGAACCAAACGGCAAGTCTGATAACATTCATTTATTTTCATTCCCTCTCCCTCTTTCAGCACATGGCTGAAAACATCTGATATTCATGAGACTTTCATGGTCTAACCCCCAAAGCCAACTTGTTGCTCTCACACTCTGCACACATCTGTGCTCACACCAGGGTCAACACCCTACAAGACCTGCTCTATCTAACAGAACAGAAAAAAAGGCAGCAGACAACATAGCAAACTGCAGGGGAAAACAAACAAACAAACAACAACAACAAAAAAGATCACTTCTACTTTATAATTTCTTCTTTTGCAGAATACATATTACAAAAAGAGTCCTGTAACTTTTGTAGCCCTCCACACTGTCAACATGACTTCATCTATTTTTATTGGAAGAGATGGGACTTCTGGAACGTGGGCGCACTGTTAATCCAAGCAACATAATGATGTAAGTCTGAAAAGGCAAACTTTGTAAAACTTCTATAAATGCACTTGTCTTCATGAATTAATTGAAAATAAATATATTGATTCAAACAACGAACATCTATCAAAAGGGGTAAGTTTCAGCTGTGCAACTGATGCAAGCAGAAGGCAATCTACAAAGTCCGTGACCAACTCCATATGATTGGCAAAATAGAAGAAAAACACTTATAGAAGAAAAATACTTACATAAGGCATTCTTTTCTTAAATACTTGTTTTCTTAAATTCTTAAATACGTGTTTTCATTTCTATGTATATTTCTCACTGCCATCTGCAAGGAAATCACACCTGAACATTGAAAAACAACTAGATTCAAGAAATTATCATTCCAATAAAATAACCTTCAGTTGTAAATCCAGAAATGCATCATTTATTTCCTTTATACTAATCCCTTCAATAATTAGAAGGATTAGTTTTAGCTTGTCAGCACTTTAATCCCTCTACATGATTTAACTAATTTTACTAAGAACTGCTGATTTCTGTAAAACTATCACAAAACTATTTCCTAGCAAAACATACCTGGGCTGGAGACACTCTTGTACATCTACATTACTGATTTTTTAAATAACAGTGTAATTGCCTTGAAGCAATAACCATAGTTATCATCAGAGTTAACATGTAACATTTGTTTCCAGTAGTGAACACACAATCTCTTGGTAAGCCGAAGACAAACCTACTTGTTCTTTACCATAGGTGTTTCTCACCTGCAGTCTCAACCTGCTGCCAAGTGCACCTGCACATCACTACATGTTTGTTTGGTGTCCGTATTTCACCGGTGTCTGAAGTGGGTCGTCCTCACATTGAGCACTCAGAGACCACTTAGGGTGAAAAGCACTGAGCACATGCACGCTTTATCTCCTTTTCACTTTATCTTGGACAATGAATCACCAGGATAACAAGGCACTGCAATGAAAACAAGCTGCCAGATAATGTTGTATATGAGGTATTAGAAACAAAAACAACCAGAAAGAGAACCAGATAAGTTCTCAGTAACAACAAGCAACAGCATACTCTTAATTCAGGTGCTTAATCTGTGTGACCAGAAGGACTGTATTTAATCATAACACAACTTCCACATGCTATGAAGTTTAAATGTTGCCTCTCAGATCATGTCCCTATCTTTAGCTGGGTATCACCATTTCTTCCTATTATTCTTCTGGCAGATCACAGTGAGCACAGATCATCTGTTCCCTTTGTAAGACCCGTTCAACCAACACAAACTGCTGATCACCTCTAAATTTTTCTAAGAAAGGAGCAGATACCTGCAAACCCATCTGCCTCCCTTGTGGTTCAGTACATGTTCACTATACCTAACAGTTCATCTTTCCACAGAGCAGGAGAACTTAACTTCTTCAGGCCACGGGGTCACAATGCAGAGGGAGCAGGAAAAATATCTATTAAACATATTTTGTAAAAGTAAACCCGCAGTCACCATGAATTTATGGGAACCGTTCTTAGGGGAGGACTCCGATTTTGCACTATAGATTATGATGACATATATTCAACTGGAGATTAAAGGAAAAAAGTTTAAATGGAGTGACTAAACTAAAGACACTGCTGTCTCTTCTTTCTCACATTTACCTCTATGTACTATCCAGTAAATCAGAAATATTACTCCACTTGTCCTGTCTGTTGCAGCAGATGGCCATACAAAACCCTTTAACTGACAGAATATGACAGGGCACTTTGTTGGCTTTCCACTTCTTGCTGCTCCTTGCAATAAATCTCACAATACACTGCATCCTTTATAAACCCTTCCACAATCCACTTCTTCATACCTGAGTAAGAATCGGATTAAGAGAAGCCAAAGACTCCTCATCTGTGTGCAGCAAACCAGATTCCCAGCAGTTTGTACCTAAATGTCAGCCCTAATAAATAGGCATCACCGACAGATAGCCAACATGATTTATCTTGATCATAAAGGCAAACAAGTACCACGTTTAATTAGTATAATAGCATTTTGACCCACTTATTTTGTAATAGCTGAAACAATAAATACGTAAATATATTTTTTTCAGCCGTTCTTTCATTTCAGCAAATTACGTGTTGCTGCTAGGGGCACCAGGGCTTGAAAAAACGTAGCTTTGGATACAGTCTCCTAGGAAAGCAGCAATTTAAAAACAGCAATTACTTGTTTGTTGGAAATCAGAAAGTGCCCATAAATGGTTCAAGAAATCTTTCTGAAATTAAAGGTTGCAAATTATGCTTATGGGCAGTGATAGGCATCTCTTCTGGATCTCAAGTCTTCACTGAAGAAAGGATCAAACAAATCCATAAAATTCAGTAGCCTATTCTACCATGTTCCCATGTCTTCATCAAAATGTGAGGTCAGTGGAAGCATGTTCCTCATGCTGACCCCCTTCCTGGGGTCGAGGGACATTGAAACACACCTCAGGACAATTAAATTTCTAGTAGCAACTCAACCAATGTCCCCAAAGCCCAATGAACTATAAAAAAAAAAAAGGCCCAAGCAACTTAAAAAATTAAAATGCCTCTCTATTGCATACTAAAATTGAGAACAATAAGGAGGGAAAGGAGGGAACAAAACCACCTCTTGTTTACTTCTTCAGCAATTAACATTTTGAATAGCATTCTCCAGATTCACAGGTGCTGTAGATAAATGCAGAAATGTGTCCAAAAGCCCAAATAATTTTGAAAAAAATAGAGAATATAAGAAGAATCATATTCTGGCTGTTAGTAAGGGGCTTATAACTCTGTGTTTCCTTCAAGAGATTGTCACTGGCCCCCAGCAGACAGGAGAGCTTTCCCATGTGAAACTTGGGTGAATTGACCAGGCCAGCAAGCGAAATGCTGTGCCCATGTCCAAGCTTGCAAACGATGGAAAAGACAACTAGCATGTTTCATCTCTCACCATGGTGATATTTCTCAACCCACTTCACTCTCAGAGCTAAACTTTGAGCGTATGTGAAGGGAAGGGGGTGCAGTGCCAAGGCAGGGTCCTGGTTACACCAGTGCACTGCTCACACAGCTATAAAAACAGCTCAGGTGGGAACAAAGGCAATCCTGCCTCCCATAGGGTATCCCCTATGCCACTGCCAATTGCTGAGCAGTTGTGCAATCTTACAAAAAGTACCTACACAAAATATTTTGTACTTAAACATTAATTCAGCCATTTCAATCCATGACAAAGAAGTCAGTGCTCTAGATTCCCAAAGGCCACCATGATTCACATGCAAAGCATGTATGCCTATTTCACTAGTATTTCCTATGAATAGTTACTATCTGCCAATTTACACACAAATCCATCACCAACGGGGCGTTTGCGCGCCAACAATGGATTTCTCCACTGTCTTTAATTTAAATTTATAATAGAATTTCTGCAGATAAACACAGCTTAGCAAAACATTGGTCAAACTGCAAGGAGTTTCATTTTCCTTAGGGGGAAGTAGATGCCAAACTGTAATAGAACCCCAGGAGGCCACAAAAACTAAATTATAAATCCCCAGATATTCTACCGTAGTCTACTAAGTTGTTTTTTTTTTTCCCTGCCAGGGGGATTACAACTGAGATGCTGCATCTGCAAAATCCAAAGTCCTTTGCTGATACAAAATTAGTTTCTGTTTGGGTCCAAGCTTTATGGTAGCTGGCTTCCCACTCATGGTAAGCCATAAATTATTTACAAATCTTTGAGTATAAGCCTGTTATGAATACATTAACTGTTCTCTTACCTTCAGAACTCATTAGCAACAGGAGCAATTCTTTGGATGCTATTTTCCACTACATAGCCACTGTGTATGCTGAACCTGCTGTGCCACTTGAGAGTGTTGTATTTCCAGCGTTATCCTTATTTAAAAGAGTGATATGGAAAAGGGAATAACATTGTTGTGGAAAATATTTAAAAGAAAAATCAAAACAAGATTGACCCAGTAGGTGGATCACCTAATGGGTCTTTGTGGACTCTGCCTAGATGTGGGGATTTATTTCTAAAACACTGAAGACTCATTTGCTAGCCTGGATTCTAAGAAAATTGAGACTTATATAATCACATTGTCTTTCCCTAATAACCTTTGAGCCTGTTAGCCAGTTTTCAGTAAGCATGACAGCTATGGGCTAGGGAAGACAGAGGTCTCAGAAACTGAAGTTTGACAAGTTTTGAGGCAGCCGAAGGCTGGGTACAGATGATAGAGAAGCACACTGCTCACCATACGAGGAGCAGTCTGCTGGCTGTCCCCACACCTGTAACCCCAAACCAGCCACAGCCAGGGCTGACATTTGCCCACCAGGCTGGGAATGGAGGTCAAGCCAAGCAGATCGAGCAAGTGAGGGTGAGACCAAGATGGGATGGGAGATTCCCTTCCCAGAAGATGTCAATCCCATGACCCCATGGCTGGCAAGGCCTGTGAGCGAACAGGACACCCAAACCCTCCTGGGCTCCATGCAAACCTCTCATCAGGGAAAGAGGCCACGACCGTATGAAACTGGAGCACAGAATCACTGAATCATTTAGGTTGGAAAATGACAGCTAAAATCATCGAGTCGATTCAGATGAGGACTATCTGCGTTCTCTGAATTGCTGTAATTTGGCTCTGCCTTTGTGTTTTGCCAAGGATGGCACAGGCAGGCAAGATTTTCACTGTATTTATAAATAAGTAAATTATACACATGCAAGTGCTCGCACGTGTGTGCGTGTAGGCATCGATTCCCCCAAAAGGTAAAAGCAGCCTAATGCACTGAGAAAACAGACTGCACTGCTTTGCTTATAGCTACTTAAGCAGTCTGAAGGGATCCGAGCGAGAGAAATCAAGGAAAATGGAACATTACTGCACTCCCCAATCAGTGTGCTTAGTTACAAGACTTGCCAAATACAAATGTGATATCTCTGCTAAAATTAGGATATTAGTTCTAATTACCGGGTACACAAAAATCTCTAAATTCTAGAGCTGAACTGATAATGTTGCTATGGAAATAAGCTTAATTACTACAGGCCAGCTAACAAACTTCTCCATGCTGCTATCTTTACAAGCTATCTCCAAATTTTCTGATTTTTTTTTTTCCTCCCTTGAATGGGACTAAATATCTCCAGTATTAACACTAATTAAATTCAGAAGCTGCAAGACTGAGGCTATTCTAGGATAAAATCAACAGAGGCTAATGGAAGGGACATGGGGAAAGCAGAGCTTCCCTGTAACCATCCCAAGAAATTAAAACCACATTTTAATCTGTATATTACCTCAAACACACCGGCATCTCCAATTCCCTAAGTGCATACTGATGAGTGCGTGGCTCTTCCCAACGTTTTTCTCCACTTCAGGAGTAACATTTATGGAAAAGCCTCCCAGGAGGGTCATGCAGAAGAGGCTTTTCCTCACTTGCCCAGACTTTGGCTACTCCCCATGAATCCACATGCACATGAGGACCAGCTGAGCACAGGGGCTGGGACAGAGCCTTGCACCCTGAAGGGAATTTCACTCCCTGTGCATCTCCTGCACCCTCCTTGAAGGCTTTCAGCTCTATACACAAGCTGGGACAAAAACATGGGATGATGCTACCAGCCCACAGGTGGCAAAATGCAAATCTTCCAGGTGAAATCCACAAATATGCAGGGGCCGAAAACACTTCACTCATGGTATTTCCAGCATTTGGAGGCAACCTACAAATTTTTCACCAACAGGAAAAATACTTAACTGTATCAGCTAATTTATACAAAACAAATAATTCAAGCAGTCCAAATAAACAGCTGAAATCAGAAAACCTACAAGGAGTACATGTTACAAGGTTCCTTGTCGGTGGACTGCAGTATAAACTTGCTTGCATCCAATTTGACAAACGTCAATCTGTTGACTTTGGTTTAATTGCTCCTAATTTCTACCAATCTGAAAGCAAAAATAGTTTATTTTTACAAAGGACAAAAATCCTATTCACTTCAGAAACATTAATTTTTATTGACTTCTTCATCTATACTATTTTGGAAAGACTTTCTTAAATCTTTTCAAATTCACAAGTAATTGCCAAATTACACACAGCAATAATTTGGAGATAACTGATCTCAGAACAATTTTACCCCCAAAAAAAGTGAAACAAAAATGCCTCTGAACTTCTAAGCCTCTGATATTGCCTTCTGGATTGTAGACAACATTTTCAGATTGGTTCAGATTTACAGAATTGTGTATGCTAGTTAGCATTTATTTTTACCTTCATGTAATTGCAGGACATACATCAATAAGGTCTTGGATTCACAGAACTTAAGCCCAGAGGAATGAACCAATTATCTGGTCTGACCTCTGTACATCACGAGTTATTAAATTTCATTCATTAGCCCCTTTATTGAGCTGCAGAAGTGGTAACTGACTTCCACCTGGAATTTCAACAGTATCAGCTTTCAGCCATTAGTCCTTGACAATCTTTTATCCTCTAGTCCTCTATGGCCACATTCATCTATGATATCAAGTCACCTCTCAGGCTTTTTCAGATCTGTTCAGTATATTGAGGTGTTTAATGCCTGTCACTGTAATTTCTTGGCTTATTTCTATGGTTCCTTCCTGTATCTTCTTCAATTTTTGATGTTACTTTTAAAATGAGAATACGAAGCCTTTAAAGAAAGGCAGAAATCATCCGTTCTTGCTGCCCCTTGGTTTATATACCCAAAGAGTGCAATCAGCCTCCAGCTAGCTGGCAAAAAGGGATACCACTAGATGCTTCAGTTATACCCCAAATATTTCGAGGAAGCAAAAAGCAGGTGGATTGCTTCACGGAAAGCAAACAATGCCTATTCCTCTGTCTGAGGCTTCCCCAAGGAAACTCAGTGGATATCTGCTGCAGAATTTCCACTGGCATAAAATATCCCATGCAGGCAGGGGATCTGCAGGATGTGAAACTTTTACAAGATCACTGTAGAGCTTCGTGTTCTCTAGATTTTAGTGGTGAAATTGTTGGCATCAGTGGAAAAAAAAAGCAGGTGCTGCTTGCAGAGCTGAGCAGAGTTCACAGCCAGCTGCACAGAGGTGCTTTCCCATAGCAAATTCCCCTGCTTGGCATGGGAAGGCAGCATCCATACAGACTGTGCGAAGGGGAGAAACAAAGCAGATGTGACCTGTGCTGCTCTAGCCACTGTTCCTGGAGTAGATCCGCAGGTCCCAGGCAGCTCCTGCAGCTTGCTGCCGGATGACAAATGGTCTGGGGAACAGCGAACCGGTGTGCCAGGTGCCAGGGGACGGGAAAAGCAGGTTTACAACACACAAGGTGTGATGCAGAGGGCTGCAGGCTAAGTGTTGGCAAGCCGCTTCTGGAACCTCCTGGGGGATGGAGCAGCTCATTACTTGTTAGTTTATTCCTTAGTGTGGTGCCCCGCTAATGCAGAGCTCTGCTGCTGCTGGCACTTGCCGTGGTGGGGACGTGCCACTCCCTCTGCAGTAGCAGCTAGGGGAAGGCTGACATCTCTCCTGGGTCTCGTGGGAAACAATCATGCTAGTAAGTGGCAGGAAAACCTGTTCCCAAAGGAAGCCACCATCATCTTACCTCCACACCTTTGCAGATCAACTCTTCAGGCAGGGTAGAGACAAACCAAGCCCACACACCACCCAGACTGGTGCAACCTCCCCCTAGAAAGCAGGGTGTGCAGTCCCTTTCCAGCAATAAATCATTTCGGTTTGCTCCCTACCACCACACATCCCCTTCAGCTTTGTCTCCAGCAATGCTGCCAGCCCTCAGCATCCCGTGCAGATGTTGTCTTGGGCTTCTGCCCCCCTGGAACAGGCTCTGCACTCAGCCTGTCCCAGGAGGTATTCTCACCCCTGGTTAAAAACCAGGAGCACTCACTGTTAAATCTGCGATGGCACCGCTCCACTTCCATCCCCTGGGATGTCCCCAGAGCCGTCCCCAGGGCCAGCACTGCTCACCACACAGCTCCTGCTTCCCCCAGGCACTCTCTTTCTCAAACCTAAGCATACCTTCCCAGAGAAAAAGCACTGCAGTGAGGCACCTGCAACATAGCAAACGTGGGGTGGGAAGGGAAGGGGAAGAGCAAAGCCCTATCTTTAACCTTATTCCTGACACATATTTGGCTTTGAGTGCTCTACTGTGCAACTTCAGCAGTTTCCCTGCAGTAGGGTTACACAGCTCCATGTATGCCTGTTTGGAGGCCTTTCTACAAAAAGTTTTCAGGGCTCCAACACCCCCACCGAGATGACAGGGCTCCAGCCTTCAAAGGCTCCGCTGCCAGCTCCCTGCATGTCACCAAGCTTATCTACTCTGAGAACACTGATCCCCTCCAGCCAAGAGGGCACAGAAAGGTTCATGCTGCTCCGGGAGGGTCTGTTTGCCATGACCTTGCGTTCCCTGAAACGCTTGGCAAGCTTTCTGAGACAGCATCGGATCAGGTGGCTGATTATAGAACTGACTGACTTTGCACGGATACTCGATACATATGGAGATCCACATCAGGACTCATGGGGCTTGTGCTGTGTACGAACCTCAGCTGTTTTTTTCAAATGATCATTAACACAACTTCCCCCAAATCTGCAGCATGCCAAACCCCAAGCTGCACGATCAGTCCATCAAGTTGAAGTCTCACATGATCCCCGCCTCCCTGAGGACACATTTCAAAAATTACTTAAAACACAAATGCTTTCCCTTTCCACTTTCATTTCTCTCAAGAATACCAAGGAGATCCATAAGATTTCTAAAGCCAGGTTGTCATCTTTGGACATAAGCCATGCTTGGGATGTCTCACCCACAAAGGCAAGTGTTTCAGAAAGTGCTGGCCATCCAAATCCAGGAAGGTGTGATTGAACTATTCTGCAGTCATATACATTGCTGTTGCCTCCTACATCCTTTATAATAGATGTTATTTATTACACAGGGGAATGTATAATATATTAGCCCAGACAGCAGTCAGTCAGACAAGAAGGAACCAGCAAAGCATAAATTCAGAGCAGATTTTAGCTTCTGCCTTTTCCAGGGAACGATAGCTGCCTGACTGGCTCTGCAAGTGAGGGATTACACACGTACACAAAACACACCGACATCTGTGCAAAATGAGTGGCTAAAATAAAATGATCAGTCTGACTCTCCAGGGAAAATGTGGGGATCACCTCAGACTAATTTTCCCTCGCGTTTGTTTGCTAAAGGCTGTGGGAAGCAGAATGTGTGGTATTGGAAGCTATTGTGGTTTGAAGGCTCAATGTAAACACATTTTAATCTTACCATGACCTATGCTCCGCACATCCTCACATCCAAGGCCAATTTTAGGGAATGTGCAGCTAATCCATTCCCCTACAAGGATAGATACTTCTCAAATGAATTTGTAGGGCCTTTAAAATGAGCATCATTTGATGGTTCCCTGCTTGTCACCCAATTCCAAGTCACCAGAGCACTTCCATTACTGCTCAGACAGCAGGCAGTGGTTCCAAAATGATTATTAATGATACTACAACACCCTATCTGATGAATACACAGATTTAAATGCCATAATTCATCCCAAACTGACAAATAATGACAACAGAAGGGAAGAGAAGGGAAGGGCAGCTATGCCTGGCCAGGGATCCTAGCCACTAGATAGAAGGTGGGAGAAGAGAATGGGTGCTTAAACAACCCTGACTAATGGTGACACTCACCAAGAAAACGAAGAATCTTAACTTGGAGTATGGGATAAAATAAAGAGAATAAAACCCAGGGTATACAAACAAGCAGCCAGAGACCAGCTGTGAGCATCTGAGGTGTCCCGAGTGCCAAAGAAGTAGAGGACATGCCTGGAGAAATCAAGATGTGGAGTACTAGATGAAAGCCTACTCCCTGTTCCCCAGGGCAGTTTTCATATTTGTTTCAGAAGATGTCATCCGCAAGGTTTAGATATTTGGAGCAGCTGTGTTAAAGATAGTTTGCAGCAGAAAGAGTAATTGCTTAGATTGAAACACTCCTTTAAAATGAACGGAGAGGGCTTCAAAGAGTAGGCTGCCACATTTTCTTCAAACTCAGTTCTTGCCTGCATTATTTACTTGAAAAACTTCCTTAATGAGAAGGGAACAAGGAGAATTATGACACCACAACGGTGACCTCTGCTTGATGAAAAGGAATTGTTTTGATCAAGTGGGTTAAAACAGTGTTCCCACAAGGCTAAAATCTATTTTGTATGGACACCATAAAAATAGCCGGAAGAAAAGACATGCTTATTAAGGATCAAAAATTTCTAGGCTTTCAATTACGTGAGGAAAAGAAAAAACCTAGGTATTCACATCTGAGACCTCTGCGATCCTAAAGAGGGGAGCAAAAGCAGGACAGTTCCAATATTTTGGGGATAAAGAAACTGAGCAGAACAAAAATCTTTCACAAAAAGCATTTTATTTTCCTGGTAGTTGCAGGTCAAGGAGAAGTTGTGTGGTTTACCCAAGTAAGGCTAGAAGGACTTCTATGTAGAGAAGTTTAGCAGTAAGCTAAATGCACCTTACAGTTTCTATTTTGCCACTCGAGTTGGCTCTAGGAGTGTATTTTCTATGCAGAAATCAGAGAGGCAAATAAAAGAAAAAAATTAAAAGGAAATCTAGCAAATGTTATAACAAATCTTGCCAATACCAGATCACTGCATGCATCAGTGCTGTCATTAAAAACGTTTAATCCCAGGAGCTCACCACCTTCAATTATTCAAATGGTTCAGAGTGCTGAGATGCTAGAAGAGGACTGATGTCCATTTTCATTAATCTGGATCCCGTGTCAAATTTCCAAAGCTGCTCACACCAACCATGCCGTAGTGAGAGCAACACATTACTGCCAGGGCCCAGGGGCTGCCCCTGGTCAGCTCTGCCCATGCTCACCCCTGTACCACAGGGTCTGACAGCATCATACCAAAACAACATCTCCTCTCACTCATTACACTGACAAAACCAAGGAAAAACAGAAAATGTGGCTCCTAGATGGACTGAAACCCATGAAAAACACCAGGGATTGCTTCACTTCAAGGAGAGGAGAAAGGAGACTGGTAAGAAAGGTTTATTATGGAGGAAATGGGGCATGGCCTTCTAAAAGTGGATGATAGAAATGCATAGCTAATAAGCTATGTACTTAAAAAATTATCTGTCACTAGCAGAGCGTGTCTAAGACTTATTTGGGGAAGGAACACACAGCAGCCAGCCACTGGCGATGCACTACATGCAGCACACTGGTGGGCAATACATTTATTTTAACCAATACAGCAAATTGGATGTGGCTCCCTGCCTCCTTCATGGACCACCAGGTACCATCTGTATGTTTCCATATTCATTTATCATTACTGCATGCTTATTATAATTGCCACAAGCTTCACAAGGCTGCCCCTCACAATGGCCCTGGCCTGTCTTCCACATCAAATCAGTGGCAAAAGCAGAGTCCCAATGGACTGGGTCTTTGTTATGTGTAGTTCTGGGGACTGAAGCCTTTTTTGTTGCTGTTATTTCCCCAGAAAAGAACTGTAAAATCTGCATTTGGGAGAATAAAGTGTTTCAAACACCACCAAATATTTGTTTCATTTTTACTTTTATTTTTAGTGTAATTATTATCTGGAATTTAAACTAAAAATAACAACAAAATCAGATTATTTTGAAAACGAAGGTGTGCCCTATTTTAATTTCAAAACTTTTTTTTTTTAAACTTTCTATAAAATGAAAAATTCATCTAAACCTTAGTTTTGAGTTTGATCCATCAGCATTTTCTAAGAAAAAAAGAAAAAATATGACAAAAAATTCCTGGTCAGCTCTTGTAAAGATGTGCTTTTAAAAGATTCCCAGCTGGGCTGGCAGGAGACATGAAATGTTAAATGCTTTAAAAAGGAAACAGGCCTAACTACTTCACTGTGCATTTGAACAAAAGTACCCTATATTTTTTGTCCATTTTTACCTAAAACCAAAACAAAACAAACACAGATATATAGATTGTCAAATCAGCATTCTGACAAGTTAGCACTGAAATTCCTATTTGTCCCTACATAATGCAGTAGGATGCTCTAAACTCACAAATCTTCAACAAGCCAGTATTAGCTGCAAAGTATTATTAATTCTCAATTCCTGGAGGTTTGCCGCTTTAGATACTACATGAGATTAGATTATTTTTTTCAGTTTGCTCATTCTTGCACTTATGAAATCAATTTTTTTGTCTCTAAAAGGTCCCAGGTAAAATACTGCAGAAACGGAGCACACAAAATATTACAGTAATCAGCAAAGCGACAGCGCTACGTCTTCTGATAAACAGCTTTTTTACTTAATTGTGCATCCCATATACAAATGGATGGAGAATGATTTTCTTCCGTAAGACACAATTTCATCCATTGAACCACAGAAACGATGATCAATATTTTAGCCAGACACCAGGACATCCATCGTAGAACCCTGCTCTCATCCAGAGCAAGGATGAGAGCTCTCCTGAGCCAATTAATCCGTGTTTACCCACGTGCTTCCCCATCTACAGCAGTGCTGAAGTAGTAAATCCCTTTGGAAATGAAATCTAGATATTAAACCCTGAACTCTGATGTGTGAACTGACAGAATCCATCAATGACACAGCCATTCCTGGCTACAGGAAAGAAAAACCTGCCCAATGCAGGGCTGCTGCTGGAAGTTTTTCCCTCATTCACAGGCTGCTTAGCTCTGCTGAAGTACATGGTGCACATCATACAACTCAATAATAAAATGTACTCCTATAAAACCATGTAGTCTCAGTTTGAATCATCTGGGAGCTGCATGCCTTGCACAGCTTGGTGGAGTTGGTCCTCAAGTCCCTGGGGAGAAAGGTTGGCAGCTCCCAGAGACAGAAAGCCCAAGACAGGCTAATATGAAAACAACTTCTCCAACCTATAATGAGTTCAGTGTTCTCTATACTCAAACTAAAAACAGCCTAAAAAAAATCAACTGTTTTTGTTGGGTAATGGTCCATATAGCCAAAAAAATGACCAAAGAGCAGGAACTCAGATGGCCCAAAGCTGGAGCTGGGGGCTAGTAAATCCCTCCAGTTTGCTGTGGAAAGCAAGGCTTACTAATTTCCACAGAACATAAAGGGAATAGGCAAGACCAATTCCACCAAAAAAAAAAAAATCCCTGAGGAGCAGCCATAAATTGATGAATTTTATGATAGTGTTTTTCTTAAAGAACTTGACTCCAGGAGGCATGGGATTAAATAAGAACCAAAAGCTTTAATTTAAAAGTGAATTTCTTGCCTCTATCACTGCAGAAAAAAAGTTCCCCAGAGCTCTGAAACCCCCTTGCATTAGCTTGTCATAGCCCAATAAACAGGAAGTGCTCAGCTCATAGTCTGCCTTAAAAATGAATTTTTTCCTTATTTTCAACAACACACTTTGGGCCAGGTTTTATATTTAGCCAGCTTTGGTGGCCCGTGAATCATATTTTCAATTTTTTCTCTATGAGGACTTGACTTTTGCATCATCAGGCAAAGGTAGGACCTTTGTAGGTATGCCTAGCTGCAGGAAGAAATACACCCAACTGCAGAATTTGAGGAAAAATGCACACTCTGCTCAAGTTACCACTGTCCTGGTGGAGAAGGCAGCCAGTCATAGCCATTCACTTTCACAGGAAAGCTCTCAGCCAGCTTTTTCTGATTTATTTTAACAAAGATCTACCTGAATTTTTGGGTGGAAGAAGTTGTAGACTCTTTCTTCGGTTCACTCAAAATCTGAAAACAAATGCTAAAATCTCACTATCTGGAGAGGCAGGTTTCCTTTTGGCAAGGGTCCGTATCACCTTGTTCACATACACAGCACATTGATTTGACCCTGTCTTTTCCTAACTTCATGCTGAAATAACTCAGCAGAAGTACTTAAAAAAAATAAATCAAATATACTGAGCAACTCAGATTATTTTTAATAAAATCATTATGCTTTGTTTTGGGGGAAAGAGAAGTTAATTTTTTTCAAGTTTTCTAGCCTGACAAAGAAATCTGAAATACTGAAAGACATAAATGAGCTCCTTGTAATTTTGTGGAGGAAGAATAGTCATATCTAGAGCTATTTATTTTGTTCCAAAGCCCATGGTACGACCTGGAGGGGCAGGCACAAATCCCCAGGAACTGTGTAGGTGGAGTTTAGGAGGACAGTGATCCAAAAAGCCCTGGCTAACCCAGGTACGAGCGACAGCACACCATGCACAACTCAGGTTTCTGCTCGATGTGTTCTTAAGTACTCATAATCCTGCCCTCCTCCGTGCTGAAAAATGGGGTTGTCCCTGTCTATATCTACCTGTCATGTAAAGCCAGCTGAAACACAAACCTGGTGTTTTAGCTCAGGAAGTCCTTTAGGACCTCATTAAAGTCCCAAGGCTCTGATCTGCTACATATCTTCAGATATAACATCCCTAACTCTGCACAAGATGCAGCTTTAGGATTTGCTCCAGTCACACAGGATGGCTGAGGCTGGCAGGGCCCCTGGAGGCCCCTGGTTCCCCCCTGCCCAAGCAGGGACCCCCAGAGCAGGCTGCCCAGGCCCACGTCCAGGCGGCTTTTGGAGCTCCCCAAGGAGGAGACCCCACAGCCTCTCTGGGCAGCCTGTGCCAGGGCTCCATCACACTCAGCCTATGGTTTCAGGCATCTCTGCTGTGAGCAATCCCAGCCCGAGACTCAAGGTTAAATTGCTGTTTTCCAGACTAAGAATCTCTTAAGCTTAATTACAGCAGCTCTGAGAACCTCTGAGGAAAGCACGTACACCCTAATGTTTTCATGGGTTTTCATTATCTCCTTTGTCATCTGTCTGCCATGAAACTGAGAAAAAAGTGGGGTAAGATGTGTCAACAGCCCCCCCAAAGTCAAACCTATATCCCATACCCCACAGGCACCAAGGCAAAAGGGAATCTGAGGTCACAGGACCCACCCCTGCTTGTGTCTTCAACACAAGACAACAAAAAAAGCCCATCATTTAACATTTCTAATTTATCAACTTCCATTTCTTTTTTAATACTGTAGTCTCTGTGTGCAGTAGACTAAGAAACACTACACTGAAAGTCCTCCTGACAAATACCACAAGATCAAAGAGAAAAAGCAGAATTTAGCATTACGTGTTGAAAAATGAATGGTAAGGTTAAACAACAGCTTAGGAAATTATGCAAAGAGTAAGTATGCATTCAAAACAAACCCTCATAAGCAATGCTGAGAGTACTCCATATAACAGCCTTTTAATGGGATATAGAAACTGCTGTGCTATACAATTGCCTTGATAAAAGCTCACAGGAAGGTACAAAAGATAAACCTTACCGTTCTTTTCCACCTAGTGTGGCAATAGAAAATAGATCTTATGTGGCAATCAGTTTGAACTGTGTACCAAAATAAGAAAAAAAATAAACTTGAATTTATCGTAGAAGACCTGAGATGTTTTTGCTGTAGGTCTATAGTGAATACAGCACTACTGAGCCAAGCATCATTACCAAAGTAAGGACCAAAACCCTAGCCACTAACACGAGCATCCCCAGCTGCCCTTTGCTAACACCACACATCTTTGGGGTGCAATGCTTACCAGCCTCCAGCGGGACTCCACGACTCCTCCACCAGCCTCAGCCTCCACACAGAAAAGGCTTCCTCTGGCAGCTGTGTGGGCCAGAAGAGAAAACCGAGCGATGCATTCTTCCAGCAGAAGTAGTGGGAAAAGGCTACTCGGTGCAGGCAGCAGTGAACACCACCAGCACCACTCGTGGTGTGGTTACCTACCGAAACACGGAGAGCACATGTGCCCTGGGAAGCCAGAAAACACTTCCTCGCTCATTAGCATTGGTGCCTCCTACCTGGGGAGGCACTAATCTGCTCAGATCATAAAATATTAAACATCACCGACTGAAACAGATGCGTTCGTCTCAGTGTCGGGCTTTGGCACCACAACAGCAGATGAGAGACGTGGTATCAAACCGCGCTCCCGAGAAACAAGGGAGGTGACCAAGTCGCAAACCGCAGCTTGGCATGCTGAGTATTATTCTGGTGACAAGTCAAGTATTTTGTTCTCAGATCTGTTTGCAAGGAGCATTTTTGTGCATTCGGCAGAGAAATCAGGAGGGGATAGCAATTACAAAGAGCTGCCACAGCTGAGCCTTTCAGACCATCATGCCAGCGCACCCCGTTTCCCAGCAGGGCGTTCCTACTGGGAAAACCCGAGAGCTGCTCGGCATTGCTGCTCTTCCCACTGTGGTTCAACCAGCTGGATGCTTCTGAGCAGAACCCTAATGACTCCACAGAGAAATGTTCCACCCATATAGGGACAAGACATTACCTCACCAGAGCCAGCAGCTTCAGTGGATTTATTGCATATTATCCCACGGTGGTTATTTTTCCTCCCCGCTTTAATTTTGTAGCGCACAGTGATTCCTTGATACACGAATAATTTGCATAACCAAGCACAGGCTCATTTTGAAGCATGCTTACGAGAACATCCAAATGCCATGCTGCAAAGCTCCACAGGGCTAGGAATGGCACATCAGGTTTCAGCCTTGCTATTAAATCTTAATACTTCCTGAGGGCTGTGCACTCTTAATTTTTCCCAGCGCTTTTGCCACACCACAGTGTCATTTCAGTACAAATCAGAACAAAACTTGCACAGATTTATCTGATCTGCTCCTCTGTCAAAGTCTTTGAACCCAGTTTTCTCTCAAAACCTAAGGGGAAAAGATAAAATGCAACATGGAGAAGCAAAAGATTAAAACACGTTGCTGTGTTTTTGAAAAAGTGAAACACTGTGCAAAAATACAGATTAAAATGCTTACTGTTCTCTCAAAGACACAGAACGATGGCTCTTGGCAGCTAACTCATAAATTCCAGTTTGTTTCCTCACAGCACCCAAAAAAAGTACAGCTTTTTTATTATTTTTTCCCCCCATTTCATTTGTTGTTATTGAAATTTGCTGCAGAAATATGGTAGGACACCACTATGTGCTTTATCTAGAGACAGAGCATTTAAAAAAATCATGTTCAGGGAATACTCTGGCCCACATTTATCACATCTTATAGTGGAAAGGAGGTTAATGATGCTGCCTCGCTATGTCAGCCTGCAACTCTACACCAAGCTCTGTAGTTAAAAGCAATAAACAAGCACTCTCAGGGTATTGCAGCACTCATTTAAAAACACTACCCATGCATAATTGGGGGGTACAACTTCTGGATTACATTGGCTCTTGGATAGCTCTTGGTTTACGCTTGTAATCCACCCTACACGCTGCATACCTTCTGGTATATGCAGCTTCCATGAGGGTATTCAATTGTACACTTCCTTGAGCTTTTTTTTTCTTTTTAATTATTCAGTGTCGGAATTAATAAACAGCTTAGAAAATGAAAATGTCACGGCTTAGTGCAGAATGCATTAATTAATGAAGTAGGACGCAGGACAATTTAAAGGTACATTTCCCAGAGGCAGAGAGCTGATCCTCTTCCAGCTGGCATCCAAAGCAGCAACATCCCATTGACTGCAATGGGAGCCAGTGGGCTTAGAAGATCCTCATCGTTTTACAAATGACAACAACCTGGTTTCCATAAACAATGGCAGAACTTGGAGCTTAAGCACTATTTAAGAGTTACAAAGTGCACAGTACGCTCAAAGGGATTAAATAGACTTTAAAAAGCAATCTGCAGATCTCACAACAAGTGTTATAACAGTTTGATCCAAACATGCATGCCATCAAAACTGCAAAAAATTTACTGATCTCTCCCCAGCTTTCAACCTGTCCGATAATGAAATGTCCTGGGGGAAGGAAACAGGCCAGGGGAATTAGCTTAGAAATTGAACACTTTCAAGGGCTTGGTCTGCATCTACTCAGAGGTGGATTGGCACTTTTGATTGCTAATGGTAGTTTGGGACTTGATTTATCAACTGGATTTGAGGAAATTACTGGGATCAGATTGAAGCAAGGTACTGGGCTCTGCCATAGCTTCTCCCTGTATGCAGCAATACAGTAACTCCACTTGCTCTGAAAAAAAAAGGTAACAACCCAAAATATCCTGATATGCCTTTCCAGAGGGGACAAAGTCCAGACAGTGCAGGTCCACCATGCCCTTTAGAAAACCACCACTGAGGGATCAGGTGGGAAGTTATGGCTCATATTAACACGTAGAAACTCACCTCAGCAAAACAATTATTTCTTAGCAACTGGATTTCTCTCAGACTAAATTCCTGGGGGCTACACTCAGTGTACTCCTGCTCACAGAAATGAAAGTTTCCTTCTAGAACTAGGCCAGGCATTTCAGACCTGAAAAAATATTATTTTCTGATATCAATTACTCATAATGTTTAATCTCTCGAGACGTGCATTTTCTACTCTGGTTTTGGTCATTCCAAAACATGCCCTCATTTTCAACTGCTTACAGGTAGACAGTCAGATATGGAAGGGTTTACACAAACACATGGTAAGAAACAGACAGCCTCAAAGAGATTACAGTAGGATGAGATAAAGCACGGGGAAAATACTAAGTCAGGTGGAAAAAACAGTGAAACGCTTTGTCCCAGATCACCAAACAGATAAATAACAGGACAGGGGAAATGATGATGACCTCCCGATGCTCTGTTCAGTACTCTGTTTACTTGCAAAGCTTGCTTCCTTTTTTTTAAGCACACCAACCTACTCCTAAAAAAAATATCAAGTGTGGTATTCTCCTAAAAATATACATTGTGAAGAGATGCTACACTGTAGGCTCACTTTAAGAAAACTGGAATTTCAAAGACAGTGGTACGCTAAAATGTAAATCCCCAGGGCATCTATGCAAACAAACCTTCTTTGTGGCTAGGAAAGGAGGGGGAGAATTCACACACCACACACACATGCACCAGGTCTGTGCGAAAGCATTTGAGACAAAGCACGTATCATGCTTTAGCTGAGAAAATGCAGAACCAAAGTTAAACCAGAAATTATTATAACCTACCCCAATTCTGACCCTAAACAGGGACGGATTAATTCAATATAAAAGTGTTAATCCTTGAAGGCATGTAGTTATTTGATTAGGCAACGTGTATTGATCAGCAAAAATTAATTCTGACATCACTACCTGTATTGACTGCTGTCCCTTGGCTTTCCCTAGAAGAATCGAGGCTTTAGAAATGGCTCAACCGAACAGTGTCCTTCTTCAGGGTCTGGCTCCATTCCCTGCCCCAGCCTGCCTTCAGATGGATGAAGAGTCGGTACTTCTCCAGGTGCTTACAGCTTGAACATCATCACCTCTTTCCTAGCAATGCTGCTTGCACATTTTCAGAACTGTTTAGATAGGAAATCTAGCGTTTTCGCTTCCCTAGCTATAAAGTTCTGTCTTCACCAGAGCTTGCATTGCCTCCCAGTCCAGCGCTCCCTTTGAATTGAATTGATTTTTGTAGCTGCAGATCATTAGTTATGACCAAACTTAATGCGAATTCCTGTGGGAACCTAATGGACAGCATGTCTCAATTACAGGTCTGCCAAGCCATCATTACTGTTCACGCCATGTTCAGCATGTCTGACAGCACTGGGGCCCACAAAAATTTCATGCAGTAGGCAAGACTGGGAGGCTGGAAGGTGTTTCAATACAGGGGCAGGCTTCAATACAATTACCTTCAAGATAAGATCTCTTAAGAGAACAACTTACAAGTTAAAAACTATTTGATTGTGGTCTGAATTTAATATTATCTTAATGATGTGCCACAATATATTATTTTTTTTAAATCATTGCAATATTTATTTTCTCAAATTGAAGTCATTTCCAAAGTTTATTACACTGTTAAAAATTTGCAATGGCTTAGTAAAAGTGTAAATAATTTCCTACTTCAGAGCATCTGTCCCTCAGACTTGCAAGTCTACGCATCTCCAGCTGCCCCTTACTCGCTAGCCATTGGAGCTGTGTTTATTCAGCATTTCATTTCTCAGTTATTTGTGAATATTAGCAGGTGTCTTGTTAGCTTTTTTTCCCCCACTATAAAATGTATAGCGGAACAAGGAGTGGGAAAGATCTGCTATAATGAAAGGGTTGCAAGGCAATATTTTCTGAAGTCTTCCTGCATTCATTTCTTGACAATGCGGGATAAATGTGAATGACCTACATAGTGTGTATGTGCATGAACTGTTCGGTTAGGTTATAAAGGCTACATCTACATTGGTCCAGCTTCAAAGCAGTTAGAGAAGAGACTTCACAATCAAAATTTCACCCTTACATTTCCACATTAGAACAGAGCAATTTCCCTTTGTAATCCACAACATCTCTGGAGTTCAGGATTCTGATCTCCGTTGGTATTTGCTTTTACTGCTGGAGCCAACAATTGTTATTCAAGCAAGTAAGGACCTTAGCAAACATGAAATGCAAACACCAAGCTCAAGAATACTTTTTCTGACCAGTATTCACAACTGAATTTGCCTTCTTGGTTAATGAATGGTCCAAACTCCACTATAACAACCCTGAATAAGTCTGGAAAGTTTTGTTCTGTTTTTAAGATGAGACATACTACTTGTACTGGCCTTTGGTGTTGCATCAAAATAAAATAGTGGCAACACAGTATATGCTTGTCACAAGCATGTAAAACATTGTGCAAAGGCTACGTACCCAACAAGGTGGAACACTGCACAGCTTGCTGCCCATCAGCTGTACAAATGCAACCCTGAGCAGAATCTGTCCTGACAATTTGGAATAGGATTCAGATAGATGACCACACTTCTCACATGGCTGAAACACAGTTTAATATTGCAGCATAATGTCAGCTAGATCTGTACCATCAGAACTCTTTGTAATACATTTTGTCTAGGATGTGCAGTCAGGAAAAAATACTGCTCCAACGTCAACTTCTCTTTATTTCAGCCCAGCTTTTGTTACCTCCACTGCTGGGATCCAGCAGGGCCAGACAGAAGTAGCAGGTGGGCAGCTCCTCAGATCAGGAAGTGTCTAGAGAACACACATACTAAGGGAAATAAGTATCCAGTGTACAGGGTCACATTTTGTCACTGCCAAAAAAGTCCTGAATCACTTTTCTGGATATAAACACCTGCTTCCCCCTAAATACCAAAAACTTGTCTCCAGCTCATCTCCTGGTGCATTATGCTGAGTTCTAGGGCACTGAAAGATGGCAGAAACCTAGAAGTGAGCAAAAATTAGCACCTGGTTTTATACAAGGCTTTTTAGCCCTTTACTGGATTTAGCCCTAGCACTCAATAAGGCTCCCCCATCAAAGGAGGCTTTTGAAAACAGGATTTGTCTATTTTGAAAATCCTTGACATTACTTAGGTCAGCGAGACTGCTCAAAGACACAATGGCTTTGCAACTTTTACAGAGAAACCGCAGGAGCTCTGTAGGAACATGCTTTAAAAGACACTGTCCCCTTTTCAGTTACCAGTGTGCACATCCTCATGGGGAGAACAATTTTGTTAGCAAGAGCCCATGGCCTGCTTCAATATTTATCCTCCTGGGGAGGCAAATGAGACCTGCAGGGTGTCTCCATCTGGTGCACCACCATCTCCTGCACCACTGCTGAAGATGGCTCTGCCTCCATGGGCAGCTGGACGAGGTGACCTCCAGCACTCCCTCCCAGCCAACATAATGTCATGATCCTAACAGGAGCTGGGAAAAAGCTTGTACTTTCACCTGTTGCTGCAAATAGACATACATTTCTCATTTGGTTAGTGGGTAAGAGGTGAAGTTGGAGCCAAGCCCACTTTAATGTGTATGTACATGTGTTTGTATACATATATATGTTTAGCACTTACAACCAGAGCCTACCCAAACTCTGAGCAAGAAGGATGGGGAAGTGAATATTTATCTCCATATGGGAATCAGGTCCCAGGACACAGAGACCTGGGCACCCAGGGTAGCACACCATTGATGGATGACAACAGTGACCTTTTTAATGTATTAAAACTTCAGCTAGAAAGGTAATGAAGGAGATTTGAGGGGAAAAGAAAAATCAAAATAGTTTCAAAGCACTGTACCTATTTTAGACATTCTTACATCATGTTTCCATAGGAACTGGAATGCAAAGGAGCATGCTGTAGCTGTGTTCACAAATGTGTGGTTTAGTGGCTTGTAAAGGGTCGGTTATGGCCACCGTGACCACTCTGACAGTGCCATGTACCTGCTACCTTTGCTGCACAACACAACCTTAGCTGTGATGTTTGCAAAATCTCAGAAACTGTTTTCCCCTTGTTTTTCCTCTCTTATCCTGCAGATGCTGATTTCATATCCTCCTGTAGCCATGGTGCTCAGCGCTGCCCAGCCAGACCCACCGGAAGTCTGGAGGGCACCTGGGTTTCTACCAGGCATTTCATGAATCACATGAGAACGAGCTCAAACAGCAGGATTGTGTGGATACTGGAGAGGTGGTGTGACACACAACTCGGGCTTTTACATCCAGCTTTGGCACTCACCTGCTGAGAGACCTTGTGCAAGGCATGCCAGATAAGACCTGCTCCATCTGTTGGCTGCCTGGTGCACTTAGACCAGCTCTGCATGTAAAGACATTCCTGGCCAAACAGACACCATATAACCTGCCAAAAAAACAGACCCCACAGAGAAGATCTCTCACCCTGAAGAACCCACCCAGCTGCCCCAGTCTATACTCCCCTGGTTACACCCACATCTTAAGCCCTTTGCCCACAACTAGGTGCCCTGTAACAACTGATTATTTTCTCCATTCAAAATCATCCAACACAGCAGCAAGTCTGTGTTGCAGCTCACCCAAGCAGTACTTTTAACTTCATGAAGGCAGTGTTGCATGTCCTACAGCAAGGTGTGGGCACATAGGTATGTTTGGTAACTTTTGAACAGATGTAGGACCATGAACATCGTGGGGAGCCAGACCTGCTGTGGTGTCACACAGGAGTCCTCCAGCAAGCAGCCCCTCAGTAAGCTGTCCTCAAAAATAGGACAGGTTTTATCCCAGAGGGAGGTAATTAGATTGCTCCGGAAAACAAGCATATGAAGCATGCAACATGAAGCAACCAAATCCCAGTGGGAAACGAGAACCTGGGACTGAGCTGGAGAATTAAGCTATTTAACTGCATAGACATTGTGTACCCAAAGGGGACAAAGTTCCTCCAGAGTGGTTATGTGAGATGAGCTGTGCACTTCTCTCTTGGACTTGGTAAGGGCCTGAATGACTGGCTCTACTTTTAGATGGCAAAAATGATGCAAAACGACTCCGTGTTTCCTGCACTATCATTCTTGAATATGTACAACAGTGTAGTGTCATTTACAAATGGGATCACTGCCGTCTCATCAACTCAAAATAACTGATGTGTAAGAACTAATTACTTGTACTTATGATTGAGAGAAAAGTAGAACTTGGTTTTTGTTCTGTTTATGTGTTAACTTATTAGAAAAAAACACTGAATATTCAGTTCTGACTGATCCTAAGACAGATAACTTCAAACAATCAGGGCAAAATACATACTCTCTTCCTTAGATCTGCCAGGCTTAACTTCATCATCCCACAGGTAACTCAGCCAGAAAGCTGAAGACTCACCTTCTGGCCAGAAGCATCATTCAGACCGTAGCTAGGAAGGCAAAGTAATTTCAGCCCAAATGTCCTATCTGGGCAGGAGCCAACTACACATATCCTTAGACTGTTGTGGAAGTTGTTAAAAAAATATTGATACTTTAAAGTTAAATTTTTCAAATCAATAATTGTCTATAGCACAGAGGCATTTTACGAACACAAAGAAGCAATTTACATATTTAGGTACTCCACATACTGCAATATTTCTTTCTCATCAAAATAACTGCAGACGTAGATATTTTCATAAGAATCCCTACATAAATCACAGGCTTGACAAACATATCAATGTAGGATACTTGAATCCAAGTCTTATTTCAAATATTACAAAGACAGTTTCAACCACTGGAAGATTAGAAGAAAATATCTGGGGAGTCCTGACAGCCTCATATTGAAAAACAATTTGGTAATTAAAAACACCAGAAAGCAATTTTTGTCTTAAGAACCTGATAAAAGATCTCATTAAGACCAAAGCTTGTATTTTAAGGATCAGAAGCAGCATGCTACAAGCATACACATTACCCTTGCTTCTCTGCCTCTCAAGTCATATACTGAAGTAGAAGAAATGCCTTAATTCCAGTTTTCCAATCTGAGTGAAATACACTGGCTCAAACCCATATCACCACAGAGACTCAAAGGCAGCGTGTAAGTTTTGCAAGTCTGCACGTGTTTGCACAACTCCAGATGTGAATGTTGAGATTCCCAGCTGGGAACAAATCTACAAGCCACAGTGAGATGTACAATACTCAGAGTGGTCTAGATCATTGCCCAGAAACACTAAACAAAAACAACACATATAGCATACAGAAAGTATAGTGCACTGATAGCATATAGATGCTGGGATTTTTGGTACTGCCATCTTTAACACTGATTAACTCAAAGTCTATAACAAAGAAGATCACAGAGCGTTGCACATTGCAGGTTATCTGTATGAACTCACCCGAGCACCCAGCTTTCTGCTCCAGGTCCCTTTGCAAGCAAGTCAGATCCAGTCCTTCTCTCTTGCATGAAAACCCTGGATAGGCTGTTGTTACCTGTGACCATGTCTCACTCTAGAAAACCATCACTTTTAAAGATCAAGATGAACAGTGTAGCAAGGGATGCTGCAGGACCTCCTTAGAGGCTTAGAAGGAGTAGGGTTCTGCCCACTTGCTCCTGAAAGCATTTCTTCAGCTTAGCTTTCACACAGTAAATTCTCAATGCAGAGAAACAACAACAACAAAAAAAATATCCAATCATTTAACCTACAGGCTGGAGAGAAAGGAAGAGGCTGCCACAGGCATGCCTGTTCTGAATGCTTGGCAGGTACACAGACACAAGGGGAATGATGCTATAGATAAGTGCAGACAGAAATAGCTAGAAGGATGAGCTGGCTCAGGGTGCTGGTGAACAGCAGTGATCTCCCTTCTCCTGTGATTCCACCAAAAGCAATAGCTGAGCTGCAGATTTGCCAAGCATGCTGGCAGGAAGGTCACCCCAGGCTCTGAATCTCACGTGGAAAACCTTCTCACGCAGATCCCATCCCTGCCTTGGGTGGAGGCGTGGGGAACTGCATCATCTCTGCCTGCTTCTGACTGAGCACAAAACCCTCTTGCTGTGTGCTGTGGGGTTTAGTGCTATTCCCAGAAACCCTGCTGGGAAGCTGCTGCTCACTGATCCCCCTACACCGTCAGGGAAATCCTCCAACTCCATCTCAAAATGCTGCTGAAGCACCAAGCCAGGGTACCTGGGTAGCCCCTCACCTCTTCCCCAAGAGCAGCGTGAATTTGTTCTCCCTGCTGCTCTTACCAGCCTGCACGGGGACAAATAGAGCTGTCATCTGTCACTCAAGCAACATATCTGCAGAAAGACAAAATAGACAGACATTAAAGTTTTGCTCAGCTGCCACTATTTAATAACCCTTTGTTTCCTCCTCCTACATGGCAAAGGATAATTTTCTTCTAAAACTGGAAAAGAGCCTCACCCAACTGCACCTGTGCTGAGAAACAAGAAAGATTAAAACCCCTGCTTTCTGAAGCTGTCAGGGCAGGAATAATGAGCCAACATCCGCACCATGGGCTTATCTGTCCCAAGGAACTGAAGATCTGCAGCTGTTGGTACAATGGGACCATCTTGAGAAACCCCATGGTTTGGGCAGCTTGAGCTCAGTATAGGAAGGTGGTCCTAAGCAAATCTGAGGAAACAGGAAGGTGGGGATTAAAAAAAAAAAAAAGGAAGTGATGGAGTAAAATAAAAGAAAAAAGTGCAAGCATCATTGCTGTTTACATAGCAGGGGAGTGAGGGTGATGAGGGGGGATAAGGTGTTTACTGGAAAGGAGACAAGACAGACCTTAGGAGATCAGGACTGATACATGGACAAGTGACTGAGTGATAAAGCAAAAGTCCTGAGAGGGAAAGGCAGCCCCCTGAAAAATCAACCCCTTTGTAAAAGCTTGTATTAATCCTCTGAGGCTTAAAATGTCACGCTCTGATACACAGCTCAATTCCCTCACTCTTCACTTCCTTGTACCTGCTGCAGAGCTGCTTCTTTGGTACATCACTAGTCAATGGCAAGCCGAGTATGAGCCAGCAGTGCACCCTGGCAGCCAAAAGAGCCAACCTGGGGTGCATCAGCCACCCAAGGGAATGGATTGTCCTGCTCTGCACTGGTAGGGCCTCACCTCCAATGCTGTGTGTGGTTTTGGTTGCCACAGTAAAAGGACAAAACTATTAGTGTCTAAAGGAGGGCTGTGAAGATGGTGGAAGATCTAGAGGGGAGCAGCTGAGGTCCTTTGCTCAGCCCCGAGCAGAGCAGGCTGAGGGGAGGCCTCATGGCGGCCTGCAGCTCCCTCACGAGGGGAGCGGAGGGGCAGGCGCTGAGCTCTGCTCTCTGGGGACAGCGACAGGACCCGAGGGAACGGCATGGAGCTGGGACAGGGGAGGGTCAGGCTGGGGGTTAGGGAAAGGGTCTGCACCCAGAGGGTGCTCGGGCACTGGGACAGGCTCCCCAGGGCAGTGGTCATGGCACCAAGTAACCACCATAGGACAGCACTCAGTGCTGCTAGCTCAGGTTGCTTGAGGAAGTCAACATCCCTATAAATTAAACATGCCCAGCGAGCTTCCCAGGGCTGAGACTACCTTCCAAGGTACAACTGGAAGAAGTGATTGCATGCAAGCTACCTAACAGGACATCCTGAACTCCCCAGACAAGCCTGGAAAGTAACTGGGAAAGAGGTAGTTAGCACTTTTAGGCCAGCTCCCCCTTGCTTGGCCCTGATCCTCATCTGCTAACACAGCCAAAGCTCATGACATGGTTTGCACAAAAGCTACTGTCTTTATCTCCCTCCATTTGGCTCAGCTACCTCAGATAATAAAAAAAAAAAATCAGTAAGATATGTTTGTTATGTTAGCAAAACTTGGAAGTCTAAAATAAATGGCTGTTGAAATAATGCTGAAAACAAGACACTTGAGGTCCAGAAAGATAAAAAGTACTGAGTGACAGCAGAGACAAAGGGAAACTTAAATTTGACGCAAGTAACTGCAACAGCAATAACTGCCTTTAAACAACTTGTGCCCAAAAACACCCTCTTCAGGCACATTTCTTGCTGTTTTTAAGGAAATTAAAATTTTTTGAAGAATTATTGCTTATTTTTCGGATTACATTGTCTTGGTAGACAAGAATCAGGGCCTCTTGACAGTACTTAGGTGGTGCTACAGCAACCCACCGTAGTTTAAATTCTGGATTTAAAATTCACTAAATAGAAAGCATGTGAATCTGTAAAATCAGATATTTGTCTGAAAAATTCACAGGATGTAATCCCCCACATTTTTTAAATACTCAAGTCAAGGTTATTTCTATATTGATCTGAAAGAAGGTAAGTTTGAAAAGCAAGTATGAACCAGAAGATTTTGTGAATTTATTGAAAATTATTTTGCATAAAGCAGTTCATGATTTCACTCCTCTATGTGTACATACTTTGCAAGGCTTTCACAATAAGGTGATCAGTTAATCACATTTTCTTTGTTGAAGGGGATAACTTGAAGTATTTATGGTTTGATGTTTACCATTCAAATGATGGATAAGAAAACAAGAACAATAACATTTAGTTAAAAGCTTGTCTTGTAAGTTATTATGAGCTATTTATGATTTTAAAAACACTGGAAAAGTAAGCAGTGTGCCTCCCCTGATACATATTTCATCTGAAATTTAACATCTAAATTTCCTGAAATAATGTTGAACTGGAGTCCAATTTGAGGTATGCTAATACAATTTACTGCTGTGCTTTTACTTTGCACATTTGTTTGATGAATTGAGGGCAACTTGCAAATAAAATTTTATACTCTTTTAGAAAGGTTTTGTTGCTGATCATTTTAACAGTTAGAAGCCTGCCTTGGACATCTGCATTTTCTCCCCCCTCCAAAGGAAGAGAACCATCTTAAGCTCCATCTTAAGCTCCTTGTTTTACTCCAAATAAGTACTTCTGATAACAGTAGCTGGGAATCTCCTTGTAAGGAAGGATACACATGCCACTTATTTGTCAGTGCAGTTTTAAAGCAAGAGATGCTCCTCCACCTACTGAACTACCGTGAACTCCAATCCTGTACAAACAGTACCAAGTCATCAAAAGAGAGGGCACCCAGTTTACCTCTAGGAAAAACTGGTGACAAGTACGAGCAATCCTCATGAACCAGACTGCAACAACACAAAAGCATACAAAAACTTCTTTTAACCAAAACAGGAATACAGCCCAGAGAATCATGCAGGTATGAAATCAGACAACAGGAACATCATGACCCCAAGCAACTCATGAAAACAGAGGCAGCAGCACTAGCAATAAAAATCTAAGAGGCTTTCTTCACCTGGAAAGAACTTGTCTCACCAATATCACATGCTACACTTTAAAGTGCTTTTGTAAGCATAGCTTCTGGAAAAGCATTAAGACTGATTTGCTGCATAAAACCCTATTTTAACTAAATAGACTTGCATGTTTAATCATCTTTTGTCTAATGCAAAGGCACCCAAATAATAGTTATTGTCTACTGCAGACAACACATGTAACAAGCTAAGATCATCAGCAGAATCAGTATTCCTGATAACAACACATACAATTCACACTACAGAATAACAAGTCTGGAAGAGAGCCCAGTTGTCTATAATGTATTTTAACATTGAATCTCAAAAACAAGATTTGTTTGTGTTTTTTTTTTTTTTTTTTTTTTTTAATCTAAGCTAACTTAGCATTTATAGGGTCTGCTAGACTGAGGCTCTAGAGGTTTAAGTCCTCCTGAAACTGGAAAACTGTCACAGCCTTAGCCAATGTAGGTCCAGAAATGCTCCTCAGTTTCTCCATGCACATACATCTGTGGCTTTTCTGAGACAGCTGCCAACAAGGATTAACTTTGCTTGCCATTTACTGTATTCAGATGCTCATCACCAGTATTTCATGCTCTGATCATCTTCCTATAAAGGAAGTTGAAGTTATTCTTCATGGCAGTTGTCCTCTCAGATCACAGAACACTCATCTTGCCTTGCAGTCAGAGGAGGAATGAAATATGAACAAGATACTTCCGAGGATGATGTAAAAAGAGATAAAAGGAATGAACACTCCCCCATCACAGATTCCACCATTAAAAATGGAATGAGTGCCTACATATGATGTTTTGCTTCACATGCCTCTGAGTATGTCCTAAATAACTAGAGCATGTATATGCTCCATGCCCCCTTTTCAAGTTCCTGTCCAGTTTCAAGCAACTTGGATATATCAGCTGAGTTCCCATAAGTTTTGTGAAAGCTGATGAGCATGGAAAAGGGAGAACTCTATAAAAATAGGCTGAACAAACACTGTAAGCTTTAACTTCATATGAAAATAAAGCCTCTGTTAGAAAGAGTTCTTCCTTAATGATGGGAAAACCACAACTGAAATAAGATTGAGACACCAAGGAATTCATCTCTTCAAGGTTTTTCTCCCATTGTGACAGTCTGTTGCCTAATAAGGTGCAGCTGTCAGACATTTCCCCACCAATTACAGTATCACTAATGGCCCTCCTGCATGTGGCTTCTGAGACATGAGGATTTAGTATAATCCAGGCAAAACATGAGTTAAATCATGAGACAAAACCAATGGAAGTCAGCCTTCATTAGCTCTGCTGCAGGTTTTATGATCACTAATATAATTATGGGCTTCAAAATTCAGAATTAACATTGTTTAATTGTACTGATTTCTGGTGTACACCACTTCATGTACATGCTAAAATTGATGAATGGTATGGTTGAATCTGTATGTGAAAGGGATTTTTCTGAATCAGCTTGGGTTTGCCAACTGAGTTTTAAGTACTGTCCCATTGCTTGCATTAGAAAGCAGAGAGAATTGGAGTTGCTAATACTCAAACAAGTTTCCCAAACTTATCTGAATATAGCAGAAACTCTACAGTCAGTTCAGCAACAACTTACTCTTCCTTTCATTGTTTTTATTCTTCCCTTCCTTGTTTTTACTGATACTCTTATTGGGACATGATAGCACATGCTGTATACAAGAAAAGCTTCATAAATACTGGTAACTCCACATAAGAAATCTCATTTACAAGTGCAGGACTTTTTTTTCCAGCTCTAGCTTTAAAGACCTATCATTCAAACATAGGGCAAGTAGCAAAACAGAAGCAGAGGTGTGCACTGACCTGACAGTGTCAGGAAGCACCAGTAACAGTGAGAACCAGAGTTTACTAGTGTCATTTTCTAGCTACCTCTCATTGCTATTTCTGTGGATGCTAAACCTTTTGCTACTTTTGTAACATTGCTATTTCTGTGGATGCATTCTTCAAAGAAAAAAACAACCTCAATTCACTTACTGACATTGAAGATTAAATTATACCCAGCAGAACTGGTTTTACCTTTGTTACTGGTATCTGCTGCACGCACATGGCTTCTTACCAAGTTACATGGATTGAGGGGACTATTCCAGTACCTGGATTCAGCTTCTAGTCATGCTTGGTATCAATTAAATATTTCCAGATGCCTGAGCAGAGCCAGTCTAAAAGAGTACCCATGCAATTAATGAGTGCCATGCATTCTCTTCAGTGCACATGAAAATGGGTCAGCAACATTTTGAAGTGTGCACATGATCCTGCCCTGGGGAAGAAAAGTATAAAAGTGTCTTGAGATGCCTTCCAGATCTGGGACTACAAAATACACCACTGAGATAGTGCTCAAAACAGACTAACATACCACAGACCATTTTCCCTTTCTCTTTCAAAGTTTGTTGGGTTCCTGGATTTTACTTCCTCTTCAGTCCTCTAAATCCTACCTCTACCTATCCATCCCTTAGTCTCCTTCCATTTTTCTCACCTAGTTGTTCTCCTTAGATTGATTTCTCTAACTTCTTTTCCGTGTCTTCCCTTCTATATTTCCACTTAGCTTTAAACCATGCTTGTGGTCATACTGTACTGATCGTTTCATTAAATTATGTATGAAAACAAATGATAAGTACCATTTTAAGGCAGTTGAAGCTGCCAAGGTTCTTACATAATTAGGTTAAATTAGCTATGATAGACCTGCAACACTAATAGATTTCATTTTACTCATTACACCTACTGTGGCATATCATCATGCCCAAAGACACCGACACTAACAGCCAGTGCAAGTGGCGTTGTGTTTTATCAGCCTTAGTAAGCCAGACATCAATATATTTCTGCACAATTCCCTGCAGACAGGGCTAGTGCCTGGGTAATGATGTGTGTCATTCTGAGCACCCTCCTGCAATCTGCAGGGCCCAGCCATGCCAGCAGCCAGCCTGCTAAATGATCAGTTAGAAGCGAGAATAAAGAGCTGAAGCTGTGCAAATAAGATGCCTGCTTGTAACTGGGAAGTGAGGCATTAGTCACCACGCTAACAGAACATCTTAACTACAAAAAGGACCATAGCATATACAAATCAAGGCTCTGCTTAATGCTGATATTTAATAAGAGGATTGCATATTGCACATAATCAGAGATGTTTTCATATTCGCTCCTCTGCACACCCCATGCAGTTCTCTGGTCACTCAGAAGAGCAACACTCAAGATGAGCTCTTAGAATATAGAAGTTAATAAGCCCTCTCTGCTGCTGAGTTCTCTCAAGTCTGTGGGAAGCTGACTTCTCAAAGACCTCTTCTGACAATCTAAAGCTATTTTACAGAGCAGCTATTTCATCACTGCAACAACACAAGGCTGCATAAACTCTTCCACATCACTTTGACAATGCCCACAGAAGATGAGCTTCCTCCATTGCCTACAGAGTTGGATGAAGGAAGTGGTGTCTGGAACAGGGCTTGCAGACTAAGCAGCAAGGCCCAGCAGTCACACTAGGCCTTCATACTGGAAACCATTCCCATTTCCTTCTTGTGAAGAGCAATTATTTACAACTTTAAGCTCACACCACAAAGGCAAAGAAGAATCCCCGCCTTACTCTATCCTCTCCTGCCAAAAAGGAAATGTCACTAGGTGGGCCAGATTCAGCCCTCAGCTCAGCTAGATGACTAGGATCACAGAATCATTAAAAGTTGGACAAGACATTCAAGATGATCTGGTCCAACCATCCCCCTACCACCAATGTCACCCACTGAACCATGTCCCCAAGCACCATGTCCAACTTATCCTTGAACACCACCAGGGACGGTGACTCCACCACCTCCCTGGGCAACCCGTCCCAGTGCCTGACTGCTCTTTCTGATAAGGAGTGTCTCCTTATTTCCAATCCAAACTGCCCCAGCACAACTTGAGGCCATTCCCTTTAGTCCTGTCACTAGTTACCTGTGAGAAGAGGCCAACCCCCAGCTCCCCGCACCTTTCTTTCAGGCAGTTGCAGAGAGCAATAAGGTCTCTCCTGTAGCCTCTTCTCAAAAGGAGGCAACCCCAGCTCCCTCCGCTGCTCCTCAGGGACTCAGGAAACAGATCTTCCTTATAATGCCCTTAAACCAGGTGTAAGCAGCCACACATCCTGCAAAGGGCAGCTCTAACTCAGAGAAACTTTTCCATCTACAGACAAGACTGAAGGAAAATAAGATCCAGTATGTCCTCTAGCATTTTCTTCAGGACACCATCTTTTCAGTGATTCAGATATTTTCCCTGGAACTAGTGCAATAAATTTTTCCATTGGATCAAGCAGCCACAGCAGTTTTTGTATCTCTAGCAAAAAATGTACTCCAGGAAGATAGTTTAGGCCAGCTTAAAGGATACTGCTACTGTAGCAATCATTCCAAATGCAGTTTGCATTGCTACAAGCCAGCAGTCTAAAACTAAATCCAAATCCCTTTAATGACATTTACAAAAAGGATCTTTGAGGATTTTATAATCCCAAGGGTGCAGACTGTGTTCTCAGTATGATAAAACAATGAAGATCCAATACTCTCAACACACTGAGACTTTTTTTTTTTTTTTTACAGAACATATGTGAAGACTGCATTCCCAAGCAATTCAAGTTGCCTTTTAAAGCCCCTGGCAAAATAAAAGGAAATAAGCGTCTCTGAAGCAGCAACTGTAAGACATGAGAAATCTGTTTTCACTGATGAAGACAAGATGATGGTATGGAGACATTAAACCCTTTGGAAGTGTTATGAATGCAAAGGAAAAGACTAGTTCTGGCAGGATGTCCAATGACAAACCCTACAACAGGCACGATGGGAAGAGCCAGCAAACCCTAGCAGAACCAGAAGGGTCAGGTTCTTCCAAGCAGTTAGTGAAATTTAGCATCTTGGCAAGTCCCACTTCTCAGAGTGGAATGTCACATTATATGTAATTTCTCAGCATTTGAAAAGCCCTTTGCAGGCACTGCACATTAAAGCATACCATTTCAAAGCAAAGACGCTCCCCTGCCCAGTAAGTCAGTCCATAACTGAGCACTACACAAGTCAGGTCATCATGGTAAATTGCTTGTACTGCTTCAATAGAAAGTGTCAGAAGGCATCCAAGTACCAGCAGCTTCCTTGCATGTTCACATTCTATAAACTAGAGTTACTTCAACAGAGTAAGTCCAAAATACTGAAGTGAATCCAAAGAGTTCACATTATTTATTCATCTTTGATATGAGAATAGCCATTACCAGGAAAGACTTATGTGAAAGGGCAGAAAAAGTTAGAATTATTCTTTAAATACTTTTGCTAGTAATTTTCTGCAAAAATAGAAAACAAAATTAGAACCAACCCATCATTGCTGAAGAAGTACAAGTCTTATTACATAGCAAGAGTTTTTTAAACCATCACCCACAATCATCATCCACACCTAGCTTCACCAGTTGACATCTCTGGAGATTCAAACAGTGAAGAGTAACAAAAAAATCTGCAAGAAGCAGGCACAGAAGTGGTTGATGAGAAGCAGATTGGCCAATAATGGTTCTGGATCAAATACACAGAATTTAGTGAAGATGTGAAAGGTGTTGGGGGCTGAGGATAAGCACCATCTACTTTCTTGACCACAAAGGGGAAACAGAGGTTGGCACAGGTGGCCCAGTAGGGAAGGCCAGCCAGCAAGAGAGCTAAACACCAAAAATTTGGTGCTGAAAATATAAGGGATGTTATGGGAAAAGTGTCAGGATTTGGAGTAGAATGAGTTGCAGGTAACTTACTCCCATGCACTAAGTAGCCAACTGTGCCCTCTGCTCAGTGCACAGAAGAGGATGAAGATGTCTATTTTGGTTGCATGCCTTGAGTACTTATAAGCAATTCACAAAGCTGGCAGAGAGGCTGAGGTGCAGAATGAACACAGTAGGAGATTGGGCAGGTCAGGATTTAAAAAGGAGTCTCAGAAAGAGCTGACCTGAGCAGTGGTAACTGCAACTGTGTAATGTGGTAGATCCAGGTCAGCCCCAGTCAGAAAAAAGGACTGCCCAGGGATGGACTCACGAGCTGTGGCCAGGCAAAAATCAGTGTGTTATGAAAAACATTTAGAAACAAGTGCAGTGTCAAGAGCAGGAGTCTAAATATAAGAACATTAATTCTTTCAAGCAAAAAAGCTGGAAAAATTTGAGGAAGGGATCATCAAGTAGGGCAGAGTTTGAGGAGACTTGTCAATAGTTGCAAGAAGCAGCCCAGTCATTTTAGCAAATAGCAACTACTGTTTTCCCATCTTTTAGGCTAAAAATAGAAAAAGCAACAGAATAAAAGTGGCTAGGAAGCTCTGAGAGGTTATTGGAGACCTGTGCTGAAGGAAGCCCAAGAGGATGGGATTCAGCCAGACAGGGAGGTACAAGGAGGAGCTCTGGCCACCAGGACATTCACAGCCTTTGTGACTGCAGACAAGGTGAAGAGAGGGACAAAAATGACCAGGTGGGTGGAGAATCAAAAGAGTCAACTTATGAGGAAGACTTACTGATAGTAAAATAAATGAGAAGGATAAGGGAGGCCAGGAATTTGTAGGAAAGCATGAGGGACATGTTGCTGACTTTTGGGGTGCAGAGTGTGGTGACAGTCAACACTTGTTATTTTCCCACCACCACCACTCATCACAGCAAGCTTATTCTTTATCATATAAATGATAGACTAAAAGTTTAGTACAGAGAAATTCTTCATATTTGGGGCTGGTAAAGGAAAAAAGCTTGAGCTACTTTACCTGCTCCTCCAGGCTTTCCTCTACCTCTGTCACTGCCTGCACCATTAGCAAAGCCACCCCTTTCATATCCTTCAAAGTTTTATCTTCACTGAACATTATCAGAAGTCCCCAGAGCTCTAATTTGTATCCTGTTAGTGTTACATGGGAATTAAGCTAACAGATGCCAAGCCAATTGCCCAGAAAATTTTAGTAGAGTAGTCTTTGAAATTTAGTATGAGTGGAACATGTATTCACAGCAAAAATAGAACAATGTAGGTTTCTTTTAGAAGCTGTGACATGTTCGTGGTTTCATGTATTCTATTCTAATTTAGAAGTAGCATAGATCTCTAAATACATGAAATATTTATATTACCCTTATGAGCAAAAAGGGAGAAATGCATGTTCTAAAGATGTACACCTGAGGAAACTCAGGTTTTTCCCTGTTCAGAAAAATCCTCAACATAAGCAACATATCCATTAACGTCAGAATATATTCTTCAGGAATACTTTGGAGATGGCCTCTTTTCTTTCAAAAAATGCTATTGGTACACTATATTTTCTCATATTCAGAAATGGATCTATTTACTTTTCTTCTGCTTCTTATGAAACCAGCATGCAAAGTATGCTCTTGACTCCACAGAAACAGCATTTTGAATGCAAGTCATTTACAGGAATGATTTTTAAGCAGTGTCAGAGGCAATGTTCTCACAAATCAAAACTAAGGACAGGCTACAAGCTTTCTATGTTTATTTTTTGAATGATTTGTGTCAGAGGCCTCTTCCTTACAAGTTAAATTCACTTAAGCAGCAGCCTGAATCTCTCCTTCAGAGAGATCTTTATACATAACTTTATGCATAACTATTCACACTGGGAGTAATATTTGGGCGGACAGAAAGGCTTACAATAAAGTTAGATCTAGCAAGATTAGGTGGGGTGGTATTTTTGTTTTGCGTTTTTTTTCCTCTAGAAAATCAAAGTTATAGAGGATGGTATAACACTATTCATTGACATAATGTGAAAACACTACGGAAAAAAAATTAAATCCCCTTTAAAGAAAGGGGAATCATTGCTGAGGTTTTTCTTAGCTACTGTAGTGATGGATCCCAGCAGAGGAACACAGACAAATCAGATGAAATTGACATGAAGTATCTGAATGCTAGAAAAGCTATAAATACTGGACTATGATCCCATTTATTTCCACCAGGAAAAATAACCTAGCCCACATTAATTTACCTGTAAAAGTCATTAAGGCAAGTATGACTAGAACAAATTTATCTTTGAAAATTATCTTTGAAAAGCCCTGCAATTCAAGAATTATGAGTCATTCCCTCCTCCAAGCCTCATCATTAAAAATAAATTATAATGCATTTATTTGTCAAGTGTTAGTTTAGCCTTTGAGAGCAGTTGCATTAGCCTTTCTGGCTTCCCCCACACACACCACTATCTGACCTTAGACTGTAGGGATTAGAAGAAAGATGTATGCATGAGTAGCATGTATGTAAATCAGTCATTAAAGAAAATCTCATTGCATAGCAGAAGATCTGCAAGAAACATTGAGTAACATTGCTATGAAATACTAGGAATCTACTAGGAAACCTGAACATGGGAAAAACTGTTTTGGGGGAAAACTGTTTTGACCTTAGTCCTTACAGCACACACATGCCACAGTAAGGTCTCCAGAAATATAGACTAGATAAGAATGAGATATATTGGGAAGAATCAAGTCCCCTGGCCCGCAGAGGAGCAACACATCTCTATGCTGCACTGTCCACATTTTCATCCGAGAAAGAAAACGAGATGTAACACCAGCACAGGGCCCCAGTGTACAAAGTCCTTGAATTGGGTGAGAAAGGATCACCCACCATCCCATATCATGCAGGCACAATAAGCAGAGAACAGTGATGCAGGCAAAGAAAGCCCCAAGGAAGACTGCAGAGCCCTACAAACTACAGCACTAGGTTTTGTATAGCTGAAGTGCCAACAACATTCAGACCAGCTAACACAGAGGGTGCTTGTGTTTTAGTGCTAATGATCACTTGTGGCTGAATGAGACATTTCCTCAGAAATACAAACCTTCGCTGTACCACTATGTACAGAAATATATTCCTTCTCCAGAACTATCACAAGTTCAAAGCCCTATGTGGAAATGTTTATATCAGCAAGATCAATAGCACTGCCTTTTATATATCAGAAGTCTCCAGCTCCACAGCTGCTACTTCAGCATATATAAGAGATTAGTAGGATATAAAGGGATCAGGTTTGGCTTGATGTGTTAAGACACTGAAAAAAAAAAAATCAAACAGGGAGAGGGGACATTGATTCCAAACAACTTGAGTTTGAGATGAAAAGCGAACAAGTTCCCTGCCATAACATCTTCTGAACATTAATATTTACTGTAAAGCTTTAAATCACCCACATTTTTCTTAACTGTCTTAATGTCAAAATAGAGACCCAGCCTGCAGCAAAGCAGAAACTATCACCTACAGTAACCACCTAGCAGAGGGTGGAAGTGTCTTGACTTTTTCAAGTGTAGTTGTCAAGTTATTCATCAGCTGAGGATGTTATTGCCCAGCATTAATTTGGGATTTGCACTTATCAAAATATGTTAACTTCATGTAGGCAGGGTGCTGCTTTGGTAGAGACAGTGTACTCCAGCTGACCTCTCAGCTCTAGCTGCCACAACCCTTTCACAAAGTGGTGCTTACTAGCTCTCTGTCTAAAGAGAAGGTCTAGGATTTGACAAAAGGCAGGTTATTTCCAGCTAGAAAATGTGGTGTCCATTTGCAGTCAGCTTCCACCTTGCATTGGGGCTGTAACTGGAGTAATTCACAAGTCAGCTCCCACAGAGAAATCTTTTTCATTCCTAAAAGATTTTCTCTTCTATATACTTAACCTTACTAAAAGTGCAATTCCCACTGCAGTCTGAGAGGCACAGCCTAGCCTCACAAGACAAAGGGGCTCCTTATTTATTAATAAGTCTTCTTTAAACAGCCTGGAAGTACCCCAGTGTGGTCCAGAGGGGAGGACCACACACCCCCAGGGCCACTCAACAGCAGAATGGACAAGACCAGATCAGGTTTGGCTCCCATACACCCCAACACAGCTTTCCATCACCAACCCAGTGAGTTTAAGCACTTCCAGCAGACCTTCTTGTTCACCCCATTTGCCAACAACACATACTCTGTTCCACAGTGTGAAAAGCACTTTTGCTCATCATATTTCACAAGCTTCAAACAGGAAAAAAATGCAGATAGTGTAACTGTTTTACAGGGCTCTGTATAGGTCCCAGAAGAGACCCTGAGCTGAGTGCAGTGAGCAGTGCAAGCACTTTTCCCCGGTGCATACCTGGCTCTCGTTCAGCAGTGTAGATGTAACTTAATGGGACCTGGTGGGCCATCCCACATTTGCAGGTGGCAACAGTTCTGAGATTACATGATATTTTGGTTCATAACCCTTTGGGAGTCTATAAATGTGATGGTAAAAGAACAGAAGTAGGATGATATTTAAAGTGAAACAGAGAAACTGCATCACTGGAAAAAGAACAGTATATAGGTCATACAAAAGCATCAATACAGATGACGCCTATTTCTCATTGCAACTTTTGATTCACAATTTCATTAAAATCTGAGTCATTTTTGCCCTCAACAAGAATTCAAAAATTATTAAAAATTCATCTCCTTAATGGGGCTCTCAAATACATTTTTCTGTTGACCCACATGTGATAAACTCAGAGTGATGACAAAGGATGTTAGAGTCTGGAATGAACCATTTTCTGTTCATTTTTTGTGGTAGATGCCTTTGGACTCCTTCAGGGCTGCATATGGCCCCAATTGATAAACTCAACTTAAATTTGTAATTTTGTCTGGTAGGCATCCAATCTGAGAAACCCTAAAGTATCAAGGATGCTGTATTATCTGTAGAAGTGCAACTGACTTTGTATGGATGGGGTCCTGGAGTGTGCAACTTATTGTCCTAAAGACGAAAAATACAGAAAAAAGTAAACTTATATAAGAAGTAGTTTTGATGATCCAGAGAGGCAGCCAGGAAGAACAGACCTCAATTGCCTCCTTTTTAAAATATGTACTTGTAAATTAAGAAGCATTTCAAGATTAGGCATCTGTCCAATTCTTTTTATCATTTAGTGTATTATGCTAATGAGAACGCTGTTTCTTTAATTATCATTTGCAGAAAAAATTGCATTCAATCCCTTGATCTTCCTTCAAACCATCCCAATGCTCGATTCCCCATAGGCTTTTAATCACACAGCTCCAGTGTGAAACTCTGCATTTGAGAAAAAAAAAACTCTTAAAACTGGTTCACTGAGAAAGTTTAAAAATTGTTTTCTTATCCAAGCTATATCCTCCACCACTTGGCAGCTTAGGAGGAAGGGCTAAAAGACTCGAATAGTAGTTTATGCACTGAAGGCAGCCTAATGCTGAAACCTATTATACTGCATATAACAGACACTAAATGCCAGAACTTGTTAGAGGTAGAGACAAGTGAGCTATAAAGTAACTTAATATCATCCTGTGGCACTTTTAATAGGATTTACTGAATTCTACTGTAAAGAGGCACTTACAGTACTCACAACTGCCAGTGTTAACTTTGTTATGCAAAGTTACCCATATCTGAGGTCCATGGGCATTTGCTACTAGTTAAGTGGCTCTACACATTTCAACACCACTTCTGTTTCTCCTGATGGATATATGCATAACCAAAGCCCTGTCTAGATATGAGCCCCAAAACTGCTTGGTGTGCAAACCCACCCCAAGGCTGGCAGCAGCCCTCCCACACCTGCACTTGCCATGCAGCATCCCCAGATTCATGTGATGCCAAAGTCCATGCATGGGCTCAAGGACATGGGCCCTATACATCCTGAAAGTGTCCCCTTCAAGGGGATTTCACAGAAACCCCATCATCTTCAGGGTGAGGACAGGAGGCTGCACCAGCCCCAAGCCTAACCTACCTCACCAGTGCAGGGAGGACCAAGGGCCATCATCAATGCACACGTTCTCCTTCAGAGATGCAGATATTGTTAGGCTTATCTCTTCTGAAAAAACATCTTCACAGGATCACAGAATCATCTAGGTTGGAAGAGACCTCCAAGATCACCAAGTACAACCTCTGACCTAGCACTAACAAGCCCTCCACTAAACCATATCACTAAGCTCTACATCTAAACGTCTTTTAAAGACCTCCAGGGATGGTGACTCATCTTCTGAACCATCTCTGGTTTAAGCCTCCAAGGCAGGCTCAGAAGCCCCCAGCATTCAGAGAAGCTACTGGCATTTCTTGTGTTGATGAGCCACAGCCACCTCTGAATCAGCCTTCTGATATTTGCTTCACAGCAGTCCTGAAAAATATTGATGTTTACCAGGGTAGTTCCTCATGCAAGCAGAGCTGCACCAGTGACATGGACAGGGGTGCTGGGGACAAGTAACAGCCCCCAGACCTACTACAGAAAGAAGGAAGGTTTTTTTTTTTGTTTTAGTGCACAGTGCAATAACTAAGCAGAATGTATACACCAGTTATGGTGTATTAATGTAGAGCTTAATTGCAGTATACATTGCATGCTGTGCTTTCATCCTGCCGTGAAACTGAAAGAAACAGTGGATTTCTGGATTTATTTTTTTTGTAAAGCTAAGATACAAATCACTAACATCTTGAAGAAAATATTTACAAACAAATACTCTGACATCTCATTTATCTGTTTTGCCATAAAATTGGCTTATATGTGATTAATTACAAAAAATAAGCACAGCATGCTTTCATGCACTTTTCCTTTGAAATCAAGGTCACACTTTGTTTTGAAATTCAGAAAAAAACAGTATGAATAATGTGATTATCATATCAGAAGGTTCCTCACAAGTAATTTTAAGTGGGTTAAACCAAGGGCTTCTGAAGTTGTTTCTATTGTGTCACTGCAGGTGAGTCGTTTCTTAGCCCTTGTCTGTACCCTTCATTTTATTTGACTTACCTGATGTACTGAAAGCATGCCATAAAGTAGGATCCCTCATAACCACATTACAAGACAATGATAAAAGTTTATTCTTGTCCCAAAGCATTTACAAGCTGATTCCTGCTCCGTAGATTCAATCCTAGTTAGGATGCTGCACCTCAGAAACAATACATGAACAGTGTGGTTATCCATGGGAACCTGGTAACTTCTGTAATCCACCTGAGCACATTCACCAAGCCCTTCTGCAAATTCTCTGCTCAAGATACTCTGCTTCACAGACACCTTCATGCTAAGCACAGCGTAACAGTGGGAGATGTGAATCTTTCCCAGGTATTTGGTTTGAATGAAATGGTCACATCCATCATCTGCCTGGGCAACTCTCTACCAAGGGAACAACCCTTCACCAAGGCTAGGTCAGTACAAGTCAGTTCTGGTGACAGCAACATCATTATGTTTACAAGTTATTTCAAATAGTCATAAGCTAATTTCTGCATGTATGCTGTTTTAAAGACCTTTACTATTGATTTGAGAAGCAACCACTTAAGACCACTCTTGTTTCACAAAGAAGAAAGTCAACTTTTGACCTCAGCCACTGTCCTCTCCCTCTGCCAGTGTGCAGAGTGAGCCCCAAAGCTGACCACAGCATGAACTCCATCCCATGAAGTTCACCACATCTGCATTCTCCCACCTTTGCACAGCAGCAGCCACAAGCTTACAGAAGACCATATGGATTGGGGAGCTGCTGACCACAGAAATTAGACAAATAACTTCTATATACTTCAATATGAATTGTCAAAACACTTGACTTGTGTACTACAGCACTAACAGAAAGCAATGCCTTCACCAGTACTGTTTTTTTTTTTTTTTTAAAAAAAAAAAAGCTATTGAAATAGAGGGCAAACTATTCATTCCTCTGAATACTTACAATTGCAATGACAGGGCTCAGTTTCAATTGAGATTTGAATTGCCTTTTTAAAATGAAGCTTAATTCTATTAAAGGTTAAGATAAAAACATGGTATGGTCATGCTAAAAAATGACTTATTCAAGTAAAAGAGGATGGACAAGATAAAAGCCATGGACACTACATGTACAAAGAAAACAGAAACTGGACTATTGGCAAGTCACAGGATGAGACAGGCTGGGGTCTGCTAGAAGTTCTTCAACTGAGATAAGAACAGAATGAGGTACTCCTCAAGCATATGTACTCAAAGTTACAAAAAATACTGTCATACTTCATTTTATTCTAGCAGAGAATCTGTTCTGGAAGAAGCACTTACTAGAAGATTTCTGGAAAGTCTACAAGTACTGCTTCATGGCTTAGCACCAGAAGAAGTCAGCTCCAGCTAATGTTATATTGACTCCTACCAGATACAGGTGAACCATTAACTAGGGATATTTTATTACATGCCAAAAAAAATCACTGTGCTACATCCATAAAAGCTTTTTTGGTTAAAGAATTATAGCTAAGGAAAGTGACAGCAGCAGCAAAAAAAACTGTAAAAACAAACCCACAGTACATAACAGATGGGGAAAAGACACTGATAACAATGAATACAAATTAACATTGCAGAAATGCACACGAATGATGGAAGCAAGCAAAAAAAAAAAAACAGAAGCCTGGTAAGGTTTATAACAATAGGAGCACCACCCTAAATGTAACAAGAGTAAGTGCATTCCAAGCTATGGCTTCAATAACTAGTCATTCCAGACTATAAAAAAAAAAAATCAGGAAAAAACAAATGTACTTGACAACTGCTTCTACTCTGTTTTCAGCAAGATGCAAGATGCTCTATTCAAATCTCAGTGATAATGACATACCTCCCATGCCATCAGTAATTGGAGAGCTTTAAATAGCCCCTCAATTAAAAACATGAATTCACTACCACAGGGCAGACATGCCAGTAAGTTTCATGATGCAATGACTGCTGTTAAACATGACTACAGAGAGCTGAAATTGAAGCGGTATTGAAAAGGGTTAAGTGGGATAACCTAAGCTGCTATCGAACTGTTCAACTGACATCAGCAGTAAGCAGCATCAGGGAAAGGTTATCATGGGACACAATCAATAAGGCATTGAAAGACAGAGGCACAATTAACGCCAATCAGCACAGCTGTATGGAAAATAGGTCTGGTCATGTAAATCTGATCATTTGTATGCAGTTACATCATCATTTGATAAAGGCAGTGCAGTGTGCTGACATGACACATTACTACTCCTAATTTCACACCATACATCAATTTAACATCATGCAATACATAAAGCCCTGAATTCAAAGATTCACCATACCTCCACACAGCTCCTACAAAATGAGTTTTAGAGGTGGCTTAATGGAGAATCAGCATCTCAGGTAACAGATACCTTGTCAGTCCAGCAGGAAAAACAATTGGGGTACAACATTTGGAAGCTGAAGAGAGCTACAGACTGCCTCCAAGAGCAAGGCTCATTATTTATTTTAACAATTTACCTGTGACATGGCAGATTCGTTACCACTGACACCCTTTAAATCAAGGCCTTGATCTCCTTCAGGAAGATATGCTGAACAAAGGAATTAAAGGACAACTGATATACCCTGTATTTCTTTGACCTGCGCAGAGCAGGCAGAAAGAACTTATTCACATGGTCCCCTCTGGCCTTTAAATTTGTAAGTCTAGGAAACAATGACCCAGACATTAATAATCCCCCTGGAATTTAAAGCAATAAGTGAATCATGCTTAATCCATCCGATACAGTATAGGATGTCTTGAGTATTTCTATGAGATTTCAATGGTAATCCCATGTTAAATTACTGGGTGACTTAAAATATTGTTAAGTTGCTTTCCTGAGTTTCTGCTTATAGCTGAAAGCAGCTACAAAACTATTAGAGGCATTTCACTAGCTGTTTGTGTAAATACAGATGTATAGCATCAACTGTCTGATCCACAGCTTCCCATGCAGACCACTTCAAGCAACTCCTTGGCATTATTGAAAATAGTTTCCTATGAGAACAGCATTGCAGTGCTGTCAGGATACCTCCCATCAAGTACAGGCATGAGGGCAATGCACTGTAAGCTCATACAGATCTCTTGAGCAGGGTTATGCTTCTGTATACCCACCATCTTCACACACAAAGCGATGAGATCAGTATGAGGAAAGTGAAAGGCACATTATCTCCAAACACACAACACTGGGTCCTCTTTGAAAGAAAAGAATAGAGGAGTTTGAAACTGAATAAGAATAAATCTTCCTGGCCAAAGTCTTACTTTGACTACAGTAGATATGTCAGCTCAGAAAGGAAGAGGACATATTACTAAGAACAAGGACTCAACACCTGCTGATGAAACATACTTAAGGGAAAGGAACAATTTAATGGGACATTTTGGAGATACCTACTAAGAAATTACTTGCTGTGCCCTTTTTATCTTATTTCAAGATAATTAAACAATACTGAATCATTGTACAATTCCTGCTTCATATAGTAATATAGTCTTTCGTAATTGTCATCCAAACACTGAAGTCCTCAAACTAGGAAATCCACAGGCACAGAGAATTAAGAATACTCAATAGGGCTCATATGTATTCCTCACTTCAGGTCACTTGTGCTTTTTGGCTCCATAGCCAAATTCCAAACCAGGGTCCAACCTTGGACTTCATCCAGCGAGTGGCAGTGAGAGCTGGGCATGGGTCTCAGCAGCAGCTCTTCCTAGGCACAGGAGTTGTACAGCTTTAACTTCACTGCTGGAGTTAAAAAGCTTACAACCACATTAATGAGAAGGAAAAAACAGTTACCTGTTTGTAAAAGAAATGAAGTATTTGTACATGGGAAATGCATAACAGGCAGTGATGTGCATTCTCTACTACAAAGTTATGCAGGTGTCCTCAAAAAAAGTGTACTGCCTTTCCTCCTTTTGTGTCAGAAAAGAAGTGCAGGAGCATCACATGCCACCTATAAGCCCAGCAGGTGTTTCTCCCATTGCAGGTTTAGGTGCCTTACTGCTGTGGGATTGTACCCAAGATGCACATGCCACTCAGAGACAGTTACACCCAACCCAACCACCCATTTCTCAGCCAAACACACATCTGCGTGAGCATGACTTGCCAGAGAAGCAGCTTTCAGCTTGGATAAGGGGTGGGTTATTCCTCCCCAGACTCCTGCAACCATACAGCACGTGTATCAGATAGGAACTGACACGTGATGCAGTGCTGTCTCATGCATCTGTCCAGTTGAAGAACCCCTTGGAAGCCAGGATCATGCTGTGATTGAGCCTGATGTCTGCTTCACCTTTCCAAGCCCTACTAGTCCTATTTGTGTCTGTAGCCTGGGCTGGGGAAAAAGATGGACACGATAGCATTTCCTAAATCGAGTGGGATCAGGGAATGCTCTTGGTAGTAACCTGGATTTGTGGTTTTTGCTCGTGTGGTATCAAGCTGAGGAAGGAAATCAGAGTCATCACTCTTGAGTGATTCCTCACCATGCTGCAGGCCAGAGCCATTCCCACAGGTTTCTCTGGGATCCTGGCTATTTCCCAGTTCTGGCAGGAGCTCCAGGCCAGACCAGGAGCAAGTCTCCCCAAAGGACAGAGCAATGTTTTTTCCAGGTCACCAGATTTACTCCAGCCAGGCCAGTTTTGTTTTTTTTTTTTTTTTTTTTTTTCTGCTCCTGGGACAGGATCAGACCTGCCTGCAGGAGATGCATACCCAGAAAGCCACACAGTTATGTGGACAGTTGATTTGTCTTGTCCTGCAGTACAAGCCACTGTGGTAGGAATGACGTAGCACACAAATTTGACCAAGCCCTTCAAGGTCATCCACCAGATTGTCTCACCCCACTAACACAAGGGTTTTTGTTTGTTTGTTTGTTTTTTTTTGTTTTTGTTTTCTTTTCTTTTTTTTTTTTTACAGGTATAACATCATTGCTGACCTTCCAGAGGCTTCAGCAAGCACCATTATTGCTCACAACTACCAAGCACAACTTCATGTCACCACAACATGACTTTACTAGGATCCACAGTCATCTCCCAGCCTGTAGAATTATACCTTCTCTACCATCCCAAGCATAAAAGACCAGCTTCAAATAGTCATATATTTAAAAACCAACTCTTGACAGTCCAAAGAGCTACACAAAGGAAGTAACAAGATTCAGTTTAGATATGAATCTAAACTAGCATAGCACATTCTCCAATATACATTATACATACCAGGCAAAATTCAAAATCATTAGGGAAGACGTCTATTTACATTTGATAATTCCCCCAGTACAAGAGCCTCATAGTTCACTTTGAAGTCACCTTTATCTGCATTGCTTATAAAATTGTTGGAGGGCGTTTTCTTTTTGTTGGACAGAATAACACTAATACAAAAATCAAAGACCACTTGCAAAAAGAGCTCTTTGGTGGCAAACATTTATAAGATTAAATCACACAAAAACAGAAGACACTTACCCAGAATGCTGGAAAAACAAATTTTACTTCCATTGGTGATAGTTTACCCTAGAAGACAGTCCCAGGGTGGAAACCTTTAAAAAAAAACAAACAAACAAACAAACAAAAGGCACGTTAGAATTAGAGTAGGTAACAAGGGCAAACACCATCAAACCTTTTGTAAACACTCTGCTAAAGATCAAACATCCTGCACTTCTGATTGCTGTCCTGTCTCAATTTCCTGACATGAACTCACAGATAAGTTGATCCTAGTTAAAAGTAACTCAAATGAAGCAGTGCACCTACCCTGGAAAAAGAGGAAGATGCAAAGCTTTGAAATAAACACCACATTTTCTGTTCCTCTTCCTCTGTAAGACCTTTAAAGCCAGTCAATGCTCTTAAGTGAAGTTTAGGTGCACAAGCTGAAGGGGAAGCACAGATTAAGCCTAGTCAGGTTTTGACGTATTTACAAAGATCAGTATTTAAGAGACTTTGTGCTATTCGGTCCCCTGTTCACATGCCACATTTTGATGGAATAAGAGCAATGCATTGCTAATTCAGGGAGATTTAGCTGAATTTGTTTCTGATTAGATCATCCAGGAAGAGTAGGGAGGGAAAGAAGAGAAACCAGAGCTAGAAAGATCATCCAGAAAATACGTAAGTCAAGAGAAGATCGCAGTCGCAGGAAACAAATATCACATAATGGTGGTTATGGTACCAGAGATCACAGCTCCAGCCAGGGAAAGAAAGCCAGTCCTGAGATGTGATAAGATGTCTTGAGATGTACTTTTACAAGTGGTAAAAGATACCAAAGTCAAGCTGCCGTGAAACAAGATAAGAATCTTCAAAGTAGGACCGATCAGACCATATATTAAAAAGCTTTGCCATCTTTTTTGTCATTAGTTCAGTGACATGTATTTGTATTAAAAGAGAGATTAGAGTGAGGAGTTAAAGGCACAAGTGCAAGGGAGACCACAAAGAGGGATGTGACTGTAGGACAAGCAGAGCAGATAGACAACAGAAGAGACCTGTATGACAGGGCAGAGAATGGAAGGACAGCTGAATTAAAAATGAAGTCATAAGACAACTCCTTCTTTGGGGTTCGAAGCAGGTGGAGAAAAGTTGGATGAAAACTTAGATACTAGAAGATGAAGATACAGATGGGATTTAAGGTAAGATTTAATTAAATAGTAGTCTTTAAATGTTTTATTCACATGCGATTTGTGGTTACCATTCTTGATGCATTTCATAGAAATGTGGTAAAATCACAAATCCAAAGAAGCCTGCAGAAAAATTTGCACTAATTACAATGAAATTTATACTTTGGCAACAAATATTAGGTATGTTCTATTCCTCCCCTTCCATTCCCCAACAAGGCAGGTTGCTTCTTTTCAAATAACTCCTTTAAATTAAGTTGCACGTTCAGCCTCATTAGCCACCATCTCTATCTTCCTGCAGTTTTAATTAGATGGGTCTTTGTGCATGGTTACCTCAATCCTTCCCCTAAACAACCCCCTAACATTGCTTTTTATTGCACCATTCTTCAAATGCTCCTAATTACACGGGGGGCTGCCAGCACTCTCAGAGCAGAGCTCTCCCATGGAAAAGCCAGGAGGTGCAGCCTGCACCAGAGGTAGAGAGGCACATGTATCCTTAGGGCAGGTCTAGGGGGTTAGATGCTTTTCCATGCTGTTTTACCCACTTTAACCAAGACAACAGATCAGGAAATAGGGTCAAGTGAAGGCTCAGACCTGCTGCAGGGACACCAAGCCACATGGAGCTGACTTCTCACTGCAGCTCCACTCCTGCTCCATGAGCTCACCTGCTGGTCCACCACCTTCACATCCAGCACACAAACACAGGGCAGGAAGGAGGTCCTGCCACCCCACTGGAGTCAGGGGGACATCAGAGACCCCTGAATTTCAGATTTGTGCCTGACTGCAGCGTCTGCCACAAAGCAACCCCCAAGTGAGCCAGCATTTCCCCATGGGAAACAGGATGTGGCACTGCCCCACAAGACAAAAATCCTCAGGAAGACCTTCTCCAGCAGCCTTTAATCAAGGGTCTGACCTAACCTTCAGTCCATATTTTTTTTTAAGCAAGCACAGGAGCAAACAAAGGTGCCAAAAATCACACAATTATCTGCTTCCAGCTGGAAATGGGGAGGTAAAGGCTGATTGAGCTCCACCCCAGGAGCTCAGCCCCATTGAGGCCGTTCCTGGCCACCAAAGGTCAGGGCAGATCATTACAGCCTCTGGGATTTATGCAAGAGACATGTTGCTCCCGGCTCCTCTCAAATCCCAAAGACACTGCTGTTATGTAACGGGAACAATCAAACCAGGCAGCTTTTCAGAGATTTGATTCTAAAACTGCTGAGCAGCTAAAAATGAATGTGCCATGGTGTTTTCTGCCTGCACCAGGTTAACCTGAAAGCTGCTGCAGCTCACAGCGACTCAGCTAGCACGTCACCCGAGGCATCGAGATCCAGAAGGTGAAATAAAGCAACATTTGCCCATGTTCCCACCAGGTCCTCAGGGGAGCACAAAGCTCTGTGTCTTCTGACCTGAGCCTCAGGGCTTTCATTTCTTCAGTATCAGTGGCTGGCTGGCTCCGCTGACATTAAAGAATTACTCACATGAATAAAGGCAGAGGGCCTGAACCTGAACTTTGCAGCATGGACAAAGCAACGCTGTCCTAGCTACTAGCTCCTGTTCCTGTAACATCCCCTGCCTTGTGCATGCAGCAGTTTGAATTCAGAGGCTCAGGTAGATTATTTGACTACTGTTCCCTTTTTTAAAGCCTCGCTCTATCACATTGCACCAACAGCTAAGCAGCCTTTTCATCGTAACAGCAAGAGAAGAACCTCAGATCCCAGTGGGCTGCTACACCAGAACAAACATGTTCATTCCAAGAGCACGGCTCTGCCGGGTGTACTTGACTGCAATTTACTTGTGAATGTCTTCTGAGCACAGCATCCTGCCAGCTTTCCCTGTGCACAGCATGCCACGATTCCTCCTGGCATTCTGGCATGAACAAATTACATCAGACCCAGAAATGTTGAATACAAAGCTTTATTTTTTCCCCCCATCAATCTAACTCTTATTGAATAACATCAACGCACCCTGTAGCATAGAAGTACACTACTCAGGAGTCATCCAGTCCCTCTGAAATTTGCTAATAGTATAAGCTTCAGAATTATTATGAGGACTGCAAGCAAATCTCAGGTGGCTTAAATTTCCACATGCCCCGTGCAAAACTTGGCAGAGACAACACATGCCAGAGGGCTGGAGCATCTCTGTTCTTCATCCAGCACTACCAGAGCATCTTTGTTCAAGCTCTCCTGCCAGGTTGGCTTCTTGGCAGCCTTAGTATTTTGCCATAACTTAGAGCTGCCTGGAGGGATAATAACCACAGAAGCCAACTCGTTTAGGATAAGCTATCAAACAGTTAAAATCCAAAAGCAAAACTTAGAGAAACTAATTAGCCCAGCATGTGTTTTGGATGCTTGTTTACTTTTAAGCTATGATTTCAAAGGGAAGTCATTCTCCTGTAAGTGCTTGCTGAAGTGATACTCACAGCTGTGCAGAGAAAGAGCACAAGTTATGCCTTTCTTCCAGCCCTGCATCCAATGCAATAGCTGCCTCAAAGTTTATCTCTGGGTAGAACAGCCTGAAGGCTCACACAAGGAGCAGCAACCTGTACAGCACACCATCAGCTCAATGAAGGGTCCCTATCACAAACTGGGAGTGGAATCCAAGGAATTTTGCAACTGATGCTCTTGCTAGTTTTAGGGCTTGCATAAAATCACTAATCTGCATGTGATGTCACTACCAGCAAAGCCTGGGAACTGCTGCTGCACCAGATGCTTCGAAGGATTAACTCATTTGCAGAGTTTTGATACAGATGACTCTGCTGGAACAAAGTGGGCTTCTCTATGCAGTTCCCAAATGCCCTGCAAGAGTGGGCGAGCATGCTCCCAATTTCTGGAGAGGAAGCTAAGGGCAGTCTTAAACTCACTTTAACACCATTACAGAGGAGCTTAGATCTGCTTGTCTTCCAGCCAGGGTGCTACAGAGATCACTTTCTGCACTGTGGAGCACCTTTAAACATCAGCCCACAAGAGCAGAATAACTTCATCTCTACCAAAAGCCAGTTCCTGCCCTGAAATGTGAAGGTTCGCAGGCCCAGGAGCTTTGAACCTGTTTGACAAACTGCCAGCTTTATAGCCACTTAATTGCAATAACAATTCTTCCAATAAATTACTATGACAACTGCTTAAATAAAGCCTTACAGACAGCCCTTCCTTGTATCAAGGAAGTCTTTGTACTTTTTAGATGTCTTCAGTGTTTTTCAGACACACCTTTCAGCTGCACAATGGTAATCTGATTCTATAGCACAATGGACTAACAGATCTTTAATTGACATAAATCAATTCCTCACCCTGAAATCCAGAACATCAGATGACACCCTTGCTAATTGCAATGGGCAGAACAAATTAGGCTTCTGGAGAGCAAAGCATCAAAAGTATACCCAGCCATAGTAAGATAGTGCTGGAATAAATTACAAAAGTCCATCTGAATTACTTTCCTGAAGACTGTTTCAATAGGTTTGAGTCTGTAAGGAGCTTGCTATTGCAAAATCATCATGCACCTAAGCTTTGCTGCTTGCTACTTTCCACTTTCAACTACTTATGACCTCCTCAACAAAGCTGACTGCAGAATTTTCTGTAAGAGTTGCATTTAAACAAGGCCAGCATGATTATAAATAACATGCTAATGTACAGTCCTTTTGTTGGGAAAGCGTTTGCTAAATCTGATGTGTTTCAGTAGTCTTAGGAGTTGGACTCAACAATCCTTGTAGACCCTTTCCAACGCAGATATTCTGATTCTTGTTAGCAAACCTCAGCATCCAGCCAACGTATCTCCTATTGTACCACTTGTTACTGACATTTCAGCGTCTTTACTGATATGTCCATTATTATGCTTTATTTTTTTTCCTCCTCCAGAGTGCTCAATCAAATATTATACCACTGTACAAGTCTATTGTGCTTCATGTTATCTACCAATGTGTGATTCTCCAGAAAACACATTTTTGGAGCCTGCAGTTTGTCTGCAGTTCTGTCCTACGCTGATTTCTGGTGACTCCTTCAGGAATTTAGGAAATAAAGCTGAAAGTTTTACTTATGAATAAAAGTTCTTGCTTATTACTATTTCTTACTGGATACTGAATTCCCTGCCCAGCCTCTGATGTGCTGCTGTGCTTTACAGATGTGGAGAACAGCAGTTCTGCAATATCTGTGCTGCTAATTCTTGCCTCCTTTATCTCATTAAATATCTAGCATTGGTTGCTATATCCTGATGTATTTGGCATAGAAATAGACACTCCAGAAATGTGGCCCAGAAGCCTTAAACTACTTTCTTCATACAGTCACTATCACTACAGACAACACCTTACAAAACTTTACCATAGGAGACACTGCTGAAAAGGCAAGTAGCTTTTCTATCAGACCCAAACCTCTGCCAGTCATTTGTTAGATCAGTAGCCAAATACCAATTTCTGTCCTTAAAAGATGAACGTATGGAAAGACCTGGTATCACATCAGAAGTTACTTCAAATGAGCCACATGGACACAGCCTTGCAAAGCTTTCCTCAGCGCCCCTAGTCTCATGCAGTGATTTCCAAACTCACAATACATTGCTGAAAGGCTCACTTACAAAATCCCCCTTTTGTACATTGTGCTGCAGCTCTATTCTGCTGGAATTAAGGCGCTGATAAATAAAGCAAGAGTGAGAAGTTAATCTCCATCTTCACACACGTAGCTCGCTGCTACCACACTCCTGCAGTACAGGCTGTGCTGCTCTCTCCAGCAGATTGCAGAGATGGAAGGAGACAAGCAATCGGGTATATTTAATGGCATTGGAAAACAACAAACCAGCTAAGAGTTCACAGAGCAGGGGATATAGAAAAGCCCACACGCCTGCTTCAAACAGGGGGTGAGAAACAGTGAGACCCACAAGCACTACACAGAACATACAGAGAATATAATAATTCCTGTAGGAAATCAACCCAGAGCAAGGCATTTCTGCATCACATTACATCCAGCTCAACTGCTGCCAAGTGCTTCCTCCACGCAGCCATCCACCGCAAAGTTACAACCTGCGTGCAAACACTTGACATTTAATTATTGTGCTACCGCTACCTGAATACCCGCAAATATTTCCAGCGCTTGACTTGTTGGGAAGTATTTATTGGGGTTTTGATCTTTGAAGTTTCATACAGTGATGAATGGCCAGGCTCTTTTCATGCTCAAAGCAACTGGGCTCAGCTGCTCCCTAGTAGGGAGGGGAAATGGAGCAGCCTAAGCAGAGTTGGAAATTGCCAGCCTAGATGAACAGCTCTTCAAGAAGAGGTGCTTATGAGTAGAGAGAGCTGCACCCATCATCCTGTCCTCCACATTTTTGCTTTTTCCCCTCGCACCGAGGGGAAACACTGGCTTGTAACTCACGGTAGAGGCTTTATTTGCCTTTCAGCAGCGAGGAAAATCGAGGTGCACCTCCTCGGAAGGGTCACCAGGCTGGGGCCGTGCCCAGCGGGATGCTCTCCCCCTGTCCTTCTCGCACCCAGCGCCCGGAGGCCCCCAGGACGCGGCGCCCCGCTTCTCAGCATCCTCCAAACTTTCGCAGGAGCGGACCTGACACCGCACACCGCCCACCCCAGCCAGCAAGGCTTCCTCCTTCCCTGCTCTCCCACCCCACGGGGAGGCTCCCACGCACCCGATACCCCCTCGGAGCACAGCTCGTGGACCGCTGCGCATCCCCGGCGGATTTTTCCACCCAACCTCCCCATCCCATCCCCAGCCTCCCCATCCCACAGAGATGCGTGGCAGGGACAGAGGGCAAACCCCACGCACTCCCGTGGCGCTGCCCCGCGTGGGGCAGCGATGCTGGGCTCTCACCTGCCTCCGTTTCTACCTCCTCCTCCTCCTCCTCCTCCTGCCGGCAGGACGGAGCGGGGGCCGCCGCCGGCCTCCTTTATATAGCGGCGGGGGGCGCAGCCTCCGAGCCGAGCCGAGCCGAGCCGCAGCGCCCCCCCGCGGCCCGAGGCTCCCCCCGCGCCGCCCCCGCGCCCCGAGCATGGGGGGGGGGGCCGTGGGAAACGCGCCCCGCTTCGGGCCCCGGGATGGTCCAAGCGGAAAGGAGGAGCTGGTCCCCAAAAAGGGGAGTCCGCAAGGTGAGGGGAGGGCGTCGGGGTGGAAAAGGGGGGGTGGATAAGGTGGAAAGTTAGCGGGGATGCGTGGGGAGCAGGGTGGTGGTGGGAGCTGCGCGTGAAAATTACACGTGCGGGGGGGATACAGGAAAAACTGGGGGGGGTATTTATTGGGTATGTAGCGATAGGACAAGGAGAACGGCTCTAAAGTAAAAGAGGGAGGTTTAGATTAGATATTAGGAAGAAATTCTTCCCTCAGAGGGTGGTGAGGCCCCGGCAAAGGCTGCCCAGAGAAGCTGTGGATGCCCCATCCCTGGAGGTGCTCAAGGCCAGGCTGGATGGGGCTTTGGACAACCTGGTGTGGTGGGAGGTGTCCCTGCCCATGGCAGGGGGTTGGGACTGGGTGGGCTTTAAGGTCCCTTCCAACCCAATCCATTCTGTGATTCCATGATTTTATGAAATTAAGGCTCTGTAACACATAAATGGTTCGTAGCAGATTATTCAGTGGGGATCTTGGGCTCTCACTTTCCATGCTTTCCAGGGAAAACCGGCCTCTGTGTGCTGTCACTCCCTCGGGTCTGGAATCCAGGTACAGGTTGGCACCTGCTGGGGAAGGCACGATGTGGGCAGAAATGTTGTCGGGCAGAAATGGGGCTTGTCCATGGCAAAGCTTTTCCACGCCTTGTCTGGCTGCTCTCCGGTTCTCCCTTTCTCTTTCACTTCAAAACAAACAATAAAATGTAAAACTAAGTGGAGGCACAAATTTGCTTTTCAGTGAAACTCGCAACTCGAACAGTAATCCCCATCACTTTTGCTATGTTTAAATTCTTGCCCCGGGGTTTTACTCCTGTTAGGGGAGTAAGCTTCATGGTGCAGGCAGGGTCTCTTTGTTGTATGTTTAAAGCCTTATCTGCACTGTGTTACAGCTATCTCGGTGAGTGTTGTGGTATTCTTGATGAGCTAGCGCTCATTGCCTCCATCGGCTGTTAAAATCAGCAGCAGGCACGAGATCAGATGGGAGCTTTATGATCTGTGTCTAATGCTGGGCGACTCAATTAATTTTTATGAAGTCCTCCGGGCAGATGCACGCAGAGCTACTCAGGAAGAGGATGCCAGCCAGATGCCACATGGCCTTCTCTTGCCTAGGAGCCCCCACGACAGCTCTTGGAGACACCAGGAGAAGAGCCAGGACTTCAGGACATGCATTCAGAGGCGTGAAATTACATGCAACTGGAAGACTGGGGAGACCTGGGCAGGAATATCCGTTGTCTGCATCCCAAATCAAACCTAGCCCTTTGGCAGCTGGGATCCAGTACAGTGAGCATCCCCGAAAAATATCCCTTGCCCGGTGTCCACCTGATCAGGCTGATGTTACGGTCTCATGTGGCAGGGCAGTCGTATCACAGGGTGTATCCTTATTTCCCAGGAATGCGATAGCTTCCTTATTTCTGCCTGTGCTCAAACACGCTGTGCTCGCATCTGTCTGCAGTTTAAAGTGCCAAGTACATCCCTGTGGCACCATCAGTCTGTCTCCTATCCTTAAAGGACCTTCGTTTAGAGTTTGTTCTTCCCTGCTGAAAAAAAAATTAGCTGTATTTCCCACCCTCATCCCCACCACCACCACCTTGTGGACTAAATGATACTCTTGAACTATAAAGACAATGGAGGTGAAGCACCTCAGCTGGTGAAGTGGCTGAGAGCATCCCTCTGTCCGGCGTGAAGGAGGACCCTGATGAGACCGGCTCTGGCAGCTTTAGCTGTGGTGGGTTAGGGATGGAGAAATCTCGCTGTTGATGTTTCCTCTCGTTTACTCCAGCCCAGCCACCCAGACACCTTGTACCCCCAAGCACTTCAGCCACTGACTTTCAGAAAGCAGCAACAACACTTGTCATATCCAAAGGCATCGCCAGGAGACTCCTGAAGTCAGGGGTTTACATGGGAGGCAGCCTTTCACTGCCCTCATTTTACACTAGAGCCTGAAAGGACCCACTGGCTATATTAAAACAGTGTCATAATTGTGGAAGCCCAAATTCATGCAAGATATTTATCAGACTGCCAAGATCTGTTATATGAAAAAACAAATCCGTGCTGGCATTGAGTTTCTCTCCTCAAAAGAACATTTTAGCAAACAATTATCACGCCGAGTGCTTGACTTCTGATCGCGGAGCTACCGCAGTCTAAAAGATAATTCATGCTATTATCGCACCTAATTAAAAGCTACTTAGCTGCAGAATGTGGGCTCCACTTTATTTTTAGATTCCATGCAGAGGTGAAATTATCTGCTGGAGATAATTCACCTAAACTTGTTTTTCTTAAGCATTTGAGAGAGAGATTTGTAGCCCATACAAATAAACGGTGAAATATTTCATCACTCCAACAAACAAAAATACATTAATTGCACTGTGAAGTGTAAAATAAAGTGATGAGAAGCAGCGGGTGACTTTAACAAATGGGGCAGAGCACTTTCCAGCGCCGTTTCAAGCCACAACCGCTGTCAGTGTGTTTTAGAGCAAGCTGCTGCAGCTGCAGAGAGGTGGCAGAATAGCCTCACACATAGACCTGCAAATAAAACAGCGAGGAACCCGTGGCCCAGAGCAACTTGTGAGCGAGCAGAGTGTGATCAGAGATGGATGTGACCCTGATGGGGCTGGGAGGCCACACGTCATGGCCACGATGAGCCCCCCAAGCCTTCCTTCCCTTGTCATAAGAGCATGGATCAGAGGCACAGTGGAGGCACCCAGGCTTCATCCCTCATGTTCAAACAAGCACCCCAATGCATGTGATATATACTCTGCTTCATGCAATAAAGCACTATGGCTGTGGGCTGAAGCACAGCTATTAGTTTAGACAGCATAAATTAAAAAAAAAAAAAAAATGCATCTTCATATTAATAACATTGTCTTAGGGCCACAAGGGCACCAGATGGGAGAGCAGGATCAAGGGATGTGTAGCATGGATATAGCCAGTCTGTGTCATTTGGCCTCGGGATCAGAGAGCGGCTCCTGGCTGTGTTTACTTAGTAGTAAATACAGAGCTGGTGGTGCCAGAAAGCTGCACAAGGCTTATTTCTCTGCAGAAATAAGTGAGAGGAATGAGAGAGTTCAGCTTTGCAGAGTTCTGGCAAACAACACAGGTTAAAAAAAAAAAAAAAGATAGATAGATAGATAGATAGATAGATAGATAGATAGATAGATAGATAGCCTCCCCACCCCCACATGCTTAGGTCAAGTTGCAGCATCATATTAAGGCTATTAGTCCTGGAAGACTTTTCAAAGGTTGCTGCACCAGGGAAGATGCATCTCAGATCTGCACGAGGGAGGGTGCACAGAGCATCTCCTGGGATACCTCCCCAGGAGCAGGAGCACTACCAAAGGCAAGTGTAAAGAAAACGGTGAGTGAGCAGGTGGGTGCCAAGCAGAGCATGCTACAAACAGGGCAAGGACCCGGTGTGGCTCCTGGGGCCAGCTGGTTTTGTTTAAATGTCACCTTACACTTCACCAGCTAAAACTCAAGTGCTGACTTTCTTGTGTTGGAATGAAGCCATCTGATATTGACTTAAGCATCTTCTGGTCTTGAATAGCTGTAAACACATATATTGCATCAACACGAGGGGTGAGAATGATACTTAAACCGTTATCAGTACAATTAAAGTGGGACAAATACTGCATCAAAATAAACACTGAGGAGCTGGCTTGGACTGTGGCTGTTGCTCTTTTCAACAGGAGAGAACCTGGCTCGTCGCAAACCCCCACAACCTGTGCTGGAAAGATGTAGTGGAGCTCTATATAAATTACAGCTAAATCAGTTGAATCCCTCATCTGTGAATGTTGGCTGGCTAATTTAATGAGAAATAAAATGTTGCAGCCAGAGCAAATCTATCATGTAAAGCAAACAGTCTGGCCAGAAAAATATCAGCTTCATCCATCAAGCCAATTGATCCTTGATTCAAAATGAGGAGGAATATCTTGTATGCTGAAATTACTAGTGACTGAATATCCTGCTAAAACATATTGCATTAGGCACAGAAACAGCAATAACCTGATCATTTTTGAGTGGAGTACAACCAAGTGGTGAGGATGAGTGCAAATACTCTTTTTTTTTAAATGGCTCTGATTATTTTAAGCCGTAAATTCAAAGTCTTCTGGGATCACAATAGTTACCTCTCTGAGCTGTGTTACTGCTTGATAACAGCAGCAAAAACACTGCAGACAGATGATAAAGCAGTTTGAAGTGAGTTCTTGTGAATGACACCATGGAAGAAATCCGTCCCGTGAGAGCCAAGGAATCCCAGTCATGAAGAAGAGCAATCGCAGTCAGATAAAAATGGCAGCTTGCTCAGCGCATCGACCTCCTGTCTGAACAAATAAAATTGAATGCATTTACTTAGACTAAGGGGACTTTTCATGTGAGTGATTTCTAATCATCATGAGTAAGACTGCTCAATTTAAGTAACAAATACACAGTCCTTTCAATTTTTGTTCTGATTTTTAGTAAGGAACCATTATAGTAGAGGAAAATACTGTGATCGTCTGAGCAATATGACTCTATACATTTTATGAACATTCATTGATTCATGACCCTGCTCCCCATGGGGTCCCTCCCATGGATGCCGTCCTTCCCGAACTGAGCCTGAGGGGGCTGCCCACAGGCTGCAGCTCTCCAGGCACTGCTCCCACATGGCTCTGTACCACAGGGTCCATCCCCCAGGAGCAAACTGCTCCAGCACGGGTCCCCCACGGGTGGGTGGCAGCTCTCCCCAGCCCCCTGCTCCTGCGTGGGCTCCTCTCCACGGGCTGCATCTCCAGCCCGGGGTCTGCTCCTGTGGGGGCTCTCCATGGGCCGCAGCCTCCTCCAGGCCACATCCACCTGCTCCACCGGGGGCTCCTCCACCCATGGGGGGGCTGCAGCGTGGAGATCTGCTCCATGTGGGACCCATGGGCTGCAGGGGGACAGCCTGCTCCACCAGGGGCCTCTCCACGGGCCGCAGGGGAACTGCTGCTGCCTTGTGCCTGGAGCACCTCGTGCCCTCCTGCTGCACTCACCTGGGGGCTTCAGGGCTGCTGCTCTCTCATCTCTCACCCCTCTCTCCCAGCTGCTGTAGCTGGCAGAGCTGTTTATCTCAGGTGTATCATGCAGCTTTAGGGCTAGAAGGCAGCTGGTCCCACAGAAAAGCTGCCTTAGCAGCCAGCCAGGCCAGCTCTCCTTCCTTCCTGAGCACCCAACAAGGAAAGGGGCTGGAGGGAGTGGGCTGGAGATGGTTGAGCAGCTCCTTCTCCATCTGACAATCGTTGTGAAACCACAGTCTGAGCATTAAACCCACAGCCCACACTTCAGAAGTAAATGACACGTGTAGCAGAGTTGTCCTGTACAACCAACAGAAAGCATATACATCTCTGTTCAGAAACCATGGGTAGGAGAAAGGGCCTGGACCTAAACTTAACAATGTGTTAAAGTCAAGCTGGGGACATGCACACACTAGCAGCATCCCTTTGTCCATCATCCTCTCCATCTCTCTGGAGATCCACAGTCCATTATTCAGGCTCCTGCTCCATTCACCATCCTCACTGCCACATTCTCCATCCATCAGCTTGACTGGCTCTTCATTTGTCTGAGGATGAGGGAGAGGAGGAGGAAAATGTGGCTATTGAAAAGAAGCAGCTCAACACTCTTGGAAATTTTACATCAAGTGTTCAGCTTTGCAGGAGAAGTGACTGAGTTCAGTGGATAGTGAAGCAGTTTTGCCAATCAGAATTAATGACATAGAGGAGGATGTGTCAGAGACTTCAGAAATACATCTTAAATACATAGGGATGGTGCATAATGATGTAGAGGATGAAGAGGCAAAAGCAGGATCCTCCAGATCATTCCCTGGAGGGGACACAGGCTTTCTGGAGCAGTTCAGTGTTCAGAAAGGCCTTGGATGCTTTATCTGTGAGAACGAACACCTAGCACAAGTCTTTTCTTGTGAGTGTTTTCAGTGCCTCTTTCTGAACAGTCACATTCAGCATCATCTTCCTCAGCTGAATCAAGATCAGTCAGGTCAATCGAGTGTGAAGGACAGAAAAGCGGATCATGGTTGGGCGCTCAGACAGAGCAACCAAGATCATCTCAAGGAGTATTCTGCTCATTAATTCTGATGGGAAAATTGCTTTGCTATCCATTTCAGGGCTAAATCTCACACTTTTCAGGAACTCGTTTTTGATGGGATGTGGGGTATGTCTTCATGCTAGCCAAAGTAAGGCTGGAGGCAGTTTACAGCTCTTTCAAGACCCATGATCTGAGTTCCTGAGGCACTGAATGTTGCTGCAGGATGAGCAGGAAAACCCAAGCATATCCACAAACGCAGCTGAGATGGTCCTGTTTTGTCGTGGTGTCAGCTAGATTTCCTTCAAGTGTGTTTAGATTATAACACTGACAGCAGCTGGTTTACAGTAGAGCTGCCATCACCTGTGGTATGGATAATTTGTAAGGAAAAGCTCGGTGTGAAATAAACATCTGAGGGGTGAAAATACAGGCACAGATCAGGAACAGGTGGAAAACAACAGTCATACAGTCAGAGCCAGGAAAGGGAAGGGAACAGACTCTGCAAGATCCTGGAGATGTGGATGCAGGATAATAAGGTTGGTGGAGCTGGACAGGGGGGATTACAGCATTCCTGCCTGGTAGGGATGCTTTTCCAGGGAGCAATGCAGCAAATGAAGTGGAAGAAGGAAAAACAATGTCAGTGACCCTGGCAAGCTCCAAGGCAGCAGAGGGCTTCAGAAACTGTTGGGAGAGCAGCAGTGATGTGCTGGCTGCAGCCTTTGCCATGGGGGTGGCTCCACACAGCAACCACAGAGAGAGGGAGCTGGGAAAAAAAAAAAAAAAAAAAAAGAGCCCATCTGTGATAAAGTTCATGCTGCAACAACTGGAGATCTTGTGCTATGAGCTGTACTGCAAGGACCTTTATTTACACAGTGTTTATATTAAAACCTGTGCCTGTTCTTTTGTGCTGTCCTCTTATATTCTTATCTGTCAAGCATCTCTGGTTTTGTGGTACCATCCAGTAACACCCCAGTGTTTTACTGGCAGAATTTTGACTCTCGCACTGCCTCAAACACCAAAGAGCAGCAACTGGGAGCAGAGCTGATCCACCTTTACAATTCAAGGAATGTTTGAGGTACTTCCCCCACTTGCTATCCACTGCTGCAAAGCTTCACCAGGCTGCAGAGACAACACAAGGTTCAATAATTCCCTGTGGATGTTGAGGTTACCTCCTTGCCACCAGGGACTTCACTTTGAAGAGGGGGTGGCTGGGGCTTGCTGAATCCCTGCCTACCTGTCGATGCGTGCCTGGTGGTTTCATAGACTCATGAAACACAGAACGGGTTGGGTTGGAAGGGACTTTAAAGTTAATCTAATTCCACCCCCTCTAGGCAGGGACACTTCTCACTAGATGAGATTGCCCAAAGCCCCATCCAACCCAGCTTTGAACACCTCCAGGGATGGGGCATCCACAGCTTCTCTGGGCAACCTGTGCCAGGGCCTCACCAACCTCATAGTAAAGAATTTCCTCTGGATATCTAACCTAAATCTTCCCTCTTTTAGTTTAAAACTGTTTATTTGTGTCCTATCACTGCACTCCCTGACAAAGGGTCCCTCCCCAGCTTTCTTGTAGGCCCCTTTAGGTACTAGAAGGTTGCTGTAAGGTCTCCCTGAAGCCTTCTCTTCTCCAGGCTGAACAGCCCCAACTCTCTCAGCCTCTTTGGAATTTGTCAGGGATTATCCCAGTCCTGGGGCACCATCAGCCTCCACAGCAGAGAAGAGGGACAGTCCCAGGGGAAGGGGAAAAACTGCTCAAGGGACAAGACCATCTTACAGAGCATCTCCCCAGGGAGCCCACCTGGTACCTCCTTCCCAATGGACATTCCCTTAGGATATCACCTTTTGTACTTGACCTTGCTTTGTAACAAGGCTAAGTGAACACTGAAGCAATGAAGCAATGGAAAGAAAAAAGAAAAAAGAAAAAAGAAAAAAGAAAAAAGAAAAAAGAAAAAAGAAAAAAGAAAAAAGAAAAAAGAAAAAAGAAAAAAGAAAAAAGAAAAAAGAAGAAAAAAAAAAAGATCCATATTTAAAGAACTATAATGCACTTGCTGTTCTGTAAATAATGTATATCTATAAGTCTGATAGGCTCAGAGGTCTGAAATGGATTTTTCTCCCCCTCTTCATCTCTTTACCTCCTTGGTTACTAAACACACCTGGGTTTTGCAAAGCTTTGCTGAACCAACCTCAGAGGTGGACACATTCTCATTCCTGGCACTTGACCTCTTATTCTGGGTACTGCATTTAACCAAAGTGAGCTCTAAGCTCCTCAAAAACTAGGATTACTGTCTCTCTGCCCCCCTGCCCCAGCAGCTCAGGGGGGACACATTTGGGCCAGGGGAACAGTGGGGGTTCTGGGGGACCAGGACTCTCCCACCTACCACATCTCCAGCCCAGGCTGCTGCCCACCTACCCCTGATGATGCCCAGGTGTCCACAAAAGGTCATGGGGCCTGGAGGAGCTCTAGGCAGCTTGGCTGGGGCAGGAAGGAGCTGGAGATCTGCACCCAGAGAGTGCACTGAGCACAGGAGCAGGGTGTGCATGTGGTGGTGGGGAAGTTATGGAAAAGTCCAGAAAGGGTGAGAAATGTCTCCTGTAAGGAGAGCATTCATTTTTTAAAATATACATACGAATCAGGAGCAGGAGATAAGAGGAGCTGGCATCAGTTCTTACCCTGAGTGGTCTTGGAGCTAGAAATTACACAAATTTGAGCAAGCCCATCCTGTTCTTAAAAATGAGCAGTATGTATAGATGCCAACTGCACTGACATCTGCTTTGTCCTTAATGAGTGATAACTGAAAATGTCTCTTCCCCTCTAAAATATGCATTGTATTGACATAACCAGAAGTCATTCCAAAATGTGCAGGCAATTAGTGATAATCACATTTCAAATACCAACTAACACAGGAGTTAATATTCATCTAGAGAGTGAGAATCCTTGTGTCATATTTAAATAATTTTATTTAACTAAAGTGATGCTGATGTTAGTTCATCTTTCCACAAGCACATCTCTTACTCTGCTACCCCAGCCAAAACAGTTCTCTGAAGCCCCTCTTTCTGTATTAAATGTATTAAAAGCCTGTAGCATTGAACACAGTTTGATTGTTTTGCAAGCTGCCGCTATGATAAAACTCATTATAGGAGGCTTCACCCCCTTGTTTCAGATGCTCACAGGGAAAAAAAACACCCTTGAAAAAGCTACTGAGCCTGGTGGCAGTAGGGTCTTGCCCTGCATCAGTCAGCTATTGCCTGTCCGAGTATGATTCAGCATTGCCTGCAGCAGTACGTTTAGCTTTGTTTCTCCATTTTTGAAGTCAGGTATGAAATTATATACCGAAAGGTGAAATCTTGTATGAAAAGATAATGTTGCTATTAAGCTGGTATTTCATAGCCATCTTGGTATCAAATGGCTGAGCAGCTGCACTTGCCTTTAGTTTTTAGATGGCACTTATTAGCAAAAAACTGTTTCATAGCCTAACTAGAGCACAAAACCCAACACCTAAATCTGTAAAAGTTGGGCTTTTCTGTATTGCTTTATTAAACTGAAAGAGAGAATAATACCCTCTGAGCTAATAGTTGTTTCTGCAGGGATTTTCTTTCTCTCAGTATGGCTGAGATGCTGGATCTCTCGCTAAATTGGTCATATATGCTCAGCTCAGCCTGTCCTGAGTCTGGATGATTTAAAAAGGATTATGATCCAGGCTGAAATTGCAAGCCAGATCTAGGGCATCTGTGCCTGCTGTATTGTTACTGGAAGTTGCATTGTCCGCCAGCGCCATTCAATCCCCGTGCTTTCTGCATTCAGTTCTTATAAATACAGTAAATACTGCCTCGAGCTTAAACTGTGTTTTTTCAATTGCAGGTCTCAAAGCTGGCAACAAATAGGAGATAAGCATTGCTAACAAGATTTTGCTGAAATCTAGGTAGGGCTATTCAAAGCAATTTTCCTGTGAGCTCCCGTGTTTAAGATAGGAACCTGTCATGCCAAGGAGCAAGCTTATGTTTCTGCTTCTGACACAAATCTCCTGATAGTGTTTTAATAAATGCCACCTCTTGGTCACCTCCTGAGAAAGGATGTGGGTTCAGGACTGCTACTTTCGGGAAGTGACGGAGAAAGCATATTTTAACCCAGTATTGGTGGTGTTTTTTTCAGTTCTGAAAATGAGTTTGGAGTGCTTCATGCACAGAGTACATAATCGCCTCTGGCTTCACATTTCCTTCTGGTTTTCTCTCTTTGCACAGACTTGCATCTATTCTCAAATAATTGTAATTTCATTCTTCTGTCCTTGAAAACTGGCTCTTGTATGAAATAATGTCAAATTCTAGCCTCCCTTCACACAGCATGTCATATTGTGCTTTTCTTACACCGACTGATGAGAGGCACCAGATGACAAGGAGCTTGTTTTAAAGCCTTTCCAATGGCATTTAACTTGCTAATTAAAACCCGAACTTCAATAAAATGTCGACTAAAGTGCAGACGTCTGTGCGGGGGGGGATGCTCTTCCATTTGCCGATATATTGGGGAATCCCGAGGAACAAACCTGGCTTCTGGACGGGATTGCAGCTGCTGTCACAGCAGCAGTCCCTGATGAAAGCTGCAGCCTGCAGGCACCCCAGGAACCCCACAGGGACCCTGCTGTTCCTCCAGGCTGTCCCCGGTCAGCAGGGGGCAACACAATCCCAAAAAAACATGCGAAAACTTCGCAGGGAATGAACAATCCCAGCTCACACGTTCCTCTGCTAACCTGAGTAAGGATGAGGCTTCAATCTACCGCAGCAAATGAAACTTTTTGTACCAGTAAAAACTCTTTCCTCCAGCTGATAAACAGATGAAAGAACACGACATAAACAAACTGCATACGGTTATCAAGCTCCCAGTAAACTATAACAGACTTTCTGCCTGTAATAACCAACCAGCAGCAGGCTACGGCAAAAACTGCGAGCCGGCTGCATGCACTTTAAAGATGAGTTCACCACATGAAAATGGGGCAGATACTAAGCTGGAGAAACAAACAAATGGAAATTCTGGTGTGAGGTTGACAAGAAATTGTAAGAAAGCAATTTTCATGACTGATGGCAATGGTACAACTCTGGGATGCTCCTCTCCTGGATCCACAGAGCTCGCATCGGGCTGGGGTTCAGGTGAGGGCAGGCACACCCATGGTGAGGATGCTCAGTGGAAACAGGAGGAAATGGCAGATAGGAAATGTGGCAGGAGAGAGTCATCCATGGGAGATTTCTGGGCTTTTTTATATATATACACATGTATATATAAAAATAGCTGCTGTCTGTATGCCAAGTCTTAGAGAATGTAAAAACCGTATCAGCTTGGATCAAGTACCCATTTATGTTTTTCTGACAATGACCAGAAGTAGACACCTAGATAAATGCTTAAAGCAAGGAAATGCCTGTAGAGATACTGCCCAGAATATCCTGCAGCCATGTATGTTCTCTGTCAATCTCCAGCCTAGATATTCAGGTGAAAACAACTGTAACTATCCCATCCCATCCCTAAATTTCAATCCCCTTTCAGTTCCTAGTACTAGATTTGACATCAGGGACTGCCTGAATGATGTGTGGTATTCACCCGCCCTTCATTGATTCCTCTGGTGACTCTAAACTCTTGGAGACCTTTATCATTCCTTCTTTATTCCCCATCCTGGAGAGGAAAAACCTTGCATGCGAATGCCTTCTTTCCCATTCTGCGACACAGCATCCTGCATCTTACTGCAATGGCATCTGTTCTCATCCCATTCCCGTAGTGGGAGCAGCAGTTCCAAGTTTCCAAGCCATGCACAGCTTTTTCTGCTCTCCTCCGAATAGTGCCATGCCAGCATATCAGATATAATGTGGTTGCTATGGAATTCAGCTTCCCTATTGCTGTGAAAAGCTCTTGCTCGTTTAGCAGCATGCTTCTCAATGGCCAGGGCTTGGAAGTGTCTCCAGCATCTGGCACACCAGAGGCAGCTGCTGGTGCCTCTTCAGGTCTTGATGACCCAATTCTCATTTTCCATATGGCTTCTGACCAAACAACCGCCCATCGCTTTTCTTTTTTTTTTTCTTCTTTTCTTTATGAAGCATGATGAGCTACTAAAGATTTTTGAACAGAAATTTCCATTTTTGGAATGGGAAAAGGCATAAACACAATCTGTAGCTTTGCTTGCTACCAGGCTGCTCACTGCCACCGAGAGCATTTCTGCAAACACTATGGCACCCTTTGCTGCTTACTGAACCCTATCCCTGAACTGATGCTGGAGGGTTTCAAAACTGATTCATGACTGCTACGTTGTTGGCTGCCAGGGAAAATATAGCACCCACTGGGGCAAAGGAACCAGCAGCCTCACCAAAGGAAAACCAGACACAGTGGACTGCCTCTTGCATGTCACTGCAGAGCTGCCTGTGAAATCAGAAGAAAACTGGAGGCTGTCAGGGGATATTTACTCAAACTTTCAGGGTCAAAATATCAGGCTCCAACCCAAAATGTGTAAAAGTGATGCCCTCTAGCAGTAGGCTAGCACTCACTTCAGTGAAAAAGAAAAACCTTCAGCTGGTAAGCATCTGCTCGACTAGAGAGCACCGATTTTGTCATAGAAGAGATAGGAAATAGTTAAAGTAATGTAAATGCTTTTTTATTAAATCACAACAACAAGAATAATCCTTATCTTACAAAACAAGTTGGACCTGTTTGAGCGAATAACGAGTTGGCAAACCAGGGTGAAGCTTAGTGATGCCTGCTAGCCGCCCACAGGCTGGGTGGTGGTGGTCAGAGGAGGAGAAATCCTTCTGCTGGGGCTGAACCTGGAAAACATGATTCGGAAGAACACCTTGGGATTTGCTTGTTACAGCCTAGGTAGGTCAAAAGTAAGATTTGGAATATTGGAATGGGGTATCTTCCAATCTGCCCCATCAAAACAATACAAGAGGATGGAAAACCCTGTTAAAAAAGGGACTTCAGTGAGTGCTGGGCTCAAAAGTATGTTCAGTGTTTTCTCATCTCTGGGCAGATCTGTGGGGGAAGACAGGGCTGTCCTGGGAGATGAGGGCATGTGGTTACACATCATTGTGGTTAGTTAGGCAGCCTGCCATGAGGCCAGGAAAGCCCCGAATTCCCCAAAGCAGCTAACTCCCATGGGGAGCCACTGCACTGCTGCAGAGCATGAAAATCCCTTCCATCTGCTGGTGTAGGAGGGTCCTCATCAGCCCCCCAGCTTGGGCATTGTGGAGGCACAGATACATTTAAAATGCAGATTTGTATTCTGTTGCATGAAAGTACACATAACACCAGCTATTTAAGGCAAAAAAAAAAAATAACCTGTGTGGCCTAGCATTTTGTTTGTACGCAAAAACTGTGTCAGCACCATGGAGGCTGGTGTGTGTATGTGATCTCCCAGCAGACCTCATGGTCCTTTGTTTAGAAAAAAATAAGAACCCCCCTCCTGTACTGTCCCTGGGAGATTTTTAATTTGGATTTCTTCCCTCCCTGAAATCCCCTCTTCACCAGGGGAGGTGGTATTTAAGTGCTCTGATGTTTGCCAGCTTATGCCCAGCACAAAGACCTAGAAATACCTGTGTGAATATTTAGAACAGCATGGGAAAACGGCAAAAGTAATAAGTCACATTAGGAAGGTTCCATCAGTCACCTAGAGTGTCCTGTTCCCTTTTTACTGAGTGTGCTGGTGGGCTTGTGCTTGCCAAAGGGCAGCCAGGGCTTCAGAGGAGCTATGCATCCTGAGCCGCGCATCCTCTGTGGTCGCAGCACAGGGAGGCGGTGTTGCATTGCCCGAGCTGAAATCCTCTCCGTTTCCCCTCATAACTCAAGTCACTCTTAGAACTGATTCAGAGCAAGAGTCTTTATTCAACCTTCTTTGTTTTACCACTGGGAGCTTTGTGTTTTCCTGCCCTATTTGGAACAATGTGCTGGGTAATACTTCAAAGTCATTTGGAAAAAGAGAATGTGTGTATCGAGCCCTGAAACTCCTGCAGAATAAAGAGAATTTGGGAACAGGGTTGTGGGTTTTTGTTTGTTTGTTTGTTTATTTGTTGTTGTGGTTTTTTTTTGCACGTAGATTATGTTATCCAGTTGACGGGGAATTGTTACTGACAGCTTCGGGGATGGAAATGTGTTTGCTGTGGATTAGACAGACTTTATTGCTCCTGCTCCTAATCACATCAGTGTTAATGAATGGAAAGTTTGCTTTGCAGTTGGGAAACCAATTAATCTAACTCTAGCACTCTAGAAACAGGACTTCACTGTAAATCTGTTGCCAGGGCTCCCCTGATGAGCTGTGGTGAGCAACAAGTGCTGTCAGAAAGTGTTTCATTCACCGCTGTAGCAGACTCTGCCCTAAGATGCATGTGCTGCTGCTGTATGAATGGCACTCCAAATCTTGAATCATTCATCACAGGAGTCTGCAAATGAAGAACCCAAACTCTGGGGGCTCTCCAGAAGTACTTCCTGAAGTTTGGCTAATCACACGAATTTTTCATTTGTAGTTCGTAATACCTTTGTAGTTGATAATACCAAATGATGCTTTAAGGATATCAGAGGTCGTGCAGCTCCCTGTGACACATTTGCTACTTTTTGTTTTCCTGGAATTATTCAGCCTTTGTTTCTCTTGGAGGACATGTGTGTATCAGGACTGACACAGCAGATAGAGGAACCGCAGAGCTGGGCGTTGTTGCACTTCATGTTCTTCTTCAAGATCTCAGGGAAGAAAACTGAGATACTGAGATGAGAACCCAGCCTTTGGCTCACAAACTATGAATAAGAAATCTTGTTTTGTTTCTTGCAGTTTGGTTAATTTGTACTCAGCTAATTAAAAATCACCCTTCGCAAAAATAAATCCCATCAATGACTTAATGCCAGACCACAAAACAGGATGTGTAATAATCCATCTAATCCTTTATTCACCTGGAGGGGGAAAAAAATCACATTAAACCAAAAAAACACCATGATGCTCTTTGCTGAGGCTTGTTTACCTGCAGGCCCTGAAGTTTCAACATTCTTTTTTAAACAAGCTTCACTCCTTGGGAGAAGGCAAATCAAATGCTGTTCTCGTGACTGTTCTCACCAGAGAGTGGTGGGACATGGGACATGGGACATGCTGAGGGTTTTTCCACGCACCTCCTCCCCGTCTGTGGCCACCCAGACCCACTCCTCAGAGCTGTTAGGCTACGTGGGCTAGTACTGCTGACCTGCCTTTCCAAATCGATGCTGCAGAGCCCCAAATCAGGTGTGGAAAGCAGCAAACACAAACCATTGATCTTTCTGGTCACTGCACGCGTGTGTCACCCATGTCCAGTTCTGCTGTAGCTGCTAGAAGTCAAGGTATCATTGACTTGAGGGTGGACAGAGAAATGAGATTGTGGAGGCACCTTTGGTTATGCAACCTGCATCTGGTTATAATTTCTAAAAGGATCAACTTTGTGTTTGAATCTCTGGCCAGTTCTCTTGCTTTTCAAAGAAGTGTTTTGCACAGAAAAAATATAAATCCCTGATTCCTAAATTCATCGCTTTCTCCTGTCTCATGGCCACAGCTGCTTTGTAACCTGGAAACCCATCTGAATTTCCTAACTGATAATTTTGTCACGTATTAGCATAATGGTTCACATAAATAGACTGCTTGAATATGAATGCAACCATTGCTGCCACTCTTCACCTGCAGCAGGCATGACGAACACAGTGGGTCTGTTAGTGATTGTTCATCTTCTTTTGCTCAGCCTTTGCAAAACCTTTTATTTTATTTTATTTTATTTTATTTTATTTTATTTTATTTTATTTTATTTTATTTTATTTTATTTTATTTTATTTTATTTTATTTTATTTTTGAGAAGGGATCTTACTGTAAGCAGCAGTGTCCTGATATACTGTGTTGTCCCAAAGATGTTGCCATGGCCCAAAGATCCGACCCGTGTTTTTAGGTAAGAGTTTAAGATAAATCAACAGCCAGTGCAGGTGGTATTGCTGTTTCTCCATTGGAAATAAAAATCTGAAAGTAAAAAAAAAAAAAAGTGCTGAGATATTTATACTGCTCACCTTCAGGGTTTCTTTATAAGATCACATGTTGGGCATGGGGTGCAAGTAGGATTCTGAGGCAGCATTTCTCCTCCTGCTCCTGAACGTTTATTATTCCACTTCCTGCCTTCATACGTGCATTTTCACAGATTCACTGTAAGAGAACTGCCTGTGTGCCATTCAACAACCAATTCTAGCACTGCAACGTGTGCTCCAGAGTGTCTGCCTGACACTGCTCTCACATCCTTTCGAGATGTATAAAGGCAACAAGAATAGCACCAGATGGCAATGGGAATGGAAATGATATGATGTACGTACGTGATGCGATTTTCTTTTTTTTTTTTTCTTGTGAATAAAGCATCTTGTGAAAAGAGGAATTAGATGCAGTATTTATAACAGCCCTTCATAAACATCCCCAAATTCTAAGCAGAAGACAAAAGGCATGAATCATATCACAGCAGGCGCTATAGCTGGGGAAGTGGCCTTTATGAAGATTGCTTCCGTAATTTGGGCTCCAGAATGAAAGAGAGCTGCTCTTACGAGATCTGTAGGAAGTTGATAATGGCTTATTTAATTGTAGTATCACTAATAAAATCTGGGTTTTCATCAAGAACATTTCCTTAGCTAAAAATGCCACGATTCTTCAAGCTGTGGTTTGATCCTGTTAATTTTGTCTATAAATGATATGAAGCCAAAAAGGCAGATTGGGACATTATAGTTTCCTTTAAAAGGAAACTTTTAGGCTGTGGCTGCAAGCTATGCTTTACAAGAAGGTAAAACCCATAGTAAGTGATTTGGTAGGCAGAAATAAAACAATTACTCATAAAACTGAAATTGGAAAGTGTGGAAAATTATTCTCTATAAATAAAAGAGGAAGAGGGACTAAGAGGGACTATACTGTGCTCTGTATGACTTGACAGCTGAATATCTCCCATCAATTGACAAGAATTAAAGGTGATTCTCCTGCATCATTTTCCTTGGTTTGGTGATAATTTTGAGTTCTTACTCTAGAACAGCAGTTGGCCTCACTGAACTTACATTACAGTGCTTGTACCAGAAGAATATCACCACGTTCATAATACTCAAGTAGGGAAATTGAAAGGATTTCAATAAGGCTGTAGGTCAAGTGATAGAAAACAACTTGTGATGACTACACTAAAAATTATAAGACCCTCTCTATCCCCAGCATTGATGGATACCAACTATCAAATCAAAGGGATCTATATATACCAATCACTTTCTGATGGAGCTGGTTTCTAGCATCTACACCAGAAAAAAATGTTGATATAAATATAAGTTAATATTAGAATTTAAATGTAAAGTATTGTTATACCTGTTTTCCCCACTAATAAATAGCAAAAAAAAAAAAAAAAAAAAAAAAGGCAAAGATGAGAGTAAATCTCAGGTGATGCAGTGACGCCAGCTCTGGTTTATACCTAGATTTTTCCTTCTGAAAGCAGGTAGTGAATTTTTGTGAAGCAGTTAGGGGCATTAGTGAGCTGTGCATTTTGTTGCACCCAGAGAGCTGCCAGATGTTCCCTGTTATACTTACAACCACGGGCCAGTAGCTCCTGTAAATCACAGGGCAATGCAGGGCAGTGATGGCCAAATACCCAACAACCAGGTGCTGATTTTACTATGATTATCACTGTGTCCATGATGCTGTCATTGTGCCCACTTTTTGTGTGTCCTGCATGGCTAAATTTGGTGTTTCCTTACTTTTGTGTCAGCCATCCCCAGTGCAGAGTCCACAGCTGGACCCAGAAGATGCACAGAGGGTACAAAAGATGTATGCACCACAAGGGTGAAGAAACTCCTCTTCTTGCATGTAGACATTTAGCCTCAGTGGCTAAGCTACGGGAAGGCCAGGAGGAAAAGGAGGCAATGAGATGCTAATGGGAATAAATATATTGCCAAGAGGACAGGTCTCCAGCTCGTTAGGACTGCAGTCACCACGGGAAGATAAGGCTGGGGCATTGCTTGGCACTCTCCCATCAAATTGAGGAACTGCAAACGATAGCTGACAACAGCTCTAAGGAAAAGAAGGGATAAAAGCAGAGCTTTGGCAAGCAAAGCTTCAAAGCATGAAAAGGCAAAACATTCTCAGAGCCGTCTACTTGCAAGAAACATCCGTCTGCATGCAGATCACTCCCAACAATAATAATAGCCTTGAGGGGATAGGCAAGATATTATGAGAGGCATGAAATCAAACACTGCCAGCTATGCCACCGCAGTCCCACGTAAGGCATGGCTGAAATGATAACCACCGCTCCCTAATAGCAACTTTCCTGTGATATCGCGCAGCATTCAGAAAGATGATCAGCATGAAAAACAGGGTGGGAGGCAGGGAGATTTATTACACAGAAATTTACAGCTTTGTCGTGGCTGAAAGACATGCGTTGCTATTGCTTTTATGCAAACTGTTGGAGTAAATTTGATCGCATCCAACACTTTACATATTTTCATCAGCAGGGGGAAAAAAAATCTATAGGCAGTAATTTGGAAAATAAAAACTCAAAATGCAATCAGAAAATAAACATCACCTGTCAGTTTTTACTAGCTGAAGAAAATGTCGTGAAAAAATGGCTTTTGGGGGTAATTATTGTTTCCATTTCAGATGTGCTGTCTGGTGGGACTCAGCAACTGCGGCAGGCTTGCTCTGATAATGCCAGCAGTGTCACAACGCTCTGAGGCTGACAGCTTATTTTCTCATGACTGCTTGAGATACAGAGGACGAACTCATACCATCTCACAAGAGCCAGTGATGAGGAAACCGAAGCCCTTCATACTTTGCTGCAGCTGCATGGAGCAGATTCCCAAGGGATGTTAGAGCATCCATTGCTTTTCACCTTCCTGAAGGAACTGCAACCGTTTTCTACCTGCAAGCTTGCCATCCTGCTGAGAGCTTGTATTTCTACAGCACATCCAGTATTGAGGGGGAATGAATAAGGTGTCATAACAAGCAAGCAGCCACTTGCTTTGTCTTCCTAAATTCCTTTATCACTACAGAACACATTAATTTATTATAATAGCTACACTCATGTCCTAATCTGCACCCACAGTGTTTGTTCCGTTATGGGCTGTGCTGATACGGTCGTTGCACAGGTATCAGTGTTAACAGCCATGAAACATCACAAAGCACTTTTGGGAGGAGGTATAATATCAGTGGTCCTATAAATCCCACCTTGTTCATGTTTTTTCCATTGCAAAGTCATCTTTGAAGAGAATTTTTGTTGCATTTTTAACAGTTTCCCACGTGCTGCTCAAGAACAATATTACTGTTCAACAGCCTGGTGATTTTTCATCATGAGGAGAGGAGAGGAGAGGAGAGGAGAGGAGAGGAGAGGAGAGGAGAGGAGAGGAGAGGAGAGGAGAGGAGAGGAGAGGAGAGGAGAGGAGAGGAGAGGAGAGGAGAGGAGAGGAGAGGAGAGGAGAGGAGAGGAGAGGAGAGGAGAGGAGAGGAGAGGAGAGGAGAGGAGAGGAGAGGAGAGGAGAGGAGAGGAGAGGAGAGGAGAGGAGAGGAGAGGATTTCCTTCCCTCCCTTTTCATGCAGTATCTTCTACCTGAATTCAGCCAGTTTCATCACACAGGACCATAAGACCATCTCACTGAGCAGAGATGCTCGGAGGGCAGGTCTCCCTGGAACTGTGATTTTTTGATCACTTGCATTGGGCTGCACTGCAGTAGCCTCGAAAGATGGTGAGCAGCAACACTGGGGCTGTGCCTTCCCTCCATTTTTCCCAAAGTTATATGGCTTTTTGTCATGGTTAGTGCCCACTGAGGTCTTTCAGTTGAACAAGAACCAACAAAATGCAGGTGGCCTTAGCTTTATGACCCTGAGATTACCCCATCAGAAAATCTTTATTGCTAATGTAAAGCATATAGCTTGAGAGAAACACCAGCAGAGCAACTTCTGTCTCTGACATTTCTCCCTGGAGTTGCCTTCACCATTCTGACCTCCCAACATCCTCACAAAAGCTGTTTCTTTTAACAAACCTCACCACTGAAATGGATGTAATCAAATGGCACTTTCTGGAAAATATGCCCTGCTTTTCTTTATGGTAGGCAGTGTGATTCATTGATCTTAAAATTTCACCCTAAATTTCTACCATTTCATAGCAGATTTCATACTATGTGATCCCAAAATTGAGCTGAATTTTCTACTAGCTTGGGAACAAAATCCACTTGCTCTTGAAATGCTGTGAATAATAGCCTGCTCTCTTTCATGTAGTGTTCTCTGAACCCTGAAAGTACACCCATTTCCTTCAGTTGTTCTTGCTATAAAGGTAATTAGTATAATGGGTTTGTAAAAGTCTGAGGTGATTTCACCAAAAAAGTGTAAAGTGTTTTAAACTGAACTCATCAGCAATGAACTGTGAAATTGTATTGGGCTTAGGCTGAAGAATTGCACTACGATGAAAAATTAAATAGGTCTTTGACTGCTAATTTTGGGGATACTTACTTTTTTAAAAATGTATTTTGCTCCTCTCAATTAAAGTAGTCTTGAGGCTATGTTCATTTTAGCAGCTCTTCAAAGACATGTAAATAATGCCAATCTTACTACGCAGGAAGACTCGTGTAGTGCAGAACAGTTAGAATACCAAATTTTCATCAGCAAATGCAGAATCCTGATGTTCTGATTACAGCTGCAATTAATAATGTCAGCCTAATGGGCATGCATGCACTGACAAATTTGATTTATGGCTACCAGGTCCAAATGCCCTGTATTTCTTAAGAAGTCGGCTCAGGAAAACTAGTATTTGTCAGCTGTCTTTTCTGGCCAGTCTCTGTGAGCCCATGGTCTTGATAAGTAAAAGAATCTTCTCATTCTCATGGTAAATAAAAGTATTTTAAATATTTCAGGTTGGACCTGTATTGTAACCACTATAAAAAAGTGTGCACCAGTTTCTGAAACCTCTGGAAAACAATTCAGCCCCACCTCATGGGGCTGAACACCGTGATATCCCATTACCTTTGACCACAATCCTGTTGCTTGCATGTCCCACAGCATGAAAAATAGTAATGTTTAGGCAAATTGAATTCCTACTTTAGTTTATTAAGGGACCGAAAAATAATTGTAGAGGACAAGTGATGGCAGAAGCAGGGGAAAGCAGCAGAGGTGCATCCTGATGCACAGCAGGCAGGGCTTCTCCTTCACGGCTCTGCCACTGACTGCCAGATTGTGTTGCAGGAGAAATGTGATCCAGATTAGCTGCAGGCATTATAATCACACTTAAATCAACTTAAATAGACTTTCTCCTAAAGTCATGTTTTCATACTGGCTCTGCATGGCAAAGGGAGATAGCCTGTGGCTGTCGTGTAGGCATAACACGACAGCGGTGTGGTCAGGCACCATCTGACCTGCAATAAATCTTATCAGCACAAAGTAGCATTGTTGGTTTGGATCCTGGATGACGCACTTGAAATTGGATTTCCTGTTTTGTTAGCCCAAGGCCTAAGGACAAAACCAGCACCAGTTGGAAATGTTATTCCCGACCAGAGATTAAAAAGAAATAGCTAAGAGTGGAGAGGAGATGACAAAATTTAAGATAATGTTTCTGCTTGATTCTCACAGTAAATCCATTAAGATCTTATAAATAATTATAATTATCAGTGATACTTTGTGCACATGCCAAAAAGTCAGGCCAGACAGCCTGCCAGTCTGGCACAAGCAGCTTACACCCGAGCTGTACATGTGGTCAGGGGCTGCTACAGCTCCTGGAGCATCCCAGAGGAGCTCCAAGCCCTCAAGGAGGCAGAGCTGGGCACGGAGCTGGTGCCTCTCTGGCAATTCCTCCACAGTCATTTAAAGACTAAATAAAATTCACAGCCAGGAAATATGCAATAGAAAAGACAGACTTCAAGCTGTGATATTTCTGAATGAGCATGTCTCCATTTAGCTCACAAAGCGTTTTCATTTATTTATGCATTTTTGACAAAAAAAATAGTAACGTACCTAATGGTGTTATAGTCAAGTCATCCAAAAGCTTAAAACCACAGAAGAGGGAAAAAAAAAAAAAAAAAAAAAAGAAGATAATTCAAGTATTCACTGTCTCATGTGTCCAGCTTTTTCTGAGATACACATTATTTTTACTCAAATACACTATGTGATATTATAAATCAATTTTATGCTTTTCTTTGAATTACTGAAGACATTTAGTAGTGTCTTCATTACTGTCTTTCTGTTTTAAAATAGCAGAAATATTCAGTTTTGTAAGAGTAACTTTTCCTGTGTTTGTGCTCAAAAAATTATTCTTGTAAAGGATTTTGTTCTCAACATAAACTTGAATAAACTCTGTCAATTCTAAAAAGAAAAGGTACGAGAAGGTATAACCACTTCACTACTGAGGCTGAATCACCAGTGCTGAAATAGTGCATGCGGATGGAGCAGGACAGACAGAAAGTGAAACTGGTGCAAAACGAAAGTGAAGGTAAATAAAATCTTACTGCTTTCACCTAGAGGGGGTGGAGAGCAGCTAGACCTGCTGGTAACAGCTTGATTTTTTGCTTTCCAGATACTTTTTGTATTCTTCCACCCCAACCAAGGGGACCCAGCTGCTTCTGTGAGGTGTCAGGGGGGAATCAGGCATGGGAAAACCAAGAGTTATTCCCAGGTCACAGGCGTGCCAGAGGGAGAGGAGCTGCCAAGGCCATTGCAAGAGCTCAGCCAAAGAGAAGTGGTGAGAGCAGAAGGATGTGTGAAGCTGGGCAGAAGATGCACCAAAGGAGGGCACAGGATAGCAGGGATCTTGAAGTAGTCATGAAGAAAACCCTCATGACATTGTCAACAAGAATGGGAAAGTAAGCAGCAGACAACAGCTGCTTGGAAAGAAAAGGAACAAAGAGCTGCAAGAGTCAGACGATGCTTTTTGTGGTTGTTTTTCAAGAAGGCTGGATAAATTTTGCAATCAAGTCCCAAAGTGCTTTGCTAGCAATCCTTTTTCGCATTAAGCAGTTAAGTCATGGTGTTCAAACACAGTCGGGGGAGCAGACAGCACAGTGATGAACAGGAGGTGACTGTCAAGTCTGTTTTGCAAAAACCCTTGTTAGCTTCCCCACCACAAACCTTACCTTAAAAATAGACAGAAGGCAAAACTTGCTGCCCACAGTGAGGCAAACCTCATGCTCAGCAAGTTCTGATCAAGCTCAGAGAGCCACTTGCAAAGCTATCTGGAACATACTTGTGCCTTCTTGTAGAAAAAAAAGCAGCATGAACAGGGTAAGAGTTTTTGCGGAAAGCTAAGAGTTTCTCCAGTGTTGTCAGTCAACTTCTCACCAGCTTTCTGGAACAAAAGAAGAAAAAAAGACCATATTCAAAAAGTACACTGGCTCTTACTGCAGCAAATTCTCCAATTTCATCAGTGTCAAGTTAATATGTAAAATTGAATATAAAATGGGAGATATCCCATTCATATACTATCACATTCACAGTTAAACCACTGAACTGCATGGGCCTTTTGGCCTTTCCCAGGGGCATAAAAAGTCATAGAAGACAATCTCTACTCGCTCTCTGGAAATGGGAGAGAGCCTGTATCTGATAATAAGGCAGCCTCTAGCATGGAATAAAAAGAAAGGGCATGAAATAACAAGATGGTTTTCTGAGCAGGATGTGTGTGCACCTTAATGGAGATATTTCCAGCCTGTGTTATCGCCCACCTCAGCTGTGTGCTGCAACTTGGTGACCCTCTACCATCGCATACTGAGTAGCCAGAAGCCCATGTAGTTCAAATTCCCCTCTCTGACTAACGACAGCTGCTTAGGAAACGGAATGAAACCCAAGCAAATGTTGTGCTGGCTGTTCTCGATGTGCCTTCTCTGCTTCTAGGAATCAGCAGCTCAGGAACAGTTTGATCCAGGAGCCGCATCTGTCCCGGTCAGGCTGCCGTGGCGAGTGTGTCCCCAGAGGAATGTGCTACCAGGTGCTTAAACTTGGCTGTCACAGTTGTTATTAAACCAGGTGAGCTGAGGACCTCCCAGTAATAAGCAGCAAACTTTCCCCAGGAATGGAGCTGCACTATCTATTATTTACTTTCCCTGTGGGGCCAGTAAATAGCTCTCAGTACTATTGTAAAAGAAATTCAGTTCTTATGATGCCTGAAGCTGGATCCATGTGCCTCTCTTGAGGGTGACGGGAGATAGTAAGTCCTTATCTCTGAAGAGGGAGTTCAGCCAGCCAGTCCCACCAAGTTTGCTAGGAGTGAAGAGCACTTTTCTCTAGCAAACTGCAATATTTGTGGAGTATAGGAGATGAAGTGCCCTGAGACAGAGTCCTTAATTGGGTCTCTGCTTGTATCAGGTAACAAGAAACACCAACTCAGAAGCAACTCGTGAGATGTCTGAAAAAGAGCAGATAAAATTTAATGGCTTTCTGCAGCAGCACAGCGGGTGACTCAGTGGCAGCCACTCCAGCCCTGCCTCAGCTGCCTGTTTTCAGTTCCTCATTTCAAAGTGTTGTTTACATTAAATTAAAAATAAAACAAAATAAAGAAACCCACCATTTCAGTTCAAAATTTTTGTGCAAGCATTATGCCTTTGTCCACTTCTGCAAAGGGGTGAATAAGTCGCAAAGAGAAGGCACTTTGCTGATTCATGTCGAGCAGGAATGCCAGCAGCCGCTGCTGATCATCCCCACCCAACGAGCAGCTTAGCAGGGAGGGGGCAGAGAGTGACAGGCAAGGCAGCAATACCAATGTTTATTTTTAAAAGCGGTTTTGCACAATAAGATGATGCTGGAATGGAGAAATTAAGAGATGCAGCCTGACTTGTGCAACCTACCTCATGTATATACAGTGGAAAAAAAAAAAAAAAACAAAACTATATGTCTACTACTTCAGTGTGACCAGAGGCAACATAGGAAGGAAAACATACAAACCACAAGCAGAACCAAGCAGCTGCATAAAACAAATTTCAGATCATCGAGGTGCCTGAAAGGCATCCACAGCAGGTTTCAAGGCTCCATGAAGCTTCATTTCAGACTGGATGCAACCACAAAGGGCCATCTATGCAGGCCACACCTGAACCCGGTTTGAAGAACTCTACTGCCCCAAGTCATTTAAACAAAAAATCCACCAGAGTGAAGGGCTTTGAAGGCAAAAACCTGAAATCAAGATATGACACAATGAGAGATAAGAACTGAGGACTTGTAAATACCTAAGCATGAGAGGAAAAGTAATTAAAAAGCAAAAATACTGAATATTTTTTGGAGATGACTGCTGTTATTTGGTGTACATGAATGTGAGGCCAGTGAGAAAAATTGTTTTGTTAAGATCATCTAATTCAGAGACAATAGATATATCCTGAGGCCTTTCAATGTCTGAGGACTCAAACAGGTACAAATTTTCAACACAGTACTTAAGAACAGCAACAAGTGCCTTGTGACAGGGAAACTACAGTGCTCAACCTGTGACAGAGGAGTTCAGAATAGCACCTGGGTTGGTGGGATGCCTGTGTTTGTAGGTATTACCTTTCCAGCATCTACTTCCACACCAGATGAACTCAGTCATGTTGTTTCAGATATTCTGGACTCCAAAAAGATAAAAATGTTATTATTTGTAATTATATACATTTAGTTATACCCTGGGACCACATGCTGGGGGAGATGCCATTAGTAAACAGTCAGAAACCAGAGATGCCTTTTTTTGGCTTTAAGTCCTGAAAATTAGTGATGATTTGCACCGAATGAAAATTAGCAAATTAGCGACATGAAACTGGCACAGGTTGAAACTCTGGGTTGGATGATGGCAATTAGTAGGCTCTCATTATCACTTCTTACAAAAGAAAGTTACTTCAAAAATGTGTGGATTTTTTTTATTTTATTTTTATTTTTCACAATTTTTCCCTAGCATGTTTTCTTTCAGCCTCATATTTAAATCTTCATTACTACTCTTTGTTGTCAGGGCTTGCATTCAAGCTTCATCGGTCACCTATGCTATAATAAACACAAAATGAACAGTTGCACCTAAAACCCTGCCTCTGCAGAATTCACAGCTTATTCCCTTCTCCTTTTTTTTTGCAGCTGTAGTATTTGGAGAACTGTCATGTATCTCCATTTGCCATGCTAGAGAGCACGATGCAAGGTATGCAAGGTTTCTGCAGAGCTGGGCTTCTGTAAAACTGACTGTGCAGAAAGTGTGTTTTTATTTCTTCCCTCTTTGATTTTTTTTTTTAATTTGTGCTAAACATTGTTATCAAGACAGTCTTGAAAACATGAGCTGAATACTACCAGATAGAGTACTTTTTACTGTCATTGTGTAATCCACTAATGATATGTAGAAGGTTAAGGTTCTCCGTGAACTCAGGTGACTGTTAACATGGAAAATTAAAGTCACCTCAATTTGAAGAAGTACTTAATATCTTAGAAGGCAATTAAAGTCACATTTTACATGGCAGTACTATTTATTAAATCACTACTAATTCTTTGAGAAAAAAAAAAGTTTAACAAATGAAACAACCCAAATACCTCCAAATTAATTTTCATTGGAAGAACTCACTAGAGAAAAAAAAAAACGCATTTACAGAATTATTGATTTTTGTAAATATACAGATTTTTTTCATAAACAAAACTATCTGGGAATGTAATCATAGCAATTGCTGAATGCCAAGATCTTGCCACATTAATCATGCACAATTTTTTGAAGTGCAGGACGCTTTCTTTTAAGATTTCTAATGCTGACTGTGTTTGCCCTTTGACCAGTGCTGGTGTGATCTCTTAAAAGGCTCCTAATGTTCTGAACTTTGAATTTCATTACATACCTCCCCTGTAACATATTTCTGCCTGCAAGGAGAATGGTTCAAAACCTTCTAGCATTTTTTTCTGTGCCCTGACAAGCGAGGTACCACCTTTAAAGATCAGTAATCTGTTTCTTTTTTAAGGTTGTTTGACTGAAAGCTTAGCAAGTGCCCCCAGAGAGGTGACCTCCGCAATGAATGCACACACACACTTCTTCAATTCTTCATGCACTGAGGATGTCAGTAAACAAATGATGTACACTTCAGAGCAACAGATACCACATGCCTGTGACCTTCGGGAAGACTGTTCACCCGCATATCACTCAAATTTGGGCCAAATTTTGACTGCAGGTGACTGGGAAGAGCAGCAGCTGCTTTGCCATGTATTGTGCTGTTTGAAAATGCCTGTCTTCAGAGGATAAACACCACCCAACCAAGTGTGACCGTAAAGGTTTAAAATCACACCTGCTGCATTTACAAACGACTTGCTGGACCTAGCAAGAAACCTAATGGGGCTCTGGCATCCTTCTGTGTAAACAACACAAAGCTTCCGTGGACTTAAAATCCCTTCTTCACCCCATCCAAAGAAATGTTAACCACTGCCTGAGTGACCTGATCAGCCCTGCTCACCTTGCAGCTTATTTGCATATAACCCTTAAGTGATCACTTTTGCTTTATCTCATGACAAACAAAATATTGTCACAGGACCGATAGGACTTTGGACCTGGATGGGCAGAGGAGGACAATGCTCTCTGGAGTTGATCTCAGGCCACAGCCCTACTTCTTTAGAATCGCTGTGTCTGTGAGCAAGCCTACATGTGAGACCAAACCATCCGAAATAAATGATCGAGGCACTGAGCTCATACTTTGGGGTGATCCTGCACTAAGAGATGTGACAGCCCACCGCTGCCCCAAAATCTGGGGCTGACTGGCATGTCACATGCCAGTGAAACACATTCAGGCTTTGAGGTCTTATGACCGATGTCACTGTTTTCAGATAGGTTTATGAAGGAACTGAAAACTCATGAGGTAATGTTTATGTTTTAAGAGATGCTTCTTGTTTTTAGAGAAAAGCTGCATCAGGGAACCTTCCAAGTTTTGACATGTTTTTTTTTAGCAAGTATGTCTTTCTGCAACATTTGTCATCGATAATCACAGAATTGTAAGGGTTGGAAGGGACCTCAAGAGATCATCAGGACCGACCCCCCAAAGTATTTAAGGCTGAAAGGAGGCCCTTTGGGCTTCAGTTTTGCAACTACGTCTCCTGTCCTTGTCCACACCAGCCTGCTCCAGACTTGCAAGGTGCAAATAGTTCCCATCTAACCAGCAGCACCACGGCTCCGCATACAGCACCCCCGACACCCAACTGCTGGGAAAACGAGGTGTATGCACCAGAGACGGACCAGTGGCCACCAAACACTGCTGGCTCACACCATAACAAGCCAAAAGCGTGACAGGGGAGTAGCCCAAGCAGTTTGGGCTCAGCCCACCAGAGGAGGCTGCGAGCGGGGGGCAGCGCTGGAGCCCCCTCAGCCACCACCGCCTGCAGCGGGGCCGCCCCCGAAATGGCGGCGCCGCCGCCCGCCTTCCTCCTCCCGGCGACAGGGGCGGGAGCGGGGCTGGCGTCCCCACCGAGGACACTCCTCCGGCGGAGGGACGAGTCCTCCCCTCCCGGCCCGCCTCTCGGTGTCGGGCAGGGCCGGCACAGCGGGCCGAGGGGCCGGGGGCCAGCGGCGGAGGGCAGGGGGCGGCCGGCTGAGGGGAGCCGCCGAGCCGGGAGGCAGCCGGGGCGGGCAGGTGTAGCGGCGGCAGGCTGAGGGGTTCCTGAAGGGAGATTAATTAAAATTACCGCGTGCTGCTCGAGGTGGGTGTTTTGTGGGTGTTTTATGGGGTGAAGCTCGGACTTGTGCCCTTTCGGGGTGGCTGGCACACACTGGAGCTGAGCCTGCAGGTACGACAGTCGTTTTGCTTTCTTTCGGTGAATGCTCATGACCTTTTTTATTTTATTTTTTCCTTTTTTTTTTTTTTTTTTCTCTGGTGCACAGATTTAAAAGCCGAATCCCGAAATGAGGAAGGTTTTCTTCGTGGAGCCGGTCATTTTCGTCTACATGTTTGCTTCCTACTTGACCAGCCCGGTGGTGCAGCAGTTTATTTACCGGCGGCTGTGGGAGGAGGAGTACAACTCCACTTTCATTAGCAGCAGCAATACCAGTTCCTGCGAGCAAAACAAAAGTAGCCCGGCTTATATCAAGCAGAAGGTAAGAGTGAGGAAAAAATACAGCTGTCAGTATACGAAATGAAACTTTCAGCCAATAGGCGCTGCCTCAACATAACCTCTGTGTCTATAACCTTATTTAACCTTGTATGTGTAGAAAAGCCATAGATTTGCAAACTGCTATCGTTTTACTGTCTCCTTGCTCTTGTGTTGCACTGTACATAGTTGTCATGCTTTAAAGACTATGAATTATGTCCAGGAAGACACAGATAAATTCATCTCTTAATGGTTGAAAAACATCTTAGAGGATCAGGCCCAAGCTGGCACTGGCCTTGCTTGTCAAAGTACACAACTGAAGGCTCCCCTTCCAGTAACTCCAGTAACAGTTGTACAAGTGTTTATGCACCACTGGTAGTGACTGCAACTTCTAGTCTTCTAGATAAATATCTAGTTTACCAATCATCCCATAATTTTCAGGAATAAGGTCCAGTTTACAATGTATGTATATCAGAAGAATTCAAAGAATGAAAGGATAGGGGTCAAAATATTTTTTTTTCTAATTTTAAAATGTGAAAAATGACTCCGCTAATCTTTGCACAAACAAATACAGTTGATGTTTAACCAGTCAGAAAATCACTTGTCTGCCTTGTTGAAATACTAAGATGGCACAATGACAGCATCTTATGGTCAATTACATTTTTAGCACGTTTTCATGGTCTAGCATGCTGGATAACCAGATGTTGATTGGGATCTCTGCTGTGGTAATTCAGTGCAGTTTTAATGCTAAATGTAAGGGCTGTGGGCTGTCAACAGAAGAGGTGTTCATACTGCACTTCTCCTTTCCTTTCTTTCCCGTTGTTCTCCCTTCTTCACTAGATACCTTCTAGAGATCTTCTTCACTAGATACACGTTGTATCTAGTAATTATTACAGTTAGAGGTTACAGCTTGGGTGGGATCAGAGTGCTGGCTCAACAGAAGGCTCATCATTTTTCGAGTTCATGTTTGTTTTTCTGAAGCAGCGAATTGCGCTGACACACTCTGTAGCCACATGATTGCAGAATCTAGCACGGGGATGACAGAGGGAATGTATTTACAGAAGGATACAGCAGAATTGTCCTTGGCAACAACAGCTGGGACTTGGACTGGATTAAGGGGAACATGAAACTACATAGTAGAGTCAGAAAAGTAGGTGGTTTGGACTGTAAATTACACAGAATATGGAGTTAAATTACACAGAAAATGAAGTTTATGGAAGCTATCAGCCAGTATTCTATGCTGCTGAAAGGGTTTGCTGCAGTGTCACAGGTAGCACTAGAAAATTTTAGTCACATCTGAGATTTGAATCTGATGTGATGTGTATGCACAGGACTGAACACCTGAGCTTATCAACCTCATTTGTCATATATAAAAGAAAATTTCAAATGGTACATGGCTTCCATTGAAGGTAGTTAAAGAAATAGTTCAGAATTTGTAGCACGGAGTTGGTTCTTCCTCAGGTGACACAAGTAGAAAGAATTTAAAAATAAAAAGGTGAATAGAATTCCAGTCCAGCATGCATTCTGGGCTGCCTGATCAGCCAAGGGAGGTTATATATGCCACTCATTAGAACTGATTTGGAGATAATAACCAATGATTGGCTCCATAATGCTTGTATGTTCCTCCCCCAGAGTGTTTTTCTTTAGTGTCGTCTCCTCATTTGGTGCTGTATGTGGGCATTTTGTCATATGGTGTTGTGTCAGTGCAAAGGGCAACTATAAGAATTATATGTGGTGCTTGCAATTGCAGTCACAGATCCCATCAAGAAACCTACATTTCACAGACATTTCTACGCTTTGCATTTGCTAGTACCTCCTAAATTCAGCCTGATCTTCAAATTGAGATCACAGATGTTTCAGGATATAAGGCTTCATTTCTGTTTTGGCAAAACACTGAAGCAGAATGCTTAGTTTCACCTGAATTTTAGATGGTGTCTCTGATTGATATGACAATGAATTTACAAATTACACTATTTGGGGCCTAAAGGAAACAAAGTGTGTTTTCTATAAACAAAGGAAACGATACTTGAAAATAAAAGTCCTTAAGGATGGTAGTTGAGTAATGGCCAATAGAACTTCTTTGTTTCCCTTTCCTGACAAATTTCCATTCCCTTCATTTATGCGATTGTCCACAGGCCATGAATTATTGAACAGTCACGCTCTTGTCTGGATGACTAGCCTGTATTTTTGTACCAGACTTGTTACCACAGTATGCAAATATAAAACGCTCAAAACAGCCATTAATTTCAGCAGAACCTGGTGTCTGTGCTGAGCAATAATCCCGTGTATGGTGAAAAGGGTAGCTCCAGTAATGCAGTCCCATGCACTTTGCTGATGATATAAGTAGGTGTTTTGGATTTTCCAAGACCCTCCTAACTGAATTATATATAAACACACTATAAATTTTACTGTTGGGAATGTTTGGTGTTAACTTTTAGAGGGACAACTCTTTTATCAGTTGGTTTAGTTTAAGTCCTTCAGTTTTGAGAATGGAGAAGTTTGTACTAATCTCATCTGTTTCAAAACAGAACGTAAAAAGAAATTGAAGTCAAAATCACTTGAAGCCTGCAAAGAGAGCAGACTCTAGTTCAGAATGGATAGTCTTGGCAGTTTTTAGATTGATTATTTTTTTGGATCTGAAGGAACCGTAGTAATTTTTATAATAAATGAAAAGTAATTAAAATACAAGCTGGAACATTCTAATCACTGGCTTGAATAATCATTTTTTTCTAGCTCAGGAAGAGCTGTACTATTAATTAAACATTGTTTATCACTTAGAACACACGTTTTCTGTTGTCACTCACTAATATTTTTTAATTTAATGAGCCTGTCTATTTATCTTATCCTGTACATTGTAGCTTCAGGCAAAACACTTCTCCCGTAATTTAATTCTTATATAAGTGAATCATTTCTTCATTTTCTTGCTTTTAATTTGGAAATCTGTATTTTTGAGAATTACTTCTATGCAGCGTGAATGTTTTTTTTCAGAGTAGAGTGAATTTACAGATTAGGATGACTAGACCTTTTTAGTTACATTGACTTTTTAGTTACATTTTTTTAGTTACATTGACTTTAGTAGTTACAGGATTGTAAAGGAGCTGAGGGTTTGAGCAGTCATTTTCTGTATTAATTTCTGTTGGCTTTGTAAAAACTTGAACGGGTGTAGTCAAGTTCCTTACACTCTTAACAGGAGTTTTTCTTTACTCCTGTCTCTTAGTCATCTTGTCAGTAGGCAGCGAGTCATTTATGTCAGCAGGGTTACGGTCACTTGGGGTATCTGGATTTGTAGCCACCTTCTTTATGTTGCACTCCTACTTCCTAAACTATAAGACCCAAGTCTTTGTTGTTTTCTTCCTCCCATTTCATACTTATTTATGTTTTAGTGATATTTGTCTTGTACGGTTAACATCGTTTAGAATAGATTTAGTTCGATTTAGCTAGATTTAGTTTTATTTCCAGTATACTAGCATTTCTGTGATGGTCTTGTCTTAGAACCTGATACTAGTAAAGAAGCAATGCCTGCAACAATGCAAGAGTTCTCTTTGCCTGATATACTGTACAAAAAGCACAGCCTGTTAAAGAATGTGTTTTGTTGTTTGTTTGTGGTTTTTTGTTTGGTGTTTTTTTTTTTTTTTTTTTCAGGCTTTATATATGCCTTTACTCATTGCCCTGGAGTTGCCTGTGCTTTGTTTGCTACGCCCCATTTGCTGAGTTGCTTCCCTTTGCATTGACACTATCTTTTCAGAGCAAATAATGTCCCTTCCCGTGCTAGTCCTGCTGCCTTTCTCCTTTGAGTTTAGTAGTTTAAATTGCTTCCTTTCCTACAGCTTTCTTCTCTGGGCTGTCGGGCTTCCCACTGCACTGCTATATTCTGTAGACAGAGGCCCCCAGCACAAGAAGGACAGGGATCTGTTAGAGTGAGTCCAGAGGAGGGCCACAAAGATGATCAGAGGGCTGGAGCACTTCTTCTATGAAGAAAGGCTGAGAGAGCTGGGGCTGTTCAACGTAAAGAAGGCTCCTGGGAGACCTCATTGCAACCTTTCAACACTTACAGGGGTCTTACAAAAAAAAACAGATGGAAAAGGACTCTTTACCTGGGTAGATGATGTTAGGACAAGGGGGAATGGTCTCAAACTAAAAGAGGATAGGTTTAGACTAGACCTTAGAAGGAAATTCTTCGTTCAGAGGGTGGTGAGGCCCTGGCACAGGCTGCCCAGAGAAGCTGTGGATGCCCCATCCCTGGAGGTGCTCAAGGCCAGGCTGGATGGGGCTTTGGGCAACCTGGTGTGGTGGGAGGTGTCCCTGCCCATGGCAGGGGGGTGGAACTGGGTGGGCTTTAAGGTCCCTTCCAACCCAAACCTTTCTGTGATCCTATGTTCCAATGGCTTCCTTACCCACTGCATATAGGCCACATTTCATTCTTTGTTCTCAAGCACAGCCAGCAGGAATGCAGAGTAAAGTTCCCTGCTTCCCCCCCAACATCCGGTACTTGTCCCAAAATCTGTCAGCAGGGAGGGAGTTGAAGATCAGAATATCATTTTCCATCTCAGTTTGTTCAGTCTAAATGTTTTTGACTGTTCCAGGGCGGCTACAGTGCTGGCCAGCAGACATCATGAATCCTAAGGTAGTCAGATACCATCAGAGAAGAACATAAATTACTCTAAAGTGTTAAGGGACTTGCAGGCTTTCCCTGAGTGCCTCAGCATGAGCTTAATTTTCCTCTTGCAATAAAACCTTATATCTTGTAAACAAAGGAAGATGTTGAGCTAGAAACTGATGGTCTTTGCCTGTAAATATAAATAAGTATTCATAAGGCCTTTGGCAGCCTTAAAAATTGCCCTAAGTACTTTCCTGAAAATTCTGGTGCTTTTTTTTATATCATTTGGAAGCTTCTTGGTGGGGATTGTGTTGGCTACAGAGGAAACACCAGAAACTTGTAAAACAGATGGCTTAAAGACAGGCTTAGAAGGCAGGAAAGACTTTCATGCCTATACTTTTTCCTGATTCTTGGAGAGTGCAGCCCCCTGCCCAGCTCCGTGTGACGCCTCAGAGAAATGTCAGAGAGTGACTTTGCTCCCTGCATCTGAAGGTTTTATTTTGTGGGATGATTCAGTAGGAAGGGTTTGTGTGAACGAAGTTACAGCCTTCTCTGCTGCTGCTCTTTATTCTGGTCTGCTTGTTCTCTTTGAAGGGGCTGTTGGGACTGCTGTTTGTCTAGCCTGCATGAATATATTAAAAGCATGATCTGAATCCTTGCATGCTTGTAATTGTTTAAGTGTAGCATTATATATATATCTATGTTTACAATGTATTACACTGTTAACTGTTATTTTTTGTTTTCTCTTTGCAGGGAGTTCAAGAAAAGACTTCTCTATTTAATATGCAGCTGGACTTAACTGCGGCAGTTCCCAGCCTTGTAGTTGCCTTTATCATTGTAGCTAACGGAGATCGCCAGGGACGAAAAAGATCTTTAGTTTTACCATCAGTGGGAGCTTTGATTGCAGATATTTTCCAGACTTTAATATCATATTTTTCCTTGCCACTCTCTATCCTATTTGCGGCTACGTTTATTTCTGGACTGTTTGGGAGTATGGCAACTTTTCTTGGAGGAGGCTTTGCTTATATAGCGGATCTGTGTCACGATGAGAAGCAGAAAACAACGCGAATAGCTGTGGTTGACTTGATTTTTGGAGTTGTATCCGGGTTGGCAGGACTGTCTTCTGGCTACATTTTAAGAGAAATGGGTTTTACGTGGACATTTGGGACGGCATCTCTGCTTCATGTTGTCAATATTATCTATATTATATTTTTTCTGGAAGACACAGTAAGCATATCTGAATCCCAGCAACAAGCACAAGTATCTTTTAAAGAACTTCTAAAAGAAACATTTTCTGGAGTGTACATGCTTTTTAAAACTGCCCCGTCTAAAAAGAGAATTTTAATAATTGTGTTACTTTTTACATTTATGACTTACTTGTTTACCGTGTTTGGTGGGAGTTCGCTTTTTACACTGTACGAACTGAATGAGCCACTCTGCTGGAATGAAGTATACATCGGATACGGAGCAGCTGCATTCACTTCTGTCTCTCTGACCAGTTTTTTAGGAGTTTACTTTTTTTCAAAATGTCTCAAAGACATTTATATTGTATTTATTGGGATATTTTCTTACGTTGGAGGAATAGTCATGGCTGCCTTTGCCAAAACAACACTGCTCATGTTTCTAGGTGAGTTCAGAATCATTCAGTCCATGCTCAAAAACATAAAAGAAAATAGTACTATGTTATCTTTAGCAAGTGTTGGTAGATATTGGATGTACCACCTTGAAAGGATCATAATGAGGTAAAATATACAAGGTTGGGTCATGCCGATTTAGGATTTAATTAAAAAATGAATAGTGTGGAGAGTGAATTACTTGCTTATGTTTTGGGTTTAGTGCCATATAGACATATTGGATTTAGGAATTTACAATTCATTTACCACGTGTCTGTAAAATCCTGGATTTTTATTACTTTGATGTCTCACTACTGATTCGTTGCTTTACAGTAAGAGTGCCATCTTTACTCTGCCTTATGCCTGTTCCTGTTCTCCGATCCATGCTGTCAAAAGTGGTTCTCCCCAGCGAACAGGGTGAGTGGGATTTGTTTTAAAAAAATATATATAATAAAATGGTATTTCAGAACAGAGATGCATCAAGGTTACTTTTAAACAAAAAGATATAGAATTGGTATTTCAAGACTGTTTTTTTTTTTTTCCTTTAAGTTCATATAATATGGCCCTATGTCATGATACTAATGGCTTTTGATTTTGAAGTTAATATTAAAAAGTTGTGTTTAAAACTACTGCAAGTTTCAACCTTGAAAGGAGTTAACTGATCTGGAAATAAAGATTATGGAGAACACAAAGCAGAAAAATGTTTGAGATTAATAGAGATATTCATTGTAAATGTGACATGTAGAACAGGTTCTACATTCACAATATTTTTGGTAGAGAAAGATAATGCTTTTGTTATTTTATCAATGTCACACTTTGTAATTTAGAAAGGTAGGCATTAGGTGGCTAAAAGCAAAGGCCTTTTGGTACTTGTACTTGTCCCAAGGGATATAGCATATTACTTCCAGAGGTACTTTCTGTAGTGGAACACAAACACACAAAAAAAAAAGCACGTGAGGCCTCAAAATGTGGCTCTCATGTCTCATATTTTGCTGTGGCCAGATTTTGAGGCACACAGACCATCTAGAAGCATTCTTGTGAGTTGTTTGGTTTTATTTTTGAAAAAGCATTTCTTTAGATGCTGAAACAAAGATGTCATTGTACTGAACAATGCTAACATACACTTGGTTTTGCAGTTTCTTGGCATTCTTCAGAGCTTTGGATTCTTGAGTAGTTTGATGCAGGGGTCAGGTTGCCTCTTGCCACCCTTTTCTGCTTACCTGTTGTGATTTTTGTTACAGTCCCATGAACATGAACGCAGCTTGGGAAAATGTGTTTAAAAGTACACTGATGAGTTAGACTGACATCCCAGTGGGTAGTTCAGCACAAAAAAAAAGATTGCTTCTTTCAAAAACGAGAGGGATATAGTTACGTGCTGAACCAGCAGTCTTTGTTACTTTTCATTCCAAAGAGCCTCTTCCACATATAAGGACAAAAATTAGGGAAGGAGGAAAGAAGAAAGGGGAGAGTGAGAACAGAGAGGCATACTGGAACAGGTAAAGCATGGAGCTGTGGGGAGGATGTTGAGTGAGGGTGAACAGCTTGTGTTTCATGTAAGTAGATTCTGTAGCATAGGTATGGTGACAGGATAGCAGCAAAGAAGAATAGTTTTCACTAGCAAAACTTTTTTATTTTCATTTTAAAAGTCTTTTGTAGGAGTCCCCATGGAAGACACTTCCATAGCAAAGACATGTTATACATAATATATCATATTATATAGCTGCTTGTTACTTGCAAACTTGCTAAAACATTGCAGCTAGAGAGATCTTTTGAAACAAGTTTTAAAACTGTAGTACTTTGAAAGGTTTTCTGTTTTAATTTGTTCTGTTTGTAACCCATTCATTTGTTTTTGGCAGGTGCTGTGTTTGCTTGTATTGCCTGTTTAGAAGTTGTGACCGGCACTATTTCCCTTTCAGTTTTTAATGTTCTCTATGCAGCTACCGTTGCATGGTTTTCAGGCTTTAGCTTCCTCTTCTCAGCAGGCTTTTGTCTAATTCCACTGGGTGCACTGTGGTGAGTACATGGCAGGAGGGTCCTTCTGGCTGCTTTTACTAGTGATTTCTGTTTTGACGTGAGTTGAAGCTGAATGGCTTAATCCATTCTCAAACTTCACTATTTTCTAATGTACTGAATGTAATTTGTGTAGCCTTCCCTTTGGTTTCCACCGAGTTACATATAGCTTATATACATCAGGCCTATGAAAGGTGCTCTGAGACTTGTGTGCAGGGAGCTGCTTGGAGTGGGGCAGAGCTGAGACTAGGGTAAGATGTCTTCCACTTGGGGGACAGGACAGGACAGGAGGGAGGGAGCCCCAGCTGTGGAGAGCTGTTTTGTCTCATGAAGCTTGTGATCGCTTCTCCAAGAGCTGCTGCCAGTTGCTGTAGTTCCTGCTGCTTCTCTCTTCAACACCTACCCTCCAACACCTTGCTGGAGATTTCCCACAGTCAGTCCAGTTCGAGCCCTGATCCAGCTAGCTCCTCACAAATTCATGCTGTGAATTTGTCTCCTAATTCCCCCAAACTGAAATTTGTCCTGAATTCACTACGGGATGGATATGCTGTACCCTTGACTGCATGTGTGTGCCTTCCTTTGGTTTGAGACTTACACATGCGTTCCACACAGAACTGAAGTAACAGATCGCTGTAAGGCCACGAGCGTAGTTTTGCAGCCCTTGTAGGTGCTAGTGGGGTTTATAAATATGACCAAACACCCAGTAAATTCAATGGAAAGCTATCTTTTCATGTCATTGGTCATGGATACATTGTGACTCAGAGCCATTGAAACCTGTGAAAGGTCTGCACTAACTTTAAGCCCCATGTGAATAAACCTCTAGACGTGTTTAAAAATACTACTCTATAGTACTTGCATATAATCATATTTAATGACCATCTAGTCAGTGAAAGATCATTTTTCATGAGTATTCACAAAAGCTGAGTTCACTTTACGTTATTTGAGTATAAATTATGTCTTTTTAGGATGCTGGAACATAGATCTAAATGGCAAAAGGATCACTTCATTAAATAGATTTATACTAAGAAAAAGAAAAAAGGTTTTTATCTTAAGAGGATAGTACTTCTGCTGGAGAATTGTATCTGCAGCAGAAGCGTTTACCTTGCAGAAACATCTTGCTTAGCCTTTGCCTCAGTCACCTTTTATCTCTACATCAGCTGCATTTTCAGTTTTACATGGGCAGTGATTGTGCTGTAAATTTGGCACAATTCACATACTTTCAAACCTGTTCCTGCATGACCACAGTATTTTACTCAGTTTATTCAGAGAAGTTGCACAAATGGCATCTCAAAAGAAGACTAAGATAGTGGTGGATCTCAGACCTTATAGAACTGAAGGAAAGGGGCCTTGGGCTGCAAGTGGAGAATACTTTTTAGTAAGGTAATAAAAGTAGAGAAGTTCAGTTTTATGGCTGTAAGTGTTTTTGTTTTATGAAATATTAGTTTAGTTCAGTGCTGCATGGTATAAAAAAGTTTCTGTTAAATCAGTATTCTCTCCTGAGAATGTCCTGAGCAAAAGTTAACAACTACTTACTATGAAATCACATCATCCTGCAATGAAAACTAGTCCATCATCATGATAAATTTAGGAAAGCTATTTATCTTTTTCTTCCATCATTATTGTCTCAAATATCCCACCCTTTCAATAACCTCTCTCTAAAACCTTTCTTCTGAGTGTGTCAGGTAATCTTACTGTTTGACAGGAATGAGCAGGAATGGTATTAGTTCTAGTTTGTAATAAATAAGGCCTGGTAGTTTAGTGCTTTTCAGACAGCAGAAATGATTTCACATACTTTGAGTAATAAGGGGGATGAAATGTCATTGCTTTTGTTTACTAAGATATGTCAGCTGCTTTGTGCTGCAGAAGATGGCTGTAACAGAACTATCGGGTGTGTTTGTTGCTGAATCAGCACGCTATACTGAAGTATCTCAGCTAAAGATATCTGTCTTATCTGTGTCTTGCAGCTGGCTTCTGTGCACAAGCTGGAATGGGGAGGACTTGGCTCTGCTTGTACCTGACGAAGTATCCAGCATAGACAGTGTTGATAGTTGAACAAAGGATTCAGCTACCTGACTTTTATCTGACATGCAGTGGCAGAGACCACATGTCTTATCAAGACCACAGAGAGAACACACAAGTTGCAGATGAAATCTACAACTAGCACTGAATTGGTAGCACTCTATATCCAGTCTCTTTTTAGCACTTAGATAAAACAATCTCCTGTACCTAACTATGCAAGTAGGCTGGCAATGGAGATTTTCATGCTGCTTTCAGCATGGAGAAAAAGTAAGGTAGGATGACACTCTTTCGCCACTTACCCATTCTCAAGTATGAAAACGTCAGCTGGGGATTGTGATACATCTTCTATCGTTCTAAGTGGGGTGACAGAGATAAGTTTATCAGCCCCTTACCCAGAGGGTGTTGGCAATTCTCCTGAAGCCGCTGGAGCTCATGCCAGCTGTGCGTGCAGCCCACTATGTACATCTGAAAAGGTCTGTCTTAACTGGGGAAGTCCACAGAACTGTCTAAAATTACTAAACCTAAAGGTACTTTTTGTTTTCTTTCTGAAAAACTGGAAGCAATACTTGTACCTGCTGTAAGGAGACTGCTCTGCAGTTAGCAAAGAATGTTTGTGCAAGTTTAATGTATGATGTGTGGACCTCGCCTGTGACTTAGTTCTTAAAATAGATTTTCACGCAGAACTGCCATACTTAGAAAATTTCCAGCTTGCAGAGTGTGAAGTTAGGCCTATGCCTACATTTTACAGAGGCCATATTGCACATTTATTTTTACATTATAAATTTCTCATTGTTTTTTATATATTAGGGACTACATACAGACAAGTCTATTTTTTGTCCCATAGATGTCTTCCAGCTAAGCTGGCTTTAATGAAGTTTTTTTTTTTTTTTTTTTTTTTTTTAGTGAAAGGCTGTAATAGAATTATTTTCAGAAGATCTTTTATTATTTTTTTATTAATTAAAAAAAAATCTGAACCACATATCTAAGCATTTGCAATGAATGCAATAATTTATTAGCATTTGAATAGCATTTCTTATCTCCCAATCGCTTTACAAATGCTATTGTGAACCTCCCTCCACAATAGATACTATCCTCCCTGTTTCAGAGACAGAGAAATCAACAGAGAGGGCCACAGTGCAAATCGGTGAGAGTGCTAACCCTAGAAATCAATCTCTGTGTTGATTCTTCAGCTTTTTGTTTGAGATATGTAGAAACTAGCCGGAGCGTTAGCTTCTGGAATACACAGTACAGCAGAAGTGTGAATGTAAACACCATGTTGAAGACCACAGCCATGTATTGTTTTCAGAGCGAGTTTTACAGCCAATATTGTCCTCATCCCTGAAAGTACAGGTAGGTAGTATGTGACTTTCTACTCCTACAAACGACTAGGTAGAAAAATCAAAAGAACAGTAAGTGGTTGACATTTACAGGTGGAAAATTCTAGGAAAACAACTGTGATATGGGAACTGACTTCGCTTGCACAGTGTGTGATAAAAATGAGGACAGCCATGAGGACATAACATATGCTGTGTTATCAAAGATCTACTTACAGCCATTAATACTTGTCCCATCAAAGAGTACTTCTCAGAGGTACTCTACCAACAAATATTAGCACCTCATCATGATGATGCTATTGCAGATCCTTTCTGTTTGAACAATATTGTTTCCATACTGCACATCCTGGTCACTGAGATGTTTGCAAGAGGGGTCAAATAAGGTAAATGAGAGTTTATATTATCCATGAAATTGTAGAATGGCTTAGGTTGGAAGGAGCCTTAAAGGCCACTCAGTCCTAACCCCTTGCCATGGGCAGGGACACCTCCCACCACACCAGGTTGTCCAAAGCCCCATCCAGCCTGGCCTTGAGCACCTCCAGGGATGGGGCATCCACAGCTTCTCTGGGCAGCCTGTGCCAGGGCCTCACCACCTGAATCCAGGAGAATGCTATTAAACATAGCCTGCCCTTACGTTTCTGTCCTTACGGACCAAGGCTGACGTTGCCAATTTAAGTTCATTAGCTTTTTCTAGCTAGTTTATATACTAGCCAGTAAATAAAACTGCTGAACTCTCTTCTGAGGTGTCCGAGTTGCTGATAAGTTGCTGAAATGAGCTGAGTTTTAGAATAATCACTGGGTCCAAAACATAGCAAGTAATTGGAAAGAGTTTAAGAATACACTGATGTAAGGGATTTCAGCACAAAGACTTCATTGTCATCCTTTCCTCTTCATTATGCAGTTTTGTAAGACTTCATGAAATTAACTGTTTTGCACAAAATGCCTGGAAAAAGTAAAAACAAGTGAAAGGGTATATGCCCTCACTTCTTCAATGCAGACCTCTGCCAGCTCTCTACAGGTAGCAACAAAGCAAGCCAGTTCCACAGCAGCATTCAGTTTGAGGATGAGAAGGTGCACGTGCACTTTGGGAATGGCTTTGATAAGGTTTGATTTTGCTGTATGAAGTATTGGCTGTTTGCAGAGTATTTCTGGTGGACACAGAATGTGAGTTCAGATCAATGCACATCAATACAAATTGTGTTATTAAAGTGCATGGTACAAACTGAGGAAATTAGTTACTAATGTGCTTCATATTATTAAATCAAAATCCTCCAAGTTTGTTGTAGTTGTTTTATTTCTATACAAATGCAATTATTTTGACAAATTAATAGCAAAATTCAGTCTTTTGAACTGTGTTGTATGTAGCTCTTGATACGGCTTTTGACAAATGCCCAACAGGAGGACAGGTGGAGTAATGTTATGTAAACAGAAGCAGCAGCACTATGGCATCGTCTATTTTTGCAGTGATAACAAACAAACAGTGTTGCAGGAAGACGTGTTTCTGCTTTCCTTCAGTGCTGGGGAAGAGGCAAGGCTGCTGCCTGGAACATCAGCACAGATAGGAGATGGGGAACTGCAGAGCAGGGGCAGTGTTGCTGCCTGCCAGAAGTCAGGTCCAGGACATGGGTAGGAAGCTTGTGACAGCTTTAAGCATACTGAAAAGCACTTGGCCTCAGCCCTGTTTGACTCCCATTACTTTAACAGCATACCACATAAATTCTTAATGTGCCTCTTAAATAGACCATTTGCTTTCCAGCCTGGCTAACCCTTAAAAGCAGCTTCCTTCAGGCATGATGAACAATGAAACTTCCTTGCTCTGAATATGGCTCGATCTCACTGAAGATAAAGTATACTAAACCTTGAACAAAACCACCTAGAAATTAAGGCAGGCTTCCTAATATGTCCACTCTGCTTTCACTAATGAGAATCTCTACTAAATTACTTGTCTTCATGTAGTTTTGCTCAGGTGCAACAGCATCCAGCTTTCAACCTGCACCAGGAAAGGCTGACCAGCTACATATGCAGAGGCAGGGAGTTTAGAAAGTAGCAGGCCTTGAACAACTGGGCCAACTGTTTTCTGCACACCCATTCCTGGAACACTGCCAGTAGGAAGGCAGACCTGAAAATCCTCCTACGGTATCTTAAATCATCCCAGACCTGCCTAGGTAATCTCTTAGCCTTTCTGGCCTGACCCAGTTTGCTGTACAACAGCTTACTCTTGCTTTATACATAATTGCCAAGAAACTTAAGCCACTTGTAAATTAGCAGCCAATCCCACTAGCCAATGAAGTATACCAGCTCATTGAAAGAACAGCAACATAAGATAGTGAGTAGGTTTGTCCTTTCATGTTAAATTTATTCGTCCCATTGTTTAACTTCACTGAGGCAAAAAATACAAGTCTTAATTTCTATTTCATAGCAAAAACCTCTAATCTCTCCAACTCTCAATAGGCAATTTTAAGTTTCACTCAAATGAATATATATAAAGCAAATAAAACAACCAGTAAAGTACCTTGTGTTGTCTCACTTTTTAACTTGAAATGTTTTGCAATAAATACACAAAAAAGCACTGCAAGATTTACAGGGGGATAAAACTAGAAGCTTTTGTTTGAGATTTTGGGATTGTGAAAGGAGGTTTAGAGCAACATCTCTGCAAAAATGATCTACAACAGGACACTAAGTACACTTACCACTCTTCCTAAGAATAATCGAAATCTGCTGGATAAACACATTGTTTCAGGCTCCCTGTAGATACAAGACTAGTCCTTTTGAACCACAGACTTTTTTTCCCCATTAAAAAAAGGGATCACCAGTGCATAGTATCAGATAACACCTGAAATAATATAGGAAAATCTGGAAAAGATGAAGTAATATTTAAAATCCTAATCTGTAAAATCCTATAAACTGCCTTACAGATTTATGATGCATGTGTATGCATATATGACATCAGAATTAATTGTTACAACCTTAAGAACAACACCCACACAAGCACACACACACTTTCCAATGGCCCACTCCTTGTTAAAAAGTTTAAGTACAGGTCTTTCCTTCCCCCTTTATTAAGGCCTTATCTTGGTAAACCCTCAACATTTTCTCATCTAGTACCCCTGTATCTTCACATTCTCGCTGCAGCAGCTTTGTTAGGTACTGTCACAGTGAAGCAGCATTCTTTATTTCTGAACACTGACATACCAGATATAGCTGCTCTTTTTGATTATGTCCCCAAATGGATTTTAAAACACTTTTTTAAACTCGAAGTGGAATTTACTTCTAGTTTCAGAAACCAGAATATCCTCTCAGAAACGGGTTAAAAACAATCCAGACCTTTAACTCCCTTCATACAGCAATACTTCCAATTCTGCACAACACTTCAATGACTCACTCATCAACTGCCACCTTAACAGGAGGGAGAAGATGTATGTAGCAGGATTCCACCGGCAGAGCAGAAGTTAAAGACCTTTAAAGTAGCGGCAAGAAAAACGAACAACACTGTGTTGCGGACAAGAGATTTTTGATTTGCAAGTAATTATATTTTGGAACACAACAGTATTTATAGCAAACCTTTATTCAATACTTTAAAAAAAGTGTATGGAAGTTTTCATGAACAAAGAGTTACTCAATGGAAAACACCTTTTTTCCCCTTAAAAAGTTCTTCTGCAAGAACATCCATTAAATGCATTTACCTACAATAACCAGTTTTAAAATGCACGGGTATTTCTGGATTTCTTGTATACACAGATAGGATTTCCATAGTTAAGCTATTGTCCTGAGCAGTGTATGAAGAGACATCATTTAAACTATTTAGTTACAGGACATTTATATAATTGACAACAAGCACAGAACAATTTATAGACTTTAAACATTTAATGTGCCTCTTCATCAAGGAAGGCAAGTGATACCTGTATGACTGCTTAACACTGAGTGTCAATTTAGTAATCGTGTATTTAGATCTGCAGTATAAAGACATGCACAAAACGTTTGAGGAGTAGATTTTGTTACAATAAACCAAGCTTGTATTCCATCATCATGTGTGGCTCCCCCATAACCTCACTCTGTGAAGGATCTGAAAAAAAAGTAAACAACATTAGGCTTTTACTTTGCCACAAAGACCAACAGGAACTACAAAAGATAAACCATATTCAATTTTGGAATTTTTTTCATTGTAATGGTTAGTGCAAAAATTATTTGACTGATTCTTGACAGTGCTGTGTAGTGCAGGTCTGTCTAACTCATATGCCTCTGTCCAAAGCAATAATCAGATAACCAACGCACCTTCAGTGGAACACGGGTAAGAGTATTTTGTGAAGGGGTAGGGGAGAGAACAATTCAAGTAAAACCAAACATTATTACATAAGCACCATCTCCTTTATCTTGAACCTTCAGGCTGAGTTTTGTGTCTAATAAATAATAAAAAGCAACTCTGGCCAAAGCTCTTCCTCAAGTGCCATACATTTTTTCAATGCAACTTCTCTGAGGTCTAGCACAGTAGGAGCTCACACTCCAGCCCTTCTGCTAGTTGGGACATACTTGTGGTTTCTCTTCTCCTGTCAACTGCCTTTTTTTCCACAAAAATTTTATGTCCTTAAGTATCCTTGAGATCTCCACTCTATGAAGTATGGTTCATATTAGCCAGTATATTCAAAGGTTAGCAGGCAACATGCAGATGACACAAGACATGCCAATTACTGACAGCATGAACTTCATTTCCATATGAAAGCCAAGGCCAAAAATAAAAAAAAATGTTGCACGCAAATCTTGAAAGAAAAGTACCTTTCTTTGCAGGTGTACTTAACTATTTTTATTCCCCCATAACTAAGGTATCTTAGTACTTTTCTGATGTTCATCCAGAGACACCAAAATTACCTAATATAGCTCCCTGTGATAAATATAGCCTTCCTGTAAACAATTTTAACTAACCACTCACTCCGCAGCACTCTATAAACATGCGACAGCTTGTTACAAGCTATGGCAAATACCAAACAATTTATAGGAGCTTGGTCATCGCTTCACCCCCTGAACCACGATCACCTGAGATTCCTTCCCCTGCTCCCTGTAAATCCATTCCAGAAAATAACAACACATTTACCCTGTCTCTAGATTCCCACTTGCTCCTTCATTATTCCATTTCCTATATCCCTGTCTTTTTCTATTCTCCAATCCCACCACCTCAAAACACCCTCTGCTTCCTCTTATGTCCTTGAGTGCTGACTAGACAGAAGTCAAAGTCACTTTTTTTCCCTTTAAACTATTTTCCCTGGCTTATTCTATTTCACACGTACTGTCAGTCAGTAGCACATCATACAGCTGTTAGCTGTTGAATTAGTATGCAGTGGTGGGAGTTCCATTAGTTCAGTATCTCTTCTTATGCCTTTCTTTCTAATAATAGAACTTATAAAAGCTTTGTATCTTCGTAACCTCTGCCTGCCAAAATTTGCATAAGTAGTTCAAAAATTTCTGGGGAAACAGGCATAAAATGTAAGCTACACATTAAAATACATAGTCTTCTACTCCTTAATAAAGCCAGCCCAAAAGCAAACAGATTTATTCAGTATTTCAGAATAATTTCCACACAGGTAGCAGCTGAACTACATCTCTTCCTCCTTCCCCTGGTGCTTCTTTACCTCTGGGAATTCAATTTTTATTTGTATTTTGCATGTTTAAAAGATCTTATACCCTAGAGGCAAAGAACTTCACAGTTCCCAAATTTTGCCTTTAAATGTTTCTATAACATTAAAGCAAAGTATTTACCATTAAGAATATCCTCGAAACCAATGCATTCATCATTTCCCCTTAGAGTATCCACTGCCATGTTTGAGCTGTGAAGAAAGGGGAGACGCTGGGCCTGTAGAAAGACAACAAGAGTTAAAGTTTTTGCAAAACTGAAATTGAGATTTTTGGATTTCTGCCTGAAGTGACTGAGAAAAGAAACAGTCACCTCTTTGTCTGACCACAATGATGAAATAAGAACTACTGGCACACATCAATATCAAAACCTATCCATCAACACCATCTTGTGTTTTTATCACTATTTTGAAAACAGCCTTTTACTTGATTTGTAGATTTCACTGCAGTGCAGCTACTAGTAGTCAAAAAAGTTGTTTCTGTCCCCTTCCTTCATCTGTTCCCACACAGCTGGCAAGAGTCTCTGCAACACATCTACAGCCTGGAGTCAGTTTTGGAGACTGACCTTGCAATGTTTGGAAACCACATTCTATTTCCCATGTCTGACAAGTCAGAAACACAATGAAAGAACTATACCAATTTTCATACCTAATCATAATCCTCCTTACAATTAAACTAAATCTATTTCTCAGATCCCGTACAGTTTTTAAGCTTTAAGTCCACTCCCTGTTACTTTCAAGCCTATTTTCTGTGCCCTTCACCTACAGTATTACAACAAAATCAAGTGGTTACATACAACATTCAGACTAAGTCTTCAGAGAATGGCAGATCTGTCCTCACAACTGCATTCATTACTAGTGGTACAACTAATAAAGAGACCTCGGTTATACCAGGAATGCATTTTACAAACAGAAGCATCACGTAACTATCTCTTTATACAAAAAATATTAAGATCTCCATAATACCCTATAGTACAATTGTCAGAAGTTCAAATACACATACTATGTATTCCCTTAAATTTTAGGTGAAAGGTGAAATTATACCAAAAGGGAGCTTATATATATCTAACATGATACATAAAAGCCAGCAGTGAACAATGTTCTAGCCACCATATTGCCCCCCATCATCCCCAGAAACACCCCTGGAGACACTTTCAATATCCTTGTCCTCACCTGTCTCACTTTCTACCATGTGCTAACATCAATTAGAAAAATAATGTTCTCACAAGAGAGCAACATTGAGATCAAGGGACGTTTTCTTACATTCTGTTTGCCTTTTGCATCTTCAGGACAAGAAGTTTCTACCAAGTTTCACGTCACTCACTGCGGTTCAGCAGCAACTGATCCGCAGGAAGGAAGTATAAAATTAGTCCTAGTCACTTAGAGAAACAATTCATAATAGCTTGACTACCTCCAACAAGCCCCAAAAAAGTTCACTAGGATCACTGAGATCTCTGTGTATCCTAAGGGACAAAATCAGCTACCATCCACTTACTCTCCAACCTAGGAAATAAGAAGGAAGAGGAGGCAGCCCCAGCTTCCCAATTAAAAGTTAAAACCTGTGAACTTATCTCTCTGTAGACCTTCCCTGATCTTACAAAAACAGCTGCAGAATAATAATGACAAATTTTCTGCTTCAGTTTTCACATAACCTCTATATCCACTCCTACACCACTACCTGCTTCAGACCCTTAAGGTCTCCTTTCTCTACAGATGCAGAAATTGCTTCTTATGAAGGTCTCATGCTCCACACAGGGGAGTACTAATTTTAGAATTAATACTCAATTCCTCCTGCTTTTCTCTGAAGGCTTACAAGGAAGCTCATCCACAGAAAACCCAGAGTGCTAAACACTTAACCACACAAAAAAGAACAGCAGCTGAAAGCCTTTAGCATCTTGACTGATCTGGACATTATGAATTGCAAAAGTTGCTTTTAAACAAAAGCAGTTACATTAAAACCTCTTTTGGAAACAAAGCGGTTGTATTTCAAGACACAAAGACATCTTTCCAGATAAAAACTCCTCCAATATTTTTAAGTTATATCAGTTAGATAAAAAAGCCTACCTGTTTCACTGCTCTGAGTTCCATCTGCAGCTTTAAAGGTGCATGGAGTCCTTGAATATTTCTCAGCGTGGCAAAGTTTGTTTTATCTTGATTTAACTGGAACTATCACAAACAACATTTTTTAGAAATAACTACTTTCAAGTACAATTATAGAACAGATTTGTGACATCCTTCTTAAATGAACATGCTTATGACATTTACATGTAAAAATCAGGGATACCATCACATAGAATTGAAATGCACATGGAAGGTAGCAATGCACTAACATCTGTTTTATAAAGCTAAAATTGAGTTTTGCTAGATTTGATTATAAATCAGAAGTGGCAATTTTATTTTTGTTATTTTTAAGTATCAGGACATGTAACTCCACCAAGTGGTGGAGTTGAGCATTACTTTGCTACAATATTACAAGCATAGAATCTAGTAATTTAGTGAAAAGTATTTATGGGTTCACGGTCTGAAAGCCTAGAAATGAAGGTATGTGGCAAACATAAAGACAAAACAGGAGGATCAGCTTTCCAGATGTGAAAGGAGTGCCTAACTACCTAACTACAGAGGCAGCAAACACAGCCTTTAAAAGGCTACACCTTACTGGGTAAACCACAACTTGGAAGCCCGCCTACAAACTTGAAGAGTCACAAGTGGGAGGTTAAAACTTTATTTAAGTTGCCAACAATGTTACTTCCATACATAAAGTGTTACTGTTGCTAACCACCTTCATTTTGTTAAAAGCAAGGCTTTGCTCTTCACTTGCTGCTGCATCAAGCAGCCCCATCAACCACATTGCTAATTTAAAATCCCTAAGTAGTTAAGGGTGAAGGAGACTCCATGTAACACTGTACTTACATTTTTTTCCGACAACTCCAGGGGGTGGCTGGGCAACAACTCACTTCTCACACTTGTAAAGCTAGAAATGCAAGGAAGATTTGAACTTCAAAAACTTAATCAGGATACCAATTTAAGTTGCATTCCAAACTAACCCCAGATACAAGTATCAATCCTCAGAGAGGCAAGACAGGGGACTGGTACCGTTTGAACTATTAAAAAGAATTAATGCTTGATGGTGAAAAAGCAAATAAAAGCTATTTACAGCACTACCAGAAGACCAAAAAAAAAAATGTTAAAATTCAGACATATTTTTTCCTTAGGTTTTAAGTTCAACAAAATAGAGCAACAGTTGTTCTTGTCTCCCTTCAGAAAGGGAAAGCCATTAATAAATGACAACTGCATAGGTTTAGTTATGTCCCAGCTACATATCTGATTTTAGAAGTCTCCAAGCTTTTGCAGCTGAAATACATGGTGTGTTTTAGGCATACTTAGATTAATTTTTATATCAGCGCTGAAATTAACCACTTCATGCACTGCTACAGGGCACTTTTATACATGTATATTACAACTATATTTCATCAGTATTTCATACTGATTAACATTTGGACATCACTTTTCTAAAAAGGAGCAAACGGGTGGAAATCCATTAATACTACCTAGATGTCAAAGTGATGTTTAACAAAAATTTTAAGATTGAAGGACCATCTAACTAAACACACAGGCTTCAGGCTATGGCATATGAAATACACCTGCCAAGAACCTTCTTTGAAAAACAGAAGTTTAGTACACGCTTTCTTCCTTTATCTGAAGTTCAACATCAGCTATAGCACAATTTAACAACAATAAGCAAAGCGTACCCTCTGCGCAGAAGATCATGACCTTCAAATGAGCCAGAAGCTGAAAAATCAGTAATTGGGATACTGTCCTTCAACAGAGAAGCAGCTCCTCTGGAATCCTGGAACACAAAGTGAGGATTACTTTAGTAGAACCAGCCTCCTTTTGCATGTGCTCTTAAGACCTGGTAAATGAAACAAATTGCTAAAAGGCTTCCCAAACTACTAACACACAAGCCTTAGACTTCACAGTCCCTTTACAAAAAACTTCCAATAAGTTCTTTCAGAGAGTCTAATGACAGCTAAAGGTAATGATGAAAAGTTTGGGGGTTCTGGTTAAAACAGAATTTCGCAACTACCCCTTGTTTGTTCCCACCCTGGGCTGTGAGGATGAAAAGGAAGATGGAAGGTCACACTCAGCTGATGGAGCAGACATCTCTGAGCATTCATTTACTTCAGTACAGACACAATCACGTAAGATGTAATTGAATATGGACAAATGGTTTAAGGCTCACATAAAGAGGAAGGTGTGCTCAATCATTCTGATATGTTAGTTCATCGAAAGAACAAAGATGAAAGAGTAACTTGTAGCAGAAGATGAGAACACCATACCTCCACTGATATGCAATGTAAGGCCATCTTAATCCACACCGCTAACTTAAAGCTAACCTGTTTGGTTTTACTGAGGCGATTTTGAGATTGTTCACACAACGTGCCTCAGCAAGAGAGCAACGAATAATAGCCAATAACCTAATAGTTATTAGAAAACCCCTAAACAACGGTTATAATATGCATAAATACATATGGACTTGGGGTGCGGGTTGACGAGAAGCTCGACACGAGCCACCAATATGTAATTACAGCCCAGAAACCCACCCACACCCTGTGCTGCACCAACAGCAGCATGGCCAGGTGGGTGAAAGAGGGGCCTGTCCCCCTGCGAGGCCCCCCCCGAGGGCTGGGACCCCCCTAAGAGCCATCCCCGAGGCCCCACCAAGGCCGCGCCGCCCCCGTGACTCAGCACAGCCCCACCACCCCCCAGCGGGGCAGCCCGAGGGCCGGGGCAGGCCTTGAGGCACCCTCCATCCCCTCATGGAAAGGAACTGAGGCGGCAGCGCCACCCCCAGCCCCTTCCTCCCGCTCCCGGTGCCGCCGCCCCGCCCGCCCGCCGCGCTCACCATCTTGGCTCCCCGCTCCCCGCCACTTCCGCCTCCTCCCCCCCGCCACTTCCGCCCCGCCCCATCACGCGCGCGGGGAGGGCTGGGGGGCGGGGCCTCGTGGCCGGGGGGCGGGGCCTCGTGGGTGGGGGCGGTGCTTGGAGGTGGGGCGGGGCTGCTGATGGCGGCCGGTGGGGGGGCCGCCATGATGGGGGCCGCCATTATAGGGGAGGCATTGGGGTGGCCATTAGATGTATGGCCATTAGATGTGTGGCCATGCCAGGCCATTAGGCACTGCAAGGGGCGAGTGCTCCCTGTTTCTCCCCTCTATGGCCATTCCTGTGTCCCTCCAGCCCTGGTGCCATGAGATCACACCAAGGTGACGATGCTTGATGTGATGCTGACGGGGAAATATGGCCTCAGGGGAGACCCCTGGGGGGCAGCACAAGATGAATGTGGGGTGTCAGGGTGTGCTGCCCACCCCGGGCAGCCCTCAGTTAACCGCTGCACCAAAAGGGTTTTGAGAACTTCAATAAAGGCTGCTGTGTTAGTGGGCGTTAATAGCCATAATAACAATATGGTAACTCCCTTAATGTTAACTTCTACTTAAAGAAGTCTAAAAGGCTTCCTGGAAGCCATAAAGGTTGCCACAGGTTTTGCTGCAAGGCTCCAGATGTACACCTGGCCTATCTATTTTACTTATTTCTTCTGGGACTTGTAGTTCACTGAAGGCCTTTACAGTTTTACCCCAAATTGACGTGGCACTAAAAATTTCATATGTGACAATTAAACATTACATCGTGTACACACAAAAGAATGATATCAACAAGAGAACATTATATATGTTTCCATGGCACGCAGCTTTGCATAATAGTTACTCGGATATGCATACCCTTTAAACTCTATTTTCCTCTTGAGCAAAATCAGATCACCACTTAGAAAAAAACACGATCAAAGTTCTGGCCCTTTGTGTTAAGGTCTGAGGCTGAAAGCACAGACTTCAAAAGAATGGGAATGGAGGTTTGGGCTTTTTTAAATCAATTTTAGGAAAATGGGTACCACAAAGGTTTCTCTGATCTTATAATGGGTACTCAGATATTGTGGTGCTGGATTCATTATTATAGAACAGAAGTGAATACAGAAAAACAAGTCAAGTTCCTGTTTAACTGCAGCGTACAGAAAAGCTAGGTTTGTCACTAAATGTATTTATTTATTGACTGAGTTTGTTGATCAGGATATGACTAGAGATGAAACATTTAACTTTCAAAGTCATTCTTGCAGGACACAGACAGGATACAGTCACTCCATGTACATTTTTGACATCACTGCAATCCAGTCGAGGCTGCATAACATAAAAGAGCGTACATTGCAAGAAAGATCTGGTTTTCCTTTAAAGACAGGCTTTCACGCTAGGGAAAACTTCCAGACATAAACACAAATCATGCACATATTTTCTCATCAAATTATCAAGTATTTCAGATTTGAGGAATGCTTCTTTTAATGAACCTTACAGTGAGTATCTCAACAGCGGATGGCTGTAGTAGTATCTCATTCCTATCTGTGGCTCTGCTGCAACTTAACACGAGTTACATGAGCGATTGTCAGGCTGACCAAGCCTTTGATGAAAAAAAAAAAAAGAGCGTGTGGTGAATGATGAGTGCTTCAGCTACTCAGAAGCAACGGGCATGGCTGTCCTCAGTGCTGCAGATGTTTTCAAGGCTGCCCCAAAGCCAGGCTCACCGCAGCACAGACGGCAGCCCGCAGGCATGGCCCCAGGCATGAAGCTGGGCTGCAGAAGCAAGTCGCTGGCCTGCAGCTCTGTCTGTCTGTCTGTCTGTCTGTCGGAAGGCATCTTCCAGGCTGATGGTAATGGCGTGGAAAGTGGGATGCTGCTCAAGAGGCCGTTCTTTTAGTGTTTGTGGACACTCTAAAATTAGTGTGGAAATAACTACCGCTCCTCTAAAATTACTATTTTTGCAAAGTTGAGGTGGTGAACTCCACATGTTGCTCTTAAAGATAACCTGAAAATTATTATTATTTTTTTAAGAACAATTTTTTTTCCAATGTTTTTCATAGGAAGGTCTGAAATGTGTGAATGTTTTAAATTCTTTTCTGCATGTTTTTTACCTCAACATTTTTGGAATGTCAAATATGGTCTCTTTGATTTAGCTGGGGAACTTCCCTAAGGTTTCAAGAGATATATAGACCATGAATTGTTTTATCTTTTAGAAATGGGGAAAATGGGGAAAGTACCTACTCTTTAAAAAAAAAAAAAAAAAAAAAAAAAAAAAAAACATTCTTTGCTTCAAATGCTCTTTTAGCGGTTAAATTGGTATTAACAAACATAAAACCTCATTAAGCTGGGTTTTAGACAGTCTGACTTAAGGTAAATTCCTGTTTCAATCACTTAGCTATTTCCTGCCTGGATCCCAGCATGGCATCATTTCACACGAGGTCTATAAGGTCACATCGAAGCACAGGGGAAGAGACCTTCCAGGTGGATTGGAAACTTGTGATGACAGAGGTACATCAGGGCCAGCTGGACAAAGGCTGGAATATCCAAACTTCTGCACAGACCCGTGGAAGCCAGCTCCTACCTGGGAACTCTACTGCTATGTTACAGCAGTTTTTAAGCCAATATATCCTGCCCCTCCAGTAAAATAAGTGGTAATTTTTACTTCTCCCATTCCCAGAGATTTTTTTTATTTTATTCTATTTTATTTTTTGTGAAAGGATGGAAGATACAGAAATACCCATTTATGTACAGCATCAGTCCTACTTATTGAAAACAAAAGGAGTATGTTGTCCAAGGAAACGTGCCTTTTATCCATAACCTTTAATATTGATGCAGCTTTGTCTCTTTTCAAAATATAATTCTTTTGACGTATCAGTGGGCAAGCTGTTCTGAGTACGTGAACCTCTACCAGCAGAAAACCTTTATCCTGTGGTTCTGGGAAACTCTTTCCCTGGTTTCTGTCAACAGCCAGCTATAACCTGTTAAAGTGAAAGTACTTTTTATTTGTTTTTAATCAAATCAAATAAACACTTTTTCTTTGATCTTTAAGAAGTCCATTCTTGTTAACTTGCTTTATACTTTTATGTTTTGTCATTCATTGTAAATCTAATTATTTAAAAAATTATTTTGTTTTAAATTATTAAACCTTTTCTGAATTAAGATAAACAGGGGCATGTTTTGTTAAAGATTAAAAATAAATTTCACACAAAACTGCAAAACGTAGCAAAGATAATAATGTGTAGGCGTCAGAGTGTTCCAAAACAAGACTCTCTAGGGGCTCTTCTGAACACACGGCTACGTTAAAACCATGTTCTGAAAAGGCTCAGGAAACCCCTGACTCTAACCCACCCTTTCCTGAAGCTGGTGAAAGTATTTAGAAAAAAAAAGTTACTGTTGCAGGGGGAAAAAAAATAAAAGGAATCTCACATATTGCCAAAGCAGATGATTTTTTCCTGTTTGTTTACCAGCAAACTCTACAGCTTGCGGGATTTTCTTGAGTCAAAACTTACCCATCCTCATCACTCACATGCAGCAAGCAGTCCAATATATGACAAAAAAAAAGTTCATTGTTATCTCCCAATGAAAAGTTAACTTTGTTAATGTGCCCTGGGATCTAGTGGGAAAAGTATGCCAACAACCTCTGTTTCCTTATTTGATGTATAAGTCATAATTAATTTTAAATGAAAAGATAAAGTGTATCTTTAGAAGTGTCTTTAGTTCCCATTTTGGTCGATCAGTCAGGGGCTGCCTGTTTTTAATCCAAGTTAGGTTCTTGGGAAGAGGTCCTCGTTGTCTTGAAGTGTCAGCTTATTTTGTAGCTCGTCGATGCTCCTTTAAGTCCAGGCTTGGCATCTATACTCCTTTACTTGGAGTAATCCCTTGTTGAGACTCGGAGAAATCCAGGCGTCTCTTTTTCTGTGCTGCTGATGCGGAGCCAAAAAAGCAGGAGGAGGCTGCAAGGGGCAGAGCCAGTCGCTAGAGGATGCTCCGGAGCCGAAGTCCCTGGCCCTGCCTTCCCTCTCCTTGCTTGCCAGCTCAATCTAGCCGGCAGCTAGGTGCTTGTGGTACATTTTAATTAGATTTTCCCCTTTATTCGCAATGCTATGAGAATTATGAAAAAATAGGGTCAAAAGGGGAAAAGCAAGGTATGAAACAGCTGAAGCTGCGAGGGCAGTACCAGGGGAAATGCCTCTACTAATGGCTGAATGAACTACTTTCAGTGAGCTCTGCTACCAAATTGTGATACTGTTAACCTTAAATTAAGCCTTCAGCCTGAGTGCAGTGTTTAACCTATCCAGTGTTCACGTAGCCAGGACCTCACTGCTCTGTAAACTTTTTTTTTTTTTTTTTTGGCACCAAAACCAAGTGTCTCCTGAGACCTCACAGAAAGACATGTTTGTCTGTCCCCTCAGCCTGGCGTGATATACCTTCCAGAAACCCTACTGCCCTGCACATATAGGTGAGACTAAGAGCACGTTTCCTGTGAGAGTATCTTCCTAAGGGAAACCTTGAAAATAATTAATAGTAGTCACAGCTGAAAGAATTGAATGGAACATTACTTCCCATTCCTGCTGCTGTGCAGGAAAAAAAAAAAAAAATCCCCCAAGAGTTTGCCAAAATGCCTAGCTGCAAGAGGGAAGTCTGAGACTACTCTGAGTCATAACCATATCCATTAAGCATCAAGATAATCAGAAGTCACCCTAATTTCCTCTTACAGCTGAAAGCAGTACGTGAGCCAGCGACCGCCAAAGTGAAAAGCCAATATTTTGCCAGAAAACAGACATTTTTCAGCAAACAGATATGTATCACTCGAAATAATATTTATTTTCACCATACTGAAAATTTATTTTCACCAAACTGAAAATTTTCTCAATCTTCTTCTTCTGTCACTTTAAAAATAAAATGACAGAGTGACGAAAGTTTCTGATCCAACCACATTCTTCTTAAGAATGTTATAATTAGCCACATAGATGATGGCCGGCTTAGAAATAGTTAAGGGTAATCGTGAAGGGTAATTATGTGCTGAACTCCCCAGGATGTGAGCCAACAGTGCCTACTTTTAGCCAGCAAAAGCAGAAGTGGGTCTAGAGCCTCCTAAATTTTGGCCAGGCTTAAGTCTGATGACTCATTTCAGAGCAAAAGCTATGATTAGATTGCATGTACATAAACAGAAGTAGTAGCTTACAGTAAGCAGCGTGTGTGCCTAGACTGGCACTTGCAGGGAGCTTTCTTGAATTTCCAAGGGTTTCACACAGATGCAGTGATCCCACTGATTCACTGAGTCCAGATGGGAGCAAAACAGCAAGGCTGGTTTTGTACAGAGGAATTATTATCGTGCTTCCTCAGGAACAGCTTTTAGTAAATTCAAAGCTTTTATATTTTGAAGGGTATCGGTGGTTAATAAGTTGTTTCTAAGGAGACAAATATGTACTGTGAATTTTATTTTTGTTCATTTTTTCTGGAAACTATGATTAAACATTTTCCATGGGTGATTTTATTCATACTTCCTTACTGTAGGTTTTCCACACAATGGGCTTAACATTTTTTTGCTCTTTGTATTGCATCTCTTCATTCCGAGTCTCTACAGCTACCTGTTTTATGAAATGAGTTACCTTTTTTTTTTTGTTGTTGTTGTATTTGTTATATTAACAGCTTAAGTCATGTTCCTATGTTCAGATTTATGGCTGAAAGATGCTAAATATATGGTGCCGAAACTTTGCTTTACAATGAGATTTCCCATTCGGTTTATATAGCATCATTAGGAAGTGCTTGTGACAGAAACTGTCAATGGATTTAAGCAGTGGCAGCCCTATACTTACTGAATGGGGAATGTTGCAGCAGATAGCCAATATAAGTTTATTTACACTAAGGTATTTAAGCACATCGCTGCAGTGTTGTAAAGGTATTTTTAGTTAACATATTGAACTAAAACTAAAAGGAATTGGACCAAATTAAGATAGTACCACCTGGAAAATTCTCCATTTGAGTTCCAAAAGAAGTCTGGAGCATTGTTTTTTAAAGAAGGACTGTGAACTGGGTTCAGAGGGACCTTCTGGGTAAATAAAATAAAATAAAATAAAATAAAATAAAATAAAATAAAATAAAATAAAATAAAATATTAAAGCAAATATTTTGAAGAATTAGATTTCTGGAACAAAGAAGATGCAAATGAACTGAGAAAACTTGTGTGGTTTCTTCTTCGGAAGGACTTTTTTAAGTTTTAAAAGATTACCGGAAAAACAAACCCCAAGTCGTTTATTCAAAGAGGCAAACAGTCCTGAAAGGGTTTGGGAAATATATACAGTGGACATTTCATGAGAGACTGTCATATCCTCCTCTGAGAGTAAATTTGTGTGAATACCTTTGTGGTGGAGGATCTGAGTGGGCAGATCAAAGTAATATACAGGCTCAAGGGAGACGGGGAGGGGGAAGGGAGGTTGACATAGGATCACATTTGGATTCAAGGGCTCCTCTTGGCTCGTTGAGTCCTGTCCACTGCTGTTACAAAGAGCCTTGTTATATAATTATTTTCATAACATGTTAATAAACTTCCATATTAAGTTAACTTGATCCCGTTCCTCTTCCTACTTCCCTTACTGTTCTTATTCTGGGAAGTTGTGCTGGAACCTCATTGCTCTGGTTACAAAAATTTTACATCTGGGCAGAAATCCTCTACAGCCAGTTTGTACCTATTTGCTCTTGTGGCTACGCTGACTTTTAGCTTGCATGGTTCTTCCTCCACGAAGGGGACATGAAGCCTCTAGGCTGTCTGTCCCCCTACTAATCCCAGTAACCCTTCCCAGAACATGCTCCAGTTTTACATATCTTGAAAATGAGTAATCAGAATTTTGTACAGTACCTCAAATCAGGCCACATCAGTGCCTACTCAGCTTCATTAATGCAATTCTCTTTATACAGTTTAGGATGACATTTTTTTTTTCTTCACAGTTGCATCAGACTGGTGTTTCATAGTCTAGTGACAAACTTTCTCATCACATGAGAACTTGTCAATGACCTTGTTTTATTCTGTTACATTGCTATTATTCTAATGTTATCTGTGTGTGATTAGTCTGATGTTCTTCCCTCTGGCCTGAGATCTCCTGACTCTCTGGGCAACCATTAACTATAATTAACGGATTCTACTTCTTGTGGCACCATCAGTTATGGAAATATTATATAGAAGAGTGGCCGTAAAACCATTCTCTGAGGAACTCCAATATATCATGATTCATCCCATTTAAAGGCAGTTCAGATTATTGACTCTATTGTTATCTAGAATACCCTTTCCCTCTCTTTGTTAAATATTGCTCCTAGGTGTACCAGTAGTCAACAGATTTATACAATTTATTGAACATCCTTATTGTAAGATTTGTGATTGCATTGCTTGTTCCTTGAGTATTTGAGGATGATTACCTAGGTGATTAAATGTTGCCCATTCAGCTTTTATTTTTTTTCTGCCATCTTAGAAATTAGACATTTCCAGTTCTATGTTTTCTTCAAATTTACCATTCAGCCCTACTATTATGTTCTACCTTCTTATTCTGCTTGAAAACTGAGTCAGAATACTCATTTTTGGGGCTCCGCTTTAGACAGAAGTTGGATTTTTACCAGATCTTGTGAACAACTGTATTTACATTAAAACTATGATTTATTTTGTTTCCAAATTTAATTTTCCCTCTAGTTTCCTACTAAATCTAATTGTAGTAAGAGCTACAGGTTTTGGCTTCTGTTTGAGAATATCATGCTGACCATCCTGAAAAGATGAAAAAAAATCCTTTGAAAAAGAAAGGAAGGAAGAGTGTCTGGAGCCTTCTCCTCTGGGATTCATCTGTCTAAAGAGCATAAATAAGGTCTCTACCCTAGAAGGTGTGCAGTATTGAAGCTTCTCAGTGCAATACTGATTTGCTGTGGGAGATCTGTGTCCGAGAGAAACAGCTTAATTTTCATTATATGCTGAGAAGTAGCATTGAGATTGGGTGGCAAGATGTTTCAACTTCTCTCTCCCTCAGCACAAGAGATATTTCTGAGTACACTTATGTTTTTTGTCATTTCACACCCATTTTTATAAATGCAAGACTAAAGACCAGGCCTCACATGCAGATACCATACAGAGGCAATAACTGCGCTATTCCAGCCTTAGTCACACAATTCTTAAAATATATCCATTACATTTCTAAAGCTCTATGGAGCAGCATTTGCCTGCCCTTTAAATAAAGATTACAGACATCAGGTGTACTTCAGCATTTTACATCACCCGCATTTAGCTCTGCCTGCCAAATACTTTGTTCCTTGAAACAATCCTCAGATCCAGCCTAAAACATGTGCCCCTGTGTTTTCATTAGGTGGTTGTGGAAGACAGACTGAAAATCACAATGCATCTTCAAGATATACATCCAAATGTCCACTGTGAGGAGATCACCGGTTCATTTAATTAATAACCCCAGATAGCTTCTTGGTAGTCTGAAAGTGAGAAGCCAATACATTAATAGTCTGTTTTGATGCCACATTTCCACATGCCTTTTTCTGGCAGTTTTCCTTAAAGACTTGTGAAGTTATTCATCCTTAGTTTCATGCCCAATGTGCTGCGAGCTATGTGCTGAGAGTATAGTCTACTGACATATATTATGGAAAAATCTGTTGTTGGTTGATATCTTCATCTGCACTGCTTTCAGCTACAACTCACATATGTTGTGGGGACTGATAAACTTGCCGAGTTCCCTGCAGTTTGTTATCGCTGTGGTTTCCAGAGAAGTTGCCCCAGATTCCAGAAGAAGAAGAGAATTCCTCTGAATGAAGATTACAGAGATAAGGAGCATGAAATTATGTGTTTGTCCTTCATTCTTAGATACACTTATCTATTATTAACTACTGTCTGGTGTGTATGAATGTAATAAGAGGTGAATGGTAGGAGATAAGAAAGAGAAGAGTGGATTTCAGGATTATTTCTCTGTTCAAAGGATTTTGTGCCTGTTTTACCCCTACTCACTCCCTCTTCCCACACCTTTCCTAGCATTTTAAAACTACAAGCTATGAAACGGTGATAGGTAAAATATCACAGAATCAATCTTTATATTATTCCTAAAATATTTTCGTCAGTTGGAAAATGATGGAGAAAGAAACTCAGCTCAGTAAGCTTACTGAGAAGTGAAAAGCCACAGCAGGAATTGCAGAAGAGAACTCCTTGAACCTGTATCTGTGCTTATTCACAATAAGACATTACAGAATTTAACTATCTTCTAGCCAAGGGGAGGATGTTATGTGTTCACTTACTAAAATACAAAAGCTAGAGAACAGTTTTCCAGTGTCTCCATCTCACGTATTTTTGTTTTTCTGAGAATTTTCCTGTAGTGAAATGTAAGACGCTGACTTTGCAAAATATGTTGTTAAAATTTTGGAAAACATTTCCTGTTTTCTGTAAAACTTATGTGAGTGTAACTGCCAGTTTTTCCTTGAAACACTGAGGGAATCAGTGTCTGAGCATGGACTCATGGCACTTTGCTGGGAAATCCCACTTCATTATCAGTCTTATAGTCTTTTACTTTCTTTTTCTTTTCCTGAGTGCAGAGCCCTTTGCTTCTCTTGGAATCCATATTCAGCCTTGGCTGAATATGGTAAGGAGGAAATCCTTACCAGCGGTGAAATCCATATTACAGGTGTGTTTTACAAGACCTTTTTTATCAAGCAGGAGAGAAGCAGAAGAGGAAAACAATAAAGACATAAAATAAAGCATTTGCTTCTTGTCATCTAGGTGAAGATTGTAGAAAGACTCATTTATAACAGGCTGTGAGCCTTAATTACAAAGTTTATAGGTAGGTGATGTTTAGTCCTCACATCGCAGCCTCTTCCTTCCTCACCAGATCACTGTTCCTTGGAGCTCACAATGTGTCTGCATTTTCCTAAAAAATCAGTGCATCTTCCTCTCCAGGAAGTGGCTTGTTCTTTTATAGCAAAGCCAATCTTTGTCCTCTTTAAAGGCCATATATCCTCTGCTGTCTAGGGACAACACCCCTGGACACATCTGTCTAGACATACTAGAGCCTGCCTCCCTCTTCCTATACTCAAAAATGGACATTTCTTTAAGACTGGCTTTATAGAAAACCTCATGTATCCAAGAAGTATGGTGCCGAACTGTGATTTTGAAGGGCATTTTTCTCTTTGCTGTCACACAATTTTCTTCATAACTATGCATGTAATACAAACCTAATTTTTTAGTATGTAAGCCTGTATGGGTCGCTTCTCATTCCTTCTTTCCCATGCTATAAAACAAAACAAAACAAAATGCATCATCGTATTTTTTGAGTAAGCTGGACCCTAACATTTCAAAAATAAAGGACGGCCCATTAGTTCCCTGTTGATTCTTTGTGGTCCACTGGTAGGGAATGTGGGGTGCCCTATAAATGTTATTTGATAAAAGCTGAGGCTGGGCACCCTGCTGTTTTTAAGGATCACGCTGAGACGAACTGCTGGTAGGATATGCAAGACAGCAGATTTGTTTATCCTTATTTCTCCGCTCACATCCCTGAGCACACATGGTTGCTGTTTTTGTTTTGACTAATTTTGACTTTTTTTTTTTTAAATGTGAGAAAAGTGGTCAAAATGATGTAATCCCCGTCTGAAGTTCGGGCGCGTGTGAAAGAGTGGAAATGCTGACAGGCCTCTGGCTCGAGCTGTCCTCCAGGCTGAAGGCTGCCCTGCCGCCTCTGCCCCCTTCGCCTCATTGTTCTCAAACACCCGAAGGAGGAAACCAGGCAGCGGCGTGAGGAAGCTCGCACGCTTCAAACGTGCGCTTAGTGGACTCTGTCAGACTCCAAGGGGATTGCCCAAGGCCTTGTACCAGCCCAAAATGTGATATATTCGCTGCTCTTATTTGCTCGGATCTACTTTATGACTTCCCTGAGACCCAATCAGTTGTGGTTTTAATTATTTTAAATTGCATCCTGCCGTTAAGATCTGCCAACAATGACAACAAATGTTGATCATTTTTTCTTCAAGATTTTACTTATCCTTATATGTGTCGATTTTGTTGGTTTCTTAAATTGAAAGCCATTTTCTTCCCATGCAGGTTTTCCCTGTTAAACAGACCCACAACAAAGATTTTGTTTATTGATATTAATTACTTGTATTAGTGTAAAATATTCAGGCAATCAGATATTGGACAATGATTGCCTTGTGTGAGGTAGTGTACATAGAGAGAATGAAAGAGATCTGTTCTACTGTAACATGTTTACAGTCAAAGCATAAGCAAAATGTCAAGAGGTGAAGTTTGTAGACCAGCCCTACCACCTTTAATCTTTTTGTGTTATAGCTGAGTAAGTGACATGGATTTAAAATGCCCTAGGTGTAGATTAAGATGCATTTAGGGGCAGAGATATATGTTTATAAGAATGTAAGCAATACTGCAGTAGAATGTGTATGCATCATCTTCATGCTGATTAAATTAAGTTGGGCTAATAGGAACTGGGATTCCAGGAAGAATGTCAAATGGAAGACATCAGAAAAGAGAGCTGAGCTGGGACTTTCTAGAAACATGGTTAGGAAAACAGACTTGGCAGGAGATAACAAGTTGGTGAATTCAGTTTGCTTTTGAGAGAACTCAATAGCTTTGTATCAGTGATAAAGTAACTGGACAATTTTTTTGTTTTGTTTTTCTTTTATTGAACTCAGGCTTGTAGTAGAGGTGTACTCTTGCTTCATATGTATGTTGTTTAGCTTACTGCCCCACACCTGGAGAAGTAATAATCAAGGTAGGATGATGGAAAGTGCAGGCAGACAGACCACCAGGTGTAAAGAAAGGATGCAGTCTCTACTAAACATATGGAAGAAGTCATCTCATTTTTGTGGTGATCCTGACATTATAAGAGTGCAGTGCAAATTTAAGAGTGCAAGGGATTTGTGCTGTTTAAAGAACTAGCAAAGATCTCCTCGATATATGTAGCAGTCAATGTATTTGTCTAAAGACAATTCCAAAGGTATTTTTCCCAACCATCATTCAGATTTAGCCCAAGTTAATTTATTGATAATCACTGAGATAATTTTGTGATTGCAATATATATATATTAATGCAGAGATTATCATGTGTTTTTATCAGTGTAATATATTCATCCCGATTCCAACTCCATTCTGATTAATGCTGCATCTGAAGGCTTCTGGCATGAGGAAGTAGTTTTACATTATATCTTCCTGGGTGAGATCCTTCTAACCAAATGAAGATGTCTACGTGATGCATGACCCCGGAGCTAATCCCCCTACCTTTGCTGTCAATGGCACTCTTATGGAACATTTTGTCTTACACTAAGACGGATGACTCAAAACTTAAGGAAATGCATCCTATCCTTTGCTCTGTTGGATTCCACTTGTAAACATCATTTTAGTATTACTTGTGGGATCCACAAGTATCTAAGTATTAATTGATTTATCCTGTTACGTAGTAGATTGGCAGCTGATTTATTGTGAGATTAAGTCATTTACCCCAAATCACAAAAGATATTTTAAGAAATTTTGGAAATGAAAAATTATCTTGGCTTCAACCTTGCAGACTAGACAGAACATCCTTCCCCTCTTCCTGATTTTTTGAAGCTATATATAGGAACTTTATCTCTGTATGTATCTCTGTATGTCATGCAGCTGTATTTACTTCTTAATTCTGATTCAAACTCATGGTTAAATACCACTGAAACTAAACTGGATTTCATCATGTGGCCTAGGTTCTTCCCTGAATTTTGCCCTTGTCACAATGTCGTAAATAAGACAATAATTTAGCTTGGAAGGGGTCTTAAGGACCTCATCTGGTCTAAACCCCTTGCCCCACTCAAAATGGAGTCAACTTTGCAATTGCACCATGTTGCCTATGGCCTTGAGTATCTCTGAAGATGGGGAGCCTGTTCTATCTGAGCACCTCATTGGAAAGATTTTTTTTTTCTTATATCTAATAGGAGCTTCTATGGTTGCTGCAACTTGCCTCTCCAAGAAGAATCTGTTTTCTGTAACCACACATTAATTAGTTGTAGAGAGAAATCAGATCCATTCTTAGCCTTCTGTTGTCCAAACCGAGTGAATCCAGTTCTCTCACGCTCTCCTTGTATGTCATGTTCTCCAGTGCCTTAAAAATTTTGTTCCCTCTTGTACTGGTCTCTAGCTTGTCTGTGTGTTAGTACTGAAGATCCCTGAACTGGTCACCATAATTCAGATTTATCTCATAAGTGCTGAGCAGAGGGAAAAAACACTTTCTTCAGTCTGTGGGCTATGCTCTTACTAATGCAGCACATGGTTGTTATTCACTGCTGCAGAGTTGACAATATGGCACTAATATCACAAGCATTATGCAGGTCCTGCTTTTATTCATAAGCATGCGAGAACATTCCTATTTGTTGCCGAAAGGCTGTATCCCTGCCATGGGCAAGAAGAAATTAGTATGAGAAAATTCCACAAATTCAGCACACGCTACCTGCCTTTGGACTTCAGTTCCAAAGCCTGTTTGGTTTCAAAACCATATTAGGTGATTTATTCTGTTTTGTCTATACTTAATGCAATGTACTATTTTAATGCATGTCTCTCAGCTGAACAGTGAATTGTTCTCCATGCAAAACTATCTTGCTCCTGTAAGGTAATAGCACCCTTGATAGGTGCTGACTGCTTTTGGGTGAGAGTTGTACTCAATGAAATTATGGCAAACTTAAATACGCCAGGCAAAAAGTAACTATTGTTGTACCATATTTTACATTTGGGGTTTCATGCCAGGAAAAAAAAAACATGTTTTCATGCAATAGTTTCTATTTTGAGTGATAAAGGCTAAGCTTGTCAGATGGAAGATGCTCAGTAGAAGACCAAACTGTGAAATCAATCAGAAACTTTGCTATTAATATCTTTCTAGTCTCTTTATAGGTGCTAGGCAATTGCTTCATCCCCTCTGAAATTCAAAGCTAGAGGGGAAAAAAAGAGGAGAAAACAGAATAAGAATGGTGTCAGATGTTAAAAACAAACAAACAAACAACAAAAAAAACAAACAAACAAACAAAAAAAAAACAAACAACAACAACAGAAAAGTATTGAAAGTATTTTTTAGACCTAAGCAGATACCTGAGTGGACAAATTCCAGCGTTAGCAGCAGCTAGGATGTGGGTTTTGATCCTGAACTGCTACCAAACAGGCTGTTCACTGGAGGGAAGACCTGCATCCGTCCCCTCTGTGTCTCCTCATGAAGAGGCAGAGATTCAAAACACAAAATTAAAGAGAAATCAAGTGTCCACTTGAGTGGCATATCACACCAGTGCTATCGTCCACCATTGCATTACCTGTCTTCCAGGTGAGCATATTCACCCCTAAATCATATTTTCCTATGAGTATATCTAAATGAGGGGCTTGGACTTCTCCAATTTTTGCATCTCAGAATTCATGCATCCCGACTTCATGTTCGAGCAAGACTTCACAGCCATCTAACCTTCCTTCTGTGACTTCATTTCCCTAGGGAGGACGTGCAGGACTGCATGTGGTGGGGAGGTGTATGTGTCCTGGTATCTGCGGGTAGCTGGGAGAGGGAAGTAGAGGGCACACCACCAAGAGTGTCTGCCCTGTGGTTCAGACATAGCCTTTGATGTCACCTGCAGTCCTACAACCAGGCAAGGCAAAAACATGTCCTAATTATCTGGACTGTGCTCCAAACGCTCATCAAATTCCTGTATAATGTGTAAAATATTTTCCTAAACCAAACGGAAGAGAACTACATAGGCTTGAGTGTCACGTGCTCCAGCAACTTTCTTGCACTGTTTTCATCATTTATGTACAGATCCCTCTCTTTTGGATGACTTGGCAGACCCCTAAGGCTCTTTTAGATGTTTAGTATTTGACTTTTCTTTAAACATGAGTTTATTTTCTGGTGATGGGTTGAGTTATTGTTCGTAGCCTTTTGTGGTCCCTGATTGACATTTCCTATTATTTAAACAGCTAATCAGCCTTATTTTATTAGGTGTAAATGTTTTTCCATGCTCTGACTGGCAAACACTAATCTCTAAACTTCAGTAGCATGTAAGAATTTATTGCCTGTTAATTGTGCCCTAGGGTGCAGTGACTTTTAAAAGTGAAATAACAATCATTATGTCTCCCTGTATAGTCTCCCTATATATATATGTACATATATATAATATACACATTTAAATGCCTGTGTTGTAGCATATGTCTTGCTGGTATTATCAGACATTCAGAGGGCAGCCATTTAAAATTGTACTGATTTGTGGAATTTTGGGTATTAATACTAATAAAAAATACAAAGATATGGTTGCTTTGCTTCTGTCCACAAGCAATTGATTCTAAATGGTTTTGTATTTTTGGTTCTGACTGTCCTTATGACAGCATAAGTACCAGATTGTGTGGTTGTTACATGATTTTACTCTTTATCCATAATGACTTTAAAACCTCTTACATTCTGCTGCTTCTGTAAGGGATTTCTTGGCATTATACTCTATTATTTTGATATTTTGTATGTTATGTGTCAACAGAAATACTTCTCAATGTGTGACTCAGTGATAACACACTGAGTTTTCACTTCACTTTTCAACTGCCTTTATGTCATAAATTCTGAATGTTTTGTGGGATCTTATTCAGCCACCCACTCTTCCTTCTACAATCCTTTTCTCAGAAACAACAAATTAGTCAAAATTCCTTCTACTTGTCTCTAAATATATTCCTTAATGTGACTATGAATTCATGCAAGGATTCATTGTCAGTTTAGGGCCAACTTAATATAAATTCTCTTTATTTTCTAGGCTAATGTCTGTGCTTGGAAAATGTACCAGGTGAAAAACTGTGAAGGGACTGGAAGAATGATACCATACTCTAACTGCTGAACATTTTGATCGGGGACTTCCGATGTGGGTTTCTATAGAGTAAGATTAATGCGTTGCTTACACATTTTGGAATCCTAATGTGGTTCCCTTAGAACTCCTAAGGAAATGACTCCATAACTGCGAGTGGTTAGATACAATATAGAGAGTGTGTGTGTGATTGGAAGGGGAAGCAGTGTCCTTGATTGCACAGTTTTATTCTTTTTGGGCCTCATTCCCAAGCATCTAAAAATATGCTGCACTGATCCCTTTTATTCTGAGGCTATATCCTACCTCTTACTTCAGCTGCCACTTCCTTTTGGCTTACCTTCTTTGAGTTCTGACCCTGCAAGATATACTGTCTAAAACTGCTTCAGCCGTAGATATCTAAAACCAGACAACCAGGGGGATAACTGTGTCCTGTTATTCCAAAGGATGCAGAACATTTGCACCTCCCATTAACTTAATTTAACAATGCCAATTCTTAGCACCTTTAGAATTAAGGAAATGTTTTCATGATAAGACAAGAACCTCAGTATGAACTTCTTAGCCTGTGTCTCTTCTTACAAGTCTTTGCCACAAGATAAGGGTGTACAAGCAGAAGAAGTTATATAGAACTCTATTAATCCTTTAGAATAGGCTACAAAGTAGAGTTTTGTATTATTTTAGAAAATAAGAAGTTCAATGGAAGTCTTGTATTGCTACCTACCTGTTGCAGTGCTGCTCCAGTAGGCTTCACTTGGGTGGATTTCGATGAGAAAAGGAATGCAAAGAGAGCATCGCTAAAGGTCTTTCAAAGTGTTTACAGAGATGTCACACAATTTTATATATATTAGAGAGCATACAGAAAGGTAAAATAAAAATAGTCAGATAGACCATGTACAGTAAGTTATGCTATCTAAAGGAAGGGGAATAGGGAGTGAAGACATACTGAATAATAAATAATATAGTCACTCTGACAGCAAAAATGGTAAGCAGGAGATACTGGGACTTTTTAAGAATATTTTTACAAATTTCTGTCCCAAACTTGCATTTTACATCTAATGGAAATGTTTCTGCTACCCCTTTAGACTAACAATACAGGAGAAAAGGAGTTATCAAAATGACAAGAGGGTTTCAGGAGGGTTGGAAGGATGTCAAGATTTTGCAGCCATGTTACAGGATAAAATATCACATCTTACAGTGTGCTTACAGTGTACCAGACAGTGCTAGCCAGGGAAACAAAACCTTCTGGGTTCCCCTGATAAACCTGGGCACTCCATTTCTTTCCATTCCACTCTACTTTTATTTTGGTTTGATTTGTTTTATTTTGTTAATTGCCGGAAACTCTAAGGTGAAGAGCCTACTGCTTTTGCTGGCAGGAATGGAAAGGGCGATTCTACAGTCACTGTGTGGGCTGCCACAGAGGAGGTTTTATGCTTCTGCTTAAGTTTCTTCCTCATTAGCTCAACAGTTTCCTGGCTGACACCAATATCTGTTTTACAGTCAGGGACTACCCTTTTCCACTATTGCAGTCTTATCTCCCGACATTACTGTCATCTCTGATTCCCCTGCTGCTGCTCCTCCACAAGTTATGAAGTAAGTACAGTGTTTACAGATTGTCAGAGATGGTTTTATTGCCTAATTTTGTAGGCAGCTTACATGACAGTCTCCAAAAATCTTGAATTTCAGAACCTGGTACTTTCTGAAGATCCGGTCCACTTAATATACTTCTAGCTGGACACTTACAGTTAGGAGCACCCAACACCACTACTTCACTTGTGGAAGTTCTGGCTCTAATGGGTGCATCCATTCCCTCACCACATTAACACTGTGTGCCAAGGTGTCACTTTTATCGGTGTTCTCACAGTATCCAAGCTGAGGTTTTGCTTTGGGATCTTATTTTTCTTATGGTCCAAATACATTTATTATACTGACCATAATCACTGCATTAGTGGTGTTTTCTCTCTTTCATACAGGAATCAAGCCTCATGATGACTTCAGTTCAGCCTTCTTTCTGTCTTCTATACTTTTGCAGCATAGGAAGCTCAATAATGACATTGATCTCCTTTAGAAGATGTTTTCAGATCTATTTCTGTAGCATTTCTGACACAAAGGTTTAGGGTATTTGTGTTTGTTTTTTTTTTTTTTTTTTTTCTTGACAGAAAATTTGACATAGAACAGCTTTATCATTGCCAAGATCCTGCAAGAACCCAGAAGCCCATCATTTGTTGATTGTTCCCATCTCTATAAAGGCACTTCTATTGTTTGCAGGTTCTTACAGCTCCTCCACTGAATTTCATGGGCCCAAGGGGAAATCCACTGGTGATCCATTGCTCTAGATAACATTTGATTAATTAGGGAGAGGGAGGAGGGAGAAGGGCAGATAAACCAGATTAAAAAAGAAAGAAGAAAAAAACACAGCTAAAGCAAACATCAGTCAGTTAGGTTATTAAAACATATAAGCATGCAACAGAGAAAAGGAAAGGCAGTGCAGCTGTTGATTACAGAGCACAGAGTCATCAAAATTGATGCTGACCTTCTGCTACTCCCACATCATGGAGGACCTTGTGGAAGAACATCAGGCGGACTCACACAGCCACCTGGGTGTTCCTGTTGGCGGCATGAGCTGGATCCACTCAAGGATGAGAGTTGGCTCAGTGGAGATCTTGGCAAGGGGATGATGTAGAATGCATTTCCAGCACTGTAATACTAATTAGGGAGACATGGACACGTCCTTAATCTAAATCTATGTTGGTTGTGTCTGAATTAGGATATGTTTAGTATTTTTTCTGATGTATTACTTGCATTTGGCAGAATGCACAGAGCTGGAAGAGGGCCCTGTGAGGGTGAAATACAGACAAGTATGAAATTACTCTAAAATATTGCGGAAGCATCTTTGACAATGGTAATATAACTTACTTGGTATTACTTGGAAAAAAACACTGCATTATTTGAAATTCTGTATTGTTAAGTTCTTCAGTATTATAATCCAGAAATTAAGCTAAAGTGAACTTAAAGCTAAAGGAACCTCAGATAAATACTACTATTGTTGAAATTAACCCAAAAGAAGTCAATTTTCTTCCAGGTTTTAAACCCATTTTAAATTGTCAGGCTCTGTTCTAGTCTTTATGGGTCCTTTAGCAGTGATACACTGCCAGCAGAACAGGAGGGGCATGTGAGTTTCTGATTTTTTATTACCAGTTTCTGTATGTACCAAAATTTGGGTTTGCTATAAATTGTTTTAGTTACAAGGCACAAGAGGTGGGTAATGTCTTTCAAGAATCTGGCCAGTTGAATAAAATTGTGTTGAACAAGAAGCTTGTGCTAGGTTAGGGAAAGTGGTTCAACAGCAGCATGGGTCTGTGGGTATCTCCAGTCTTTCTTGGCTAGAAAAGGATAAATAGCTTTTGTTCTTGGCCTTTTTCTTCAAAAAAGGAGAAAGATAAGTACAAATGAATGTGGGCAAGCAGATATTTAAATAAAAGATGTTTGTAACGTCTGTTCTCTACGTTCTGCTCACAGTGCTCAGAAGTACATTATTAACTGCTGTTGGCTAAATGAAATTCTGGGATTTGGAAGAGGAAAATATGAATTCTTGCTTAGTTGTCTCTAGGAATTTCCAGCTATCTGACCAGAAGAAGTAGATTTTAATGTATATTTTCCATAGTTCTCAAGAAAAAAAGTATACTGATTGGTTCATCTGCCTGCTATTAACCATCAAATCATTTAAAGAGTATTTTCAGTTGATTTTTATGGAACTATTTTTTTCTTTCTTTCCTGTTTCTGCAGCATTAGTTTCTCTCATGTTCTTTGACTCTGATTCTAGTCTTATCTTTCTCTCCCTGTGATTATTTAATGACTACTTCCATTTCCATAGCAATCATCTTACTATTGTTTTATGTCTCTGTGCCCAGGGCTACTGCTGTTTGCCAGCATACTTCATGTTTTCTTTTTTAATTAGTAGCTGAAAACACCACGCAGAAAAGCATAAAATGATGTATTGCTATGCTCTGGAGCAGTGGCTGTGGCATAGCTTCGAGGAAGTAGTTTGTAAAGCTATTTAAAAGTTTTAAAGATTTAAATCATTACATTTAAAAGGGTGAAGTGATTTACAACCTGGACATTTTTCTTCTGTAATTGTAGCAATTTGAAAGAGAGACTGAGGAAAAGATAAATGTGTACTTATGATACTTTATCCAGATGGTACAGGCTCTATGTTCTGGTATATGACAGACATTTTTTTATTACATGGACATTTATTTTTCTTGTCCTTCTATTTCCTTAAAAGAAGAAAAAAAAAAAAAAAAAAAAAGGCCAGGTCTCTTTCAGCTGACAATGATAGGTTTGACCCCACAATAACCATGTGTAGTTTCTAGGTAAGTACAACTGAAGTCTAGACAACTAAGAACAGTGCAAACTAAGGGAAACCTAAGAAAGGAAGCATAATCTCTTTAAGGTAAAGAAGCAATTAATGAAATAAAATAAATAAATAACAGCAGCAACAACAACAACAACAACAACAAACAATAACAAAGCACTACAAAAAATAAAAATAAAAAATGAAGTAATATAATGAAAATGTAACCAAAGAAGTCACTTGTGAAAGAGAGAAAAAGGAAATGCTCTGTCATATCTGCAGGCTCCTGGCTTTCAAAGCCTTACCAAACAAGACAAGTCCTTGGAAACAGGAGACAGAGAGAGACTGAGGGAAGAACACTCTTAAAGAATGCCAACCGAAAATGAAACACCGTACCAGACGCTGTAATATTTCCCATCACAATTGAAGTGAAAGATGCCAATATTTTATTTTTATTTTTATTTTTTTCACAGGAATGGTGCAGGTGAAGATTAACTTATGGGGAAACACTTAAAAGTTTGTATGGCAGTGATGAGGAAACATCATGAAGTCTCTGTTCTGTTAAATAAAAGGAAGTTGTAAACACAATGGCAAAGAAAGGTGAACAAAGTGACGGTGGCATCTGACTGTGTGCTATGTTTTGTTCAGAGACAGAGGAGCTTTCTGCAATATTATCCAAAGCAGAATAAAGGAAACAACTTACGATGAATAAGGGAAGCACAGGCTGAATTTAAAAATAAGGAAGATCAGTTCTTCAACCGCAATTCCTCAAGCTACTGCCTGTGAGTTAATTTTGATTCTGGAAAAAGTAAACCACAGAATAATTTTAATTTCCATATTTCAGCCAGAACACACACACACACATTCTCCTCTCAGGCAGGGAAGCCAAGAGAATCAGAGGAAAATAAACATAAAAGCATCTCAGCCTACTTTTCATTGAAGTGGAAAAAAAATGTAACAACCCTCCAAGAAATTCTCTTTAGATTTTCTTTTCTTCTAAAAAGGATGGGTATTCTTTGCATTAACAAAAGATTGACAACCCTTAAACAGAGTGTTAAATGGGAAAGAAAAAGAAAATAGCAGACACTCCTTATTCAGTTTATAGGTGTAAAGATGATGTTTAGACAACAACCATACCAATACACTCGGGAATATCTTAGGTGTTGTGGTATGCCATTATATTGATGAACTTTGTCAGTGGTTTATGTCAAGATTCATGGATTAAAAGTTACATCCAATTTAGATTTCAGCAGGAATAAAAATCAATATCAATTACTTTCCCTTCCTGTTTTGTATTGATGCTGACTTCACTAAGAGTTAAAGTCTATTCTACTGAATTGACATTGCTGGAAGATCTTAGTGGTGCTGGCAAAATGGTGTAGTAAACTCACAAAAGAAGGTTCTTCATCACTGCAAAAGAGATGGGAGAGCCAATGTCAGAGCTTTTAAACTCATTTTCTCAGGAAGGAAAAAAGTTCAGGAAGAATTTCTGTTTTCATACCTTCCAGGAAGAATGCCACTAGTTGACAATGAAGCAGCTACATTCACCACCTTTGACATGACTTGGTTGCTGAAATGCAACCTAAAGTCCTTCCAATTTAAGTGTTGTCCCACCTGTGCTTAGGGAAAACTACTGAGAAAACACAAAAAAACATATCTCCACCAAACACCAGAGCCTGGAAGGCAGATCTTCCTTGAGGCCAGGCACAGTCCATGCAACAGTTTGCAGTAGGGTGCCTTACACGTAGCTCAGGAACAGCCTCAACCAAACATATATGTGTTGTTTCCAGATCCAAGCTGGCTTTCTTTGGTCACCTGAACTCATTCATCTCCTTGGTATTTCCAGTTCTAAGGTTAATGATACTACCTCTGTGAGGCTAGGTCTGTCTGCACCCACTGGTATGATCATGTCCTTGAGCCAGGCAAGCCAAAGCCTCCTTTGGTCTCTGAGCCTTGTGTTTCCTGCTGTTTCCCTCTGGGCCCTGAAAGGTGTGCAGACAGTAGAAAACATCAGTTGCAAGGACTTAGTCTAAATCTAGGCCTAAATGCCTTTGAAAGTAAATTCCTTGGAAAGTATCAGGTATTAAGTGGTATTAAATTACAACAAATTTCAAAAGAACTCAGCAGTGCCTTATCTGTAACATGAGCCAGAACAGAAGATGGAACTTTCTGAGATATGTCGATAAGAAAGCCTGAGGGACAATTCACTTGTCCAAACACTGGCATCTGGAGATGTAGTGGAGTTGTGGAGGCCCCAGTGAACTCTAGGCGTTGGATCTCTCATGAAATCTAGACATTGCTCCTGAGGAACCTGGTCATTCTTGACCCACACCATCCCTTGGTGAATGACTCCTATGCCCCAGGTTATTAGAGGTGGGGTTAGACACCTATGTTTGGCACCAAACTGAGCCCTGTGTGTCTGCCAGATTGGTGAGGGTTATCAAAGGAACACAAAGTATTCCTCTCAACAGAGTTGAGGGGAAAAAAATATTTCATAACACATTTTCAGCTTGAGGGAACTCTCCATCCTGGACAGAGAGGCTGGGGAAGCCTTTTAATGCCCTCAGCAGGATGTAGTCACTGAAAAGCAGGCTGGTTCAGAACAAAGCACGTTCCTTACAGAAATGATGCACATTTTCATCTTGATTCTTTGAAAGAGCTTCAGGATCTTCCAGTGGGAGGAGAAACAGAAAAACAAGCAGGTACATTTCCTGTGAGTCACAAAACTAAGCATTCACTTTTAGATCCACGTATTTGGTTTTGAATAGACTGGGGTTTCACAGACACCTTGCTTTTTGTTTCAATTGTGCAGCAGTCTTCTGAAACAGTATGCAGTTTTGATGGTTGGAAACTCTATCAGCTACATTTCCAGAGTGTTATCTCCTAATACAACAGTGTGTTTTATTTTATTTAACCTTAAAATATCCTGCTCTTCTTTTCTGCCAAGTGTCCATCTCTTTCTTTAGCAAGGTGAAACAAAACTTTTTGATCCTTTTCTAGCATTACAAATTGCTGTGTAAATATGTAGGAGTGAGTAGATCTCCAATAAAACCACATTTCAAAGTGAAATATTTCTGTACATAACACTAAAAATAACTCACCAAAATCTCTGAGCCAAGCTATGGTCACAGCCCCATGAGACCTGAAAGCAGGATGGTTCAGTGAGTTCTGCTTTGACTCCTCAAGTATATCTGCTGTCAGTTTGGTAATCATACTTTGGCGATGACTGAGCAAAAAAATCTGGATGTAGTCAGTGTCTCAGAATGGTCACAATGCATCAGTATGAAATTTCCATGAAAAGCTGTGGTGTTTTTTTATTCTCAATAAATATGAGTTAAAACTGGGATAGATGAAGGGAGCATTTGCTAGAGCAACCCTGTCCTATGAAAGGAGGCAATTATAATAAAAATAAAGCTGATTACCTCTGAAATAAATAATTATCAAGGAGTAAATACCAGTAAATAGATGGTATTTAAGTTAGAAAGACAATGTCAGCATAAAAACAGAAAACTGTAAACTTGGAATTAATTCGCTTAGGCTGAAATAAGAGTAATTTCTCTAATGTGGGGGAATATTTTCTGATACAGCATAGAAAGAATGGGGACAGCAGAAAATGTAAGCATATAGCACTGTTTTCTAAAGAAATGAGAGTTGTGTGAGCACCTGTGTGTACCCACATGGTTCCTACCTCACCAAAAAAGCACTTTGGAATATGTGTTCCAGTATAATTAAAGCTGATATAAAGGAATGGGTTTTAAAGCTAATTATATTTCTGCAGATTTCATCAAAATGGGGGCCAGGTAAAGTAAAGACAACAACCCATAAGGGGAAACAACCGAGGGAAAGGCTTTGGTGTGAACTCATACCCTGTTAGTCATCAGCGAGTCCCTGGGCATTTAAATGCCGTATGAACGCTCGCCCATGGGAAAAGCATCGAACAGAGCTCACACTTTCTCAAACACCGAAACCTCAAGCTACATAGGAAACCAGGTTTCCGTCATTCCTGTGGTCACAGCACTGCATTTCTAATGCTGGAGCCTGATATATACTGAAGGGGGTTGAATAACGTGTCTGTCTGCAGGAGGAGTACTTTTGACGACTTGACCGAGAGAATTTGTTTTCTGACACCGTCACTCATGCCATGTGTAACTGGGCACATCATTTCGTCTGTATGGGACCTCTAAAATTACAATGTTAGCACAAATTTACGTCTCACAAAGCAGACAGCTGACAACTACAGCCAGATCATGTTCTACAGTGTTTGCATTAGATCTGTTAACGATGGTGACATTTTTTGGGGGGTCATATTGATTGTGAACAGTTACAAATCTTTCCCCATCCAGACATATTGATCATTTCAAACACACTGAATTTTTTATATAGTTTGTACTGTACAGAGAAATCACAGGTAGAGGAGAGATTACCTCCTGGGTGTGTTTTTTTGTTTCATGGTTATGAAATATTTCTGTGGCAACTTCAACAATAGCTTTCATGGAACAGGAAAAACAAAGAGTTTATTTTTAGGTGCTCATTTGGTATATCCTATCCCTTAGGGCTGTGCCTATTTCCTCTCTTAATAAGCCTCATCCATCTCACCAAAATGATGGACATCTTAACTTCGTTGCTGGCTGAATCCAGGGTAAAGCCGGAGATGACTAGCAGAGGCTAGCTGGTTCCCACGTTTCTAAATTCGAAAGAACACTTCGTATTTTGCCACGAAGGGTTCAGGCACGTAAGACACAGCCGGGCGCAAGGAGGGCATCCCTCCCATTTCCAACCAGTTCCCAACTGGGATCTGAGTTGGGCTGGGTGTTTTTTCCCTGGCTTGGTGTTAGCAGTTTCAGTACGGATCGTCTGATACCCAGTGATCAGCTTGAGTACATCACGGCACAGATGCTGAACGATGGCAGCAGCAACAGCAGCAGCAATAACCAGAGAAACCCTGCCCGTAGCAGCCCATGGCAGCCTGTAGGCACTTACGTGCTCTCTGTTCCAAAAATCGTGAGCAGCTCTGTCGATTATCAGAGGTCTTTAGACAACTCCATCCCTCATTCTGATGGGAGTTAGGCACTTCAATGCCTTTAAGGATTTGTGCCTCTGGGGCTCGTCCTAGATAACAGAAGTCTATGGTGGAGTCTGTGGGAGATAAACTCGAATTGCCCACATCTGAGGGCTGGGGGAAGGGAGGCAGCACCACAGGCAGGAGGAGCACGGCTTTTCCTGCCTGCTCTCCGGCAGCTGGTGTGCTGACAGCCTTAAAAGCTGCTGGAGCTGGGATTACGTGGGGGCTAAGGGCCATCATAGGCAAGAGTAGGGCACAGTGTTAGAAAGAGCAGACCCAAACCTGGGTCTCGGTGGAGGGAGGCAAAGACAGCTGTAGTGTCGGATGTAGGATGTAGGATGTAGGATGTAGGATGATGTTCACCATCATCCCCAACCAGCTGTGTTCAGCAGTCAGCACCTTGCAAGCTGCTACAAACCCAGGTGACCTGCTCTGCCTTGGGGTTTTTGTTCTGTTTTGTTTTCACAGCAAAACAGACACACAAAAAAATTAGTCAGATTTAGCATTTTTTTTAAATGAACCCTGCCCCTGGACCCTAGAAATCCCATTCTATTTTATATAATTACCCTTAAGGGTTCCTGTACCCTCTTTCCCCAAAATGTCATTAAATCAGCCCATCTACATGTGTGAAGAGGGACATTAGGCTTTCTTTTGTATGACAAGCAGACACATTTAAAGAAAACGATTTGCATTTTCTGGTAATGAGTCGGGCAGAGCAACTCCATCCCTCAGACAGAGCTGCCAGAAAACGGTCAGAGCAGGAGCCTGACCCTGCTGCTCCTGCTGGGCATAGACTTTCCTTGGAAATAGGTTCTTTATCCTATTAGGAACGGCAGGAACTCGCCCTTAATAAGAATTAATAAGAAAATTTATAAGAACTATTTTAAGAATGCAAATTCTTCTTCTGAGAGCTCTTTCAAGGAAAGATTAACTTTTCAGGATTTATTTAACAATGAATCAGCAGCAAGGGATAGCATCAGCAGCACTGAATGAACCCAAGTACCCAAGGATCCAAATATCCTCCTTTGGACTGATGGATCCTTGGAGGGCAGGACTAAAGTCTTTCAGCCATTATTACTTATTTAAGAGAAAGAAAGCCATTATATTTTTAAAGCCTCTGGCAGGAAAGCATGCCTCCCAAAGTGCCTTTGCAAACAACGCGGCTCCTCTTCAGATGTGACTGATCTTTTCCTGCTAAGAAGCTGCTGGGGCTTGCAGCTGGCCCTGGCACCGAGGCTCCCCCCGGGAGGAAGGGGGCCACGGTGTCCCCGGGCCGGGGCTGGCTGTGGGGTGACCGGGACACCCCAGACAGCAGCGGGGGGGCCCCGTGAGCTTCTTCCCGGTGCTGGAGGGGCTGCGGGTCCTCGCACTTAGCCTTGGGGGAGCAGGCAGGAAGAGGGTCCGCATCCCCGGTGGTTTTGTTCCGGCTCGCACACGTCGGAAGCGGGGTTGAAGCCGTGCGATGGCTTTTTTTTTTTTTTTTTTTTTTTTTTTTTTTTTTTTTGTGGAAAAGGAGAGGCATCTGCAGGCATTTCGGTGCATCCCCGAGGGCCGAGCGGGGCCGGTACCCGCTGCCCGCCCGCAGCATCCCTCCCGGCCCCCAGCAATCTCTCTCTCTCTTTTTTTTTTCTTTTCCTTTTTTTTTTTTTTTAAAAAAAAAAAAATGTTCCTCCCCCAAAGATCAAAAGCTCCTTGCTGTTGCACAAGGACTATTTTCTCAGGCGTCCTTCCCCACCACGGCTTTGTGAACAGGACAATAGACTCCTGTGTCAGTGCTGTTGGCACCGGCCTTGCATAATACAGGAAGCAGCATTTCCTTTCGGGGGTGGAAAATTAACTTGGATCGTGCGTTTCTCTTTTTATTGCTGAATCGTCCACACCCCGGGAAATTGGGCTCGCAGGCTCTCGGGAAGGGGAGAGGCACTGCCTCCTCTCCGCATCCTCCCGGAGCAGGGGAAGACCCGAGCCCGGCTCCGCTGCCCGCTCCGCCCCGCTCCGCCCCGCTCCGCCCCGGCCACGCGTGGTAATGGGGCTTGGAAAGGGCTTTTTTCCGAGCCGGCAGGGGCTGTCAGGGTTTGCAGGTGGGAAGGAGGTATAGTAAGGCCTGTGGAGGTGCAGAATTTAGGGGGAGTTTCGGCTCCGTGTGTGTGATGTGATATGAGCATCCCATGGTGTTATGAGCATCCCATGGCGCGCCCGCCCTTCAAGTGACGGGCTCTTCATTACCATGCGATGTTTGGGGGTGGGTTTGGTGAGTGCAGCTGGCTGCTGGCTTCTCAGCCTTCCCTGGCTGCCCCTAACTGGGGCTGGTGAGAAACCAGTGCAGGCTCTGGGGATCTCGGGAGTGGTCCTGCCACTGAAGGCTTCTGGTCGTCTCCTCTGGCCTTAGTTCTTGCACAGACCTAAACTTCAGATTCAGGTGAGGTAGACACACATAAACTGTACAAGCAGCTCCCAGTATCCCCCCGTACTTGTGAGCTGAGCTTAGGCACACACCATTTTCCCCACTAGACCCACACTGGGTCCTGCCCGCCGGACCTGGTGACAAGGGAGCATTCCCAGGCGGGGATTCACAGCTCCAGATGGGCAGCCCTGAGGCTTGCAGAGTCAGCAGGCAGCCCTTTTCTGCCCCCACGTTGTGCTGACCTGCCAGTTATGGTTTTCCTGCACTAAAGGAGGCAAAGATGCTAATTTCATAGCGTGCATCACCCAGGTAATAACCTCCCTCGTCACCACAAGTATCTTGTGGAACTGAAAGTTAAGCAGCCTTTTAACTTTTCCTATTAGCCGGTTTCATTTCTTTACTTTTTTGTTGTTTTGTTTGTTTTACCCTCTACATTTTAAAATTACTTGCAAGGAAACCATCATGGAAAAGACCTATCTTGAAACAATTGTCCTAAAAATCTCAGTTATGTCTGGAGAATGAAGGAAAAGACAAATCTCTGTGCATGACAGGGGAAGCTTCTTTAATTCCCCCAGGTGATGCAGCTCCTGTTAGCCTTCCCCTGCAAAGCATCATCCTGCTTGCAATTGGAGCCAGCACAACTCTGGGCAAACACTGCAGCAGACCCTTCCTTCCTTCCTTCCTTCCTTCCTTCCTTCCTTCCTTCCTTCCTTCCTTCCTTCCTTCCTTCCTTCCTTCCTTCCTTCCTTCCTTCCTTCCTTCCTTCCTTCCTTCCTTCCTTCCTTCCCTCCTTCCTTCCCTCCTTCCTTCCTTCCTTCCCTCTCTCTCTCTTTCTCTTTTTCTTTTTCTCTCTCTTTCTCTCTCTCTCTCTCTCTCTCTTTCTCTCTTTCTTCCTCTCTTTCTCTCTTCCTACCTGTCTGATGGGCTCACATCACTGCTGATTTAACTTAGTCGGATGTTACCAGAGCTCCAAACTTGCATCCTGAATCATCCCTCCTGCAACTGCTCTCTTTGCAGGTGTGTAAGTGAACGAGCATGTGGAGCAAGGATCCCACCAGCCCTGCTGTTTGGGACATGTGGGACAACCACACGCTTTGTGCCAATGCTGCAGGACCTTGACAGCCCTGCCTGTATCCCACATTTCCCAGTACGGCTCCCAGGATGCTCCTGTGAACATCGGTTCTGCGGTCGGAGAGCTGTTTGCTTTTGTTCACATTTTGTATCCGACTTGTTCCAAAATAATCAGGACATCGACATTCATGCACATCCCTGAGTCACCAGCTCCTCTGCAAGCAGCAGCTGCACAGGCTCCTGGTTCAGAGGCCTGGTTTATATTATGGGGAGGGAAACACAGCCTCTAGGGGCGAGTGTTTGGGGTGGTAAGAGGAAAAGAGCTCTTCATTGTAAGCCTGGTTTTCTTTTCATGGCCCAATATTTTCTTGGGTAGTTTACCCTTTTTGACATGTTTTGGTTTGGTTTTGTGGTTCTTTTGCTGACCTTCTGGTTGTCTTTCCCACTGAAATGCAGTGACCTTGGCCTGGTTCCACATGGGTGAGATGCAATTGCTCCTTTCATGTGGTCTTGCCTCTTTTTAAACACTTTGCCTGGTACGTTCACGTAGTGATGGCTTCAGGAAAGGCATATATATATATATCCTCCCAGATAAAGGGAAGAAGTGATGGTTAGAGACTGGATTTGAGGACCCTGGGGGGTGCAGCTGACAGCACTGCATCCCTACCACTGTCCCAGCCAGTCCCAAAGTAGGTCACCCCCGTATTGATGCAGGTGTGCCTGCCTGCGAGGGGGGTCCGGCACGCGTACGTGTGCATGTAGTGGAAATGCTTACTGGCATTCTTCTATTGTGCTTGCTTTCTGTTTTTTTCAGGGACAAAAAATCTCATTCCACTCTTTTTTTTTTTTTTCCTGTTTAGCAAAATATTGCTGAATACACATATAAAATCAATTGTGTAGTATTTTGAAAGAAAACGTGTATTGTAATGGAGTTTGCTTTCAGTGAGGGGGGCGAAATCACTGGCATCCTGCCGCATGGACCCGAGAGGCAGGGGAATGGGCATAGTCAAAATCACGTAGGTACATGACCAGGCTCAGCTGCTGCTGCTGCATGGCAGCCACACAGCATGAGCAGGGACTGGTGGCACAGACTCCAGCAGAAAACATCCCCAAGGACCAGAGGGGCAACCCCTTGCCTCTAGCTGTCCCCACAACAGCTATTATCAGCAACAGGTCCGACTTTGCCAGCTAAATTCCTCAACTCAGCCAAAAAGCCTCGATGTGGGTACCCTCTGGGCCATGATGAGATGTCCTGGGGGATTGCCAGAGGTCTTACTAATTAGCTTTCTAACCTCCCAGTAACACCTCTGATTAATTGCTTGTGCCAGTTGACTGATTATAATAACTAAAAAAAAATAGCAGTGATGTATTATGAGCTTCTGTTACCTCTCCTTTCTCACTGTGGTTAGACAGCTGCCTGTTTTGCCCACCCTCAAAATTAGACCTGGCTTTGATGTGGGCGGGAAGCGTGGATGAAGAGGTGACACAACCCATGCTCTGAGCTGTCATACCCCACTGGGCAGCAGTGCTGCGAGCTTGTCCTGAAAGCACTAAGCCTTTATTGAAGATTTCAGCTGACCTGTCCGTACACCCTGACCAGATACAGAGCAAAGAGGCCGGGAAAGCCCATCCACAGCTGCAGTTCGTATCTATGCCTACACCTACCAAGCACGTGCCTGTTAAGCAAGTAGCTGTTACATCAAAACTGTGATGCAGGGAAAAGGGCTTTCAGCTTTCTCTTCCCACAGTACTGAAGAAAATTAAGGAACCTTACTTTGGTTTAAATACAGCTTTGAATATAGTGGGCACCTCTTCTTCATCCATGGTTAATCTGGATAACAGCAGCTAGACTTACGATGATGATGGCAATGACTGACTTGATAACGTGTCGCTTCAGCTGTGCCTGCCATAGGGAGATGGAGCTAGAGGACATTAAAATACTGCAAACTGAAAACATCTAATTGAAAAGAGAGAGGAAAAGAGAGACAGAAAAATGTGCTGGGTAGAGTATGCCCAGTCCTTTTGACCCAGGATCTTGCTCCAGCTGGCAGTCTCCCAGTAGAGAGACTGTAAAAATCTCCTATATTCTTCCAACTGCTGCAGTTCACTGTGTCCCTTTGTGTGGGTATGCTGTAAGCCATGTTCATGAAATGACCTGGGTTATAAATGGCCCTCCATGTTATAATCCAAGTTATATTCTGGATTATTTCACCAAACTCTTTTTCCACTGAGCCACAGAAACTGTTGTGCCGGTGCAACTGAGGGCCAGGGCACTACAGCACAGGGAAGGACGGGGATCCCACTGGTGGGCAGGGAGCTTTGGGTCCTCGCCTGCTGGCTCTACTGTTTTCAGGTGATTCACTGAAATATTGCTTTGCTTAAATTTTCAGTCCCGGCAGCACACTGTCTCTTACAAGTTATTTGGCAGCTGCAGATTCCGTGGAAGACCTGCAGAGGGAGATCCAATCTGCTCTGCTTTGACATCCTTCCCTCTCTTCCAACAGCTGGAGCTGGGGAACATCTCTGAGACAATCTAGTCTGCTCCTACGAGGTCTCTACCTCTCTGCTATGAGTATAGAGATCAAGCAGAAATGATTAGGTCCCCCAGCTCCATCTCCAGCCCATGAAGTCTTCTGAGGGCAGGCACCTGCTGCACAGGTGCTGGGGTAACCTTTTGTGTAATGCTCTGAACATTGCAACTGGTGCCACTGGGAGATACTCCGAGCACCAATGCAAATAAAAAACTGCTTCCACGACTGGAAAGAGTCAGGTCGGGTTGGGAGGGTATCAGTTACTGGTGTGAGTGGGATTTTCCAGGCTCTTTATTTTTGCCAGGTCCGCGGGAACTGTCCACACGATTCCTCCCAAGGGACTTGGCTAAAGCCTCAACTCAGGATGTTCCAAGTGTCCTGCTTCCAACGGGGAGCAGAATCCACAGCCTCAGGATGTGTCCCAGTGACTTGGCTAAGTCATATCCGGGTTGAGAGGACTCCCCACCCCACCTAGCTCTTGAAACCAGACACACGAGAGTCATAAAGACTGGCAGAGAGCAGGGGAGAGGGAATGTGCTGGTTAAACATTCATCTATGAGAGGTCCTGTGTTCTCTGGGTGGTGCCTGTCTTCCTTCGCAGCCTGCCCTAGGAGAAGGGTTTGACCCTTTTCCAGCTGAATGCCCCAATTACTCGTCTTTTCAGATTTCCCATTGCTCACTTTCTGTGCTGTGCCAGTGAGTCTTGCTAGCCAGGGAGGGGCAAGGGGTGCGTGCCAGGGAGCTGGTGCTTGACAACTCAACCACCTCAGTGCCAGATGTAGAGGTTGTTCAAGCAAAAGGCTTGGCAGAAGCCATCTTCCCCCCCGAGCAGGGCAAAATTCATCCACAATACAAGGGCTGCAAGGAAACATGACAAGCCGATGTTGTCTGCTGTGAAGGCTGCTCCTTCCCTGTCTGTCACAGCTTCTGGAGTGCTGGAGGCTGAGCAGATGAACAGAAAAGATGTTTGCCTGATACATTTCAAAGAGGGCTCACTCTCAGCTTCTGAATTTGGCTGGTTTCCTTTTGAGTTTTTAGTGATAGTCTTTCTAACATATGCTAGGAAAAGGAAATGTACGCCATTTCACAGCTGAGGGAAACGTAATTGCCCCTAAAACACCAAAGGATAAAAACTGCCCTACACATAAGCCACCTGATTCCTAGCATCACACCTAGGCCTAAGGTCCTGGGTGTGAAGAGCTCATACTGCCTGCAGGATGAACATTTGCCTGGGAGGGATCTGTGGCTGGCTGGGATCTGTATGGCCATAGCACCTAAACTGCTGTACGGAATATGTTCTCACCCTACTAGGTGTTGCCATTATGCCGTGGTACACAAAAATAAGGGCAAACAGCTTCCACACTGCCCTCGCCTCCACACCTGCACTATCCAGCTGCTTCAGTCTGCGTATTTAGAGATGCCTTTCATCCAGGCACAGGTTTCCCTCTGTATTTTCATTCTGCTTCATGGGAATGCCTGCATCCTCTTTCATCTCTGTGTCTCATTATTGGGGTCTTCCCAACCTTCCTGCATGACTCTTCTCTCCCTGGCTTCAGCATAAGAAGCATGATAAGGATTTATGAGTAGATCTTCAGGTTTGCCCTCCCTGTTCCTCGGCTCCTTGGGTGGGTCAGGAGCTGATGACATCCCCTGGAGAAGGAAGGACGTAAGCCTTGCCAGATCGCTGTGGTCTTTGGAGGGCCGTGACTGAACGCAGCTGTGATGTAGGAGGTGTGAAGAGGGTGGGGAGCTGGTGTGGCATGGCTGCCGGGCTCACGATGGGGCCTGCATCATCTCAGACTCAGCACGTACTCAGCACCACGTAGGTCAAAGGCAGGGACATCCAGTTCCCTCAGCTCCTTCCACAGGGATCCCTTGCTCCTAGGGGGTCTGAGCTGTCAGGATGCCCAGTGTCCTAGTTCTGCCTGGTCTGCCCTCTCTGCTCGGCTGTTTTCCCAGCTGCTGTCCTCTCCTCTGGAGGAGGTGATGTCTCGTGAGTCATCCTCTTCGGGAAAGAAGCTTCTGGGTTCTTTCCCCACGGTGCGAGCAGATGAGGGGGAAGGTATCCATCGCTGTTTTGTTTTCAAGGTCTCAGCTGGGAGCAGGAAGATTGGAAAACGCAGCCTTAAATTCTTAGCGTAGGGTGTCACTTGTGAATGGGAGTCGGGCAGAAGCATGCAGGAAGCATTCTCACCGACTTTAAACTTGAAAGTTAAACAGCTCTCGAGTTAAAAACAACACCAACTTCTCATCTTTTTTGTTGCACAGGATGGTCTGGTGGGACACAGGAGATCTGAGCTCTATTTCTGGCTCTTGTCACCAGCTTCCTATGACCTTGGACTGGCTGCTTGTGCCTCCATTTCCTTCTCCTTAAACTGGGGGTGATCACATCTACCTGCCTCCTGCAGATGCTCTTGAGGCTTACTTCATATTGTAAAAATATAGGAAGGGATGAAATTGGTCAGGCCAAAAACCTGCCTTTCACCCCATAGCCTTTCTCTGGGGATGAATGGGAAGATGGGGCTTGAGTTTTGCTGCCAGGCTCCCCTTGGCCTTTCCCAAAAAGAAAAAAGAAAAAAAAAATCCCATACGGACCACACGAGGTGAGAGCTCAGGGAGGAGAATTCCCTTCCCAGCTCAGACCTGCACGTCCCAGGGGCAGAGAAAGCCAGCACTGGAGCTGGCAGGGCGGGCTCCTGGCACATCCTCAGCTACGTTTGCTCACGGGGAAGGCAACCCCAGGTCCCGGGGGGGTTCGTGCCCCCCCATCGGGGTTCGGGGAGACCCTGGGGGAGCTCCCCCGGCGGCTGCCGTCGGGCGGGGAGAGGGCGTGCTGCCGGCGGAGGATGTGGGGCGGGGGCGAGGGGGGGTGAGAAGGGGCGGGATGGGGGTGCGCGGCGAGGGGTGGAGAAGTTATAAATCAGCGGGGCCGGGGCTGGCCGGGGATTGATGTCCGCGGGAGGTGAAGCTGGCAGCAGGGCGGACACTCCCTTTCCGCGGGCCGGGGCGGGCGGGGAGGGCTGTGGGGCCGCTGGATGCTGATCCCTCGCCTCGCCGTTATCTCCGCCACCGCGGGAGGAGCCCGGCACCGAGGAGAGCCCGTCGGAGCCCAACCGGCTCCTCCGCCGCCGCCTCGCCGCCGCGGGCAAGGGAAGAGCCCTGCGTGGCCGCGGGCAGGACCATGCCCCGCCAGCCGCTCTCAGGGACCGTGCTGCTGGCAGCCGCCCTCCTGCTCGCAGGTAAGGCTCCGACGACCGCCGTTGTCCCCCCCCCATCCCTCTCCGGACAGCCACCGGCTCGCCGCGACGTGTCCTCCGCGGGGGTCCGAGGGCACCTGCCCCTGTCCCTGTCCCCCCACCCCGGGGAAGGGTCCCGGGAGGAGATGCTGGCTGTTTGGAGAGCCTCCCCCCAAAATCCTAAGGCAACCCGAGGAGCAGCCTCCCACACGAGCCGTGTCCGAGCCGGTGCATCGCGACAAGCAAACAAGACTCGGCTGCAGGGCAGGCTCCTTTCCAGCCCGCTTTGTTTCCGAGGGTCAGCCTCTCCCAGCCCTGCCTGTTAGGAGGAAAAGGTGCCCGTTTCCTCGGCCAAAAACCCCACGGACCGCTGCCTCCCAGCCCCGGGGGCATCTCCCGGAGCCGCCGTACCGCGGGCAGGATGGAGCCGCTCGCCGCGCCTGCATCCCGCAAGGCTGCGTGTGCCGGGATGGGTCGGCGCAAAGCTTTGCTTTTCCTCCCCGAGCTGTTTTTTTTTTTTTTTTATATATATTTTTTCTTTTCTTCTCCCCGAGTTGTTTTTATTTTCATTTTTTTCCTCTCTCTCTCTCTTTTTTTTTTTTTTTTTCTTTTTTCTTTTCCTGAGAGAGGAGCCGGCCCCGCAGGGTCGGAGCTCCGCGATGGGAATCGTGTCCCCTTGCCTTGCCTCGCCGGTCACCTGGGAGCAAGGTGGAGTTAGGATGGTCCCTCGGCACTTCGGGGCAGCCCTCCGGGACCAGATCCCTGTCCCCACAACCTTTCCCCGCATGGGGTCTCCAGGTGCTCCCGGCTCTTCCGCGCGGGCTGCGCGCAGCATCTCCGCGCTCGGCGATGCGAGCAAATCCCGAGAGGGGGCGAGAAGGCAAAGACCCAAGCGGGTGGACGTGGGTTGGGGCTGCTGAGCCCGGCTGAGCCCGTGGGAGCCACCCGGGGCCGTGCGGGGCCAGGCGCGCCCCCCCGGTACGGAGCGCTCCCCGGGCGCTGCCGGTGCTGCCCGGGGGTGGAAGCTGGCGGGGCCGCGCCGCCGGGACGTTTTCCGGCTCGGGAAGTGCTGATTCATCAACTTTGGTATAGATATATAGGTATTCTTCTTCTCCTTCGTCGTCTTCTTTATTATTTTTTTTTTCCTCAGGAAAGTGCCGACTTCCCCACATTATTTTTCTCTGCCAAGGAGGCTCCTCTGCCCTCCTTGGAGTAACACTGAAATAGACACAGGCATGGGACACCCACCCTGGCTACAGGAAATGTGGGTTCAAATCCTTGCCAGGCTTCCTTCACAGCTTGAGCTTGAACTTCGGTGTCCCTCTCCCACAAGGGCTCCCGCGGTGCCGAGCCACGCTGGGGCACCGGCTTCCTCTTTCCTGTCGGAAAGGTTTCCCATTGTGCAAGCTGTGGCAAACCCACTGCCCTGGGAGAAGGTGGACTCCGTGATCTGTGCTGTACGAGACCCTAGTTCACCTTCCTGTTCCAGGGACTGTCGGGCATGTGCACCCTACACCAACTCCAATGGGAAAAACCCAATGGGAAAACCTTGGTGTTCTGGATTCTGGGCTGTGGGGACGCACGTCCTGGGGTCAGCTCAGGGCCAGTAGGCACTGGAGAGGAGCTTCTCTGCTGTTCGGCTGAGTGCCTTTGCAACTGGTTTGCTGGAAACTTATATTTCTTTCCTCCCTTAAAACTATGAGAAATTGAGCTCCAAGTCAGAACTCAGACTTTTCCAACCTCTTTGATTTTTTTCTTCCTTTCTTTCTTTCCTTTTTTTTTTTTTTTTTTTTGGAAAGTAATCCTTGCACAGGTTTAGTTGGACATCCCATATTGGTCGATCATGTTTCTTCTAAGCCAGTAGTAAAACTCTCTACACTTGCATTTGCATGGAGCATTTCAAAGCCATCGGTGAAGTGGTGGGATGTTCTGTGCTATGCGACTTTCTATGTGCTCCTTCACATCTCATGTTCCTTCACTGCTTACCCGAAACTCTTACTGAGGCTGTTCAGCACTTCCCTTTTTAAGTGTTCTTGATGGACTACTCTTGTACTTCAGTCTGCGGGTGTCTGCTGGGCTTCCATTTACTGATAGGTACCAGAGAAGATTGACAAATGAGTCAGTGGTTCAGGAGTTACCACAGAGAGTTTCATAAGGAAGAGACAGAAAGAGATCTTCTAGCTTGTTTATGGCTATTTAGTAATTCAAATTTCCCCAAAGCAACATGCAAATTACAAGCCGTAAGAGTTCCCATTTGAGAAATGACATATGCTTCAACATGGGAGTGTTGGGCACTTCAGCCCCCTGATATTTCTATGCACATTTGCATTTTAACTATCAGGGAAAGAACAATATTTTTTGTCTCTGTTTTTCATAGCTCTTTCATATATTTCCTGTATAGTTTGTATATATGTATTCCACAAATTATATTGCACACTTTTATGCTAAAGACTGGATATGTAACGGTCAACATAAAAACTTTGGTGCCTTATTTAGGTTTGATCTCCCAATTGCAGACTTTATATCACAACAGGTTTTATCACTAGTGCTTAGGAATCTGAAGGACTGGATTTAAACCTCAAAAAGATCAGATTCTGCAGGTTGGATCAAGGATTCTGTGTCCTCTTTCTCCAGAAACATGAGACAGATAAATCAGCTTTATTTCCAGCTGCCAACACACCTGCAATACCTCACAATTAGTGGCTAGAAGATAAATAGAATCTATTACAATCTTATCTGTGGACAGTGCTATACAAGCCTGAGTTATTTCAGTTGGAACTAGATCATCAAAATCTCCAGCAAATGATGGACTTTTCAATTTCATGGTCAGCTGGAAAAAATGAAGGAAGAAATTCCAGGTCAAATCTAAACAGCGTTGAGGTTAATTTCTTACAATAACTAACCTGACTTCCCTGGAAATGCTGTTCAGATTGAAGTTCATATGTTAAGGTTTCTATCTGATTTGACTACTCAGCTGAAACAGCTGTGCAGCCTTGCAGCTACAGTGATCTAACCTAGGACTAAGGCTAGAAATCTCAACAGAGTGCTGAAAAAATGGTTATCACACTTCTGGATCTTCATGGAAATTGGGCTGCCTTAAAAATTTCATATTACATTTGTGTTAGGCAGAGTTAGACACTGTTGTATAACACAGATTTAAAAACAATGCATGTACTGGCATGCTTTTTGGCATTACTAAAGAAAGTCACTTGCATCACTTATGAATGCTTTACCAAACAGGTGCTTTGCTCACATACTCCACAGAAATTTAGATTTCTTCCTCTTATAGGTGGTGTAATCTGAAGCAATTCCTTTGGGCTAAGCTAGCATGTTCCAGCTTTATGGCTCATGCATGAGGAAATCAGGACTTGGCATGTGCCTTCAACTGTGATCTTCACATCTAGAAGCACCCAATACATCTAAAACCTAAAAAAAAAAAAAAAAATAAATCATTACTGGGGAGATTTGGAGATTTGATTGTGCTTTTGATGATTGATGGTGCTTTTTTGATTTTTTGGGGGTTTTGTTTGTGTTTTGTTTTTTTACATGTGAACAATAGCAAACAAGCTGAGCCTATTTTTGTCAGATGCTTCAAAGACTCAAACCAGTAGCCCTTCACACTGTGTGGGTGTATAGGAGAAGAGGAAATTGTCCAGATTTTCAGGGCAGTTGCTGAGTCCTTACACTTTAATGTGGTTTGGAAACTTCAAGCAGAAATGTTTATCAAGTTGCTAGTTTTTGTGTCCAACTGAGATTGGGAAAGGAAGAGGCTCAGCAGATGAAGGTTAAGGTTCGGTGTCTCAAAAATACGTATCCAGTGGGGCTGCAGTGGGGCTTTATCAGCAAAACTCCTCCTTTGAATCCCCTAAAATTAGGGACTGAGGCTTCCTGTTGCAGCCCCAGAAGGCATGGAAAGCCAGACTGCTGCAAGAGTAGCTTTGCTGCGAAGCCTGGGATGCTCAGCCACCACAGCCACCTCTGCTCTTGGAGGGAAGCCTCTCCCCTTGGTGGGACACCTTCAAGCAGCAAACTGCTCCCTTCAGGCGTGCTTCAACTTCTTGTCCCACTTCTCCCCCCCAGCAGTCTTTTTTTTTTTTCTCAATTGATATTTGTAAGAGCATGTAGAAATGTTTCAGTGCATATTTGAGCATGAATTCCATCCGTGGACAGCACCAGCCTCTTTTCCCTTGGTCCTTGCGATGCATACTTACTACACATAGTCCTTCAACTGGGAAAAAAACCTTCCTCAAGTACTCCTGGCTAGGAATAGTCTGACTTCTTATTCCACCATGTGGGAACTGCTTATCCTAGAATTGGTTCAGGGATGGGCAGGAAGGTGTCCACAGTTGTATCAAGATGCAGTTCAGTTTCATTCCCCTGAGGCTAGAGGTCAGCACTGCAAAAATCCCTGTGGTTATATCATGCCTATTGTGACTGGCAGAATGAATTCATGCTGCAGCTAAGCAAAGTTGTAACAGATTGAGAAATACAAAAGTGTGGGAGAAAAGATTAGAAACTATATGTCAGAGGCACTATTGCCTGGAACTTAAGCCCTGAACCATCAGGATGTACAGAGAACTTGGACTGGAATTGTAGATGACTACTTCTTCTGTTTTATGCCATGTTTGGTGATGTTTGGTGGTTGTTGGCTTTTTTTTTTTGGTGGCGTGTTGGGTAGAGATGTACCAGTTTTTGATGTGCCACTAATGAAGACAAGGAAGAGGATCTTGCTCATGACACATCTGTATTGCTCAAGATGGTGATTGATTCTTGCACAACGGTTAACCGATATATTCATCATCTTTCCCAGAATTCAGTTTGGTTTCCTTTAATGGAGAAGAAAGTTGTTCACGCTCAGATGACATGGTTTTACTGTCACTGCTGTTTTTCCATCAAATCAAATCCATCAAATAGCAAAATTGTTTGGTCCGTACCCACGGTGTTAAGTCACCCAAAGACAGTCCAGCATGATAAGATAGACTCATTTTTATGTTTATGTGACTCCAATATTTCTCTAGATGATAGAGATACTCTTCTAACACCCACTGATCTGTGACCTTAAGCCCTCTTGTTAAAATCCCTTTTAAGTTTTATTCTCACCCTTGGAGCTATTGCCTTGAAACAAGGTGTTCTTTACCACTCTAGCAGCTGGAGGACAAGGAAGTGCTTAGGAAGAAACTGTGTCCAGGATTTCAATGGGTTGAAGATGCTGTGGCAAAACAGAGCCGGGGACCCATGAGCAGATGTCTGCTCCTCGGAAGTTCCCTTGGGAAGCCCGTGCCCTGGGAACAGGACCCCCCGCTCAGTGCGTGGGGAGAGGCGAGGGATGAGCACGAGGGCGCTTCGTGAGAGGAATTCCACAATTTCACATAGCTCGCTTAAGCGTCCTTCCTGTGGGATTCTTCTCTGCCACGGGATGAAGGAATTTGTTCCCTTTGTTCCCATTGTCGTTCCTTCATGGAAAAACCTCTCATCAGGGTCACTGTGGACTAATGTTAACAGAGGCATGAGAGCTGCCATCCAAGAACAGACAAGGACTCTCTGTAGCTCCGTGTTGTGTCTCTGGTGGTGTCCAACATCTAGTCTTCAGGGGAGATTCAACAAACCTTGCAAAAAAAGTAGTTACCTCATAACATTCTCCAGAGACAATTTTTTTTTGAAGTGTGATCTCTAAAACACACTATGACTTACTAAGAGACCATAGGTCTCATGGTCAAGGTAATAAGTTAGAGTGTGGCAAAATTTAGGTGTTGCCTATGTTTATGGCAAATGGATATACCATGGTGGAATTATATTGCATTATGCTATGTAATATCGATAATTTTCTTCTTTTCTCGTGATGGTAGCGTTTGGAGTGGAAACCTACTTTTCTTTGTTCTATGCAGCACTGTAATTCACTTTTGTCCTAATCTATAAGTACTAATGGTTATAATTTCTCAATGTAAATTGAGCCATATACATGCTTACCAGAAACTTTCTGCGTGTGTACCTACCATAAACTTTGTATTTTAGATCCCATTTAAATGTAATATGGGTTTAGCCTCTTAACCCATTCATCAGGACGCAATTTTTGCATGCCAGAAAAACCAAACATGGTCCAATTTGCTTCATTAGTGCTGTCCTCACCTTGCCTGGTTTAAAGTCCAAAAGCCCACCAAGGCCAAATGGAGCAGTGACCTGTTTCACAAAAGCTCTCAGGCTGGTCCTCAGGGCAGCCCGTGGCAAGAGGGATGACTTCTGTAATGAAGAAAGATGGAGGATGGCCTCTGCATTAGTTATTTTCTCTTATTTTGAGCTCTGTAACTCTGCTTTATAGGTTAAAGTAGGGTGGATGGAAAGTCAGTTTCAGCTCTGTCTCATTTTATTTTTTCTTGGAGTGTTATAGGACAGTTCAGCTGTAATGATGGAGCATCGGAAATAATAATTGGCAGCCTTGAGCAAAGTGGAAATCCTGCAGTTTGCTCTAAGTTTTATTTAATTTAGTTCTGAATTTATTCCTGTGCGCACAGCTTAATGAACAGTACAGTCCCAAATGGATTTGGTAGGCCTGTGCTGCTGGCTGAGCCAGCAGATTACTGGCAGCCAGGCAGTTCGTCTGCTCAGACTTCTATATGAATCAATCTTCCCGTTCAATCCTATTTTATTGCTGAATTTGTCTTGCCAGGGAATCTGTAACAAATCCGAAGTATCAAGTTGGTAAAGAAGTTGAATCTGGTCAAAAAATTTACCCCCTTAATTCCTATATGTAGGAATTTATAATGATTTCTGTGTGTATTTTTAATATGCTCGCTTTGCCTTTATGCCGAATCAGTACTTTCCTACCGCACTAGTTAATGGAGTAAATTTTCCTCAAAATGAAAGCATTGAACTGATAGTTATATGCTGGGACCTCTCAAGGTGGAATTGGAGCAGAGGGGCAGCAAGCACAGACACGTGTCCGCACATGACAGACAGACCTGATGGCCCACCACACCTATTGTGAATAGGGCCATGCAGGATCCTGTGTGCAGCACAGGCTTAGTTGTGCGTGGAGTTGTGAAAACATCCTCCCGGGTGAATTCCAGTGGCCAACCACACAGCATCATTTCTGGTGGAGTGGCAACTGCTTCTCTTCCACAATGACCTGCTGGTTTTCCAGTAATGGTCCCATTGGGGGTTATACTGGAGGCATTAGGTTATTCATTCAGATCCCCACTTCCAATTTCATATGCTCAGTGGGGGAAAATGTTTGTGACCATGGCTGGTTTAACTTCTTTGTTAATGACTTTCTCCTTATGTAGCCAATGAAACAAACACCTTTGTCACGTTTACTTAGGCAAGATACTGGCAAAATATTTGGCAAATGAGTGGCAAATATTGGGGGAATATGCTTGTTTATATTTACAGCTATTGGCAACACTGGCACAGTAGGGTTTGCTGCTCAGATGCTCTGATAAAGTGCTATCAGAATTGTACGCACTCTATTTTTAGGTACCCAGTGTTTTGCTTTGCCTCTATAACATCTAATCCTGTATCAGCATGTTTACACATTTGTGCACAGTAAGTGTATACATGCAGTAAATAAACTCTTATCACTTGCTCTGAGATCCAGAACTGAGCGGGGAAGGACACTGTCTGAAAAACTAGACACACACAACTTTCTGTACCTGTGAAGACATTTCTTGGTCAGTAACGTGTCCATTTGCCCTGCTGTCTCTTTTAATTCCAGGGTATGGAGTCAGGGTCAGGGCATTTTAGCCTGCACAAGTCTACAGTGATAAACCTTATGCTTTTCAGACTCTGTTACAATGCAGTATCATAAAGTATCCCAGTTCTTTCATCCACTAACCTATACATTTTCTTGTCTGGATGTTACAACCAAGTGGTACTTTAAATTCCTAAATTATAGTTGAGATTCATCACTCTGAAGTATTCAATTCAGAAATCACTGGGTGTGTGTTGTGCAAAACATCAGACTGGATAATCAGAATGTCCCTTCTGGTCCTGAAAGGGATGAATCAACAGATTGATGATTTTTATGAATCAGTGCATATTTCGTTAGTAAACAGCTTTTAACAACTTTCTTGATCTTGAAAGCACTGAAAACACATTTCAGTCACAGCGAAGGCATGTGCAAGTGATGGATCTGTTGAGAAGTGAGACAGCTTGAACTATTTCTTCTGTCCGCAGCGTGTTTCTGTTTGCCAGCACACGCTGAGCCTCTCTTTGCAACACAGCAAACAGGAAACAGGGACAAAGCCACCATACGGCCCATGGACCCGTGTCTCTTAACCCTTCCCAGTCCCCATGGCCTGCAAAGTTCTGTTTGAAGCTTGTGTCACAAGCATACCTCCATGCTCCCTTGCAGATAAGCTGTCCTGGTTTCTTCTCTGCCAGCTGTAGGTGTGGCATTTGGATTTGCTTCAGAGACGTGGTGTGAAATTAGGTGTATGAAGGGCTGTGAGGCTTCCTTCAGAATGGGGCCTCGATGGCACCTGAAAGACATGGGGATGCTGCTGTGAATTTTAGGGTGGCTCATGGTTTGGCACCGTAGGTCTTTCTTGGAGGCTGCTTCTCAGTATATGCAGTGGATACCATGCTTCTACCTCTGTGTACAGGAGCCAGACCCAGGCAATGCAGACGAGGTGGGGGCTATGGCTGCCATGGGGAGGGACAAGTAGCTTCTTCCCAGCTACCAGCAGTCACAGAAGTAGAAAGCTTCATTATCCAGGGCGATGTCTTCTCTCTCTCATCCTGTGGAAGGAGCAGGCTGGACTTGCACATTTTGGGGCAAGAAAATATTTTTTTTTTCCAGTCACTACTGAAACTTTGATAGAATTCTTCCTGGAAACTTTCTTGCAATTATTTCTTTCTAAATGCAACTATTGAAGCTGATGGGAATTTCAATGTTGATTAAACTAGGAGGAAGTGTTGGTCAATACTTTTCCTTATGGTCAGATGTAAATTACAACTTTAAATAGCTCCTCAAAGTTCACCACAAGTTCCTTTTTCTCCTTTTTTTTTTTTTTTTCTTTCTTTTAATAGAGTGATATGGCATAATGCTGAAAAAAAAAAAAAAAAAGTTGTATTTAACCATAGAATGGACTGAAGTATCTTTAGAAGAGATGGTAATACAGTATCTCATGAAGAACCCTGAAATAAATAAAACTACCACTATCTCTAATGTTACAAAATGGAGTGAACCTATTCTCTGCATATGAGGATAGCTGGTGGCCGTATTCTGCTTAAGGTGCTTCAGATCGGTCAGCTCGTTTTCACTGGGGCACAATGAAGGTCAACCCTCTGGGTGACTACCATGCTCCTAACCATTTTGGCCAGACCCTGTGGTTGCTTATTAGTTGCACACGTGTGGGTGTCACTATTCCCTTCAATGAGATGACTCACTAGGAAGTGCTCAGAAGCAAGAGTAAAGTCCTGGGCTGCATTTGAACTGAATGACCCACATTTTAAGGAGCACAGAGAGGTGAAGACCCTATTAAGAAATCATGTGCATTCCCTTTCTACTTCAAGACTGCCCTATACAAAAGACATTTTTGCTGAATGTGCTTGAAAGGAGGAAATTATATTTGTTGGTAAAAATTACAAAGGATCAGTTATGTTTAACAAGCTTCAACACACGTGCAACCCCAACAATGACCAAAACAATTACTTCTTGATGGATAACTTTATTGCCCACAGATGGCACTTTAAACCCAGAAGGTCAGACTCCTTGTATACACTGAAGTTGCAAAGATAAACTGAACATTCTCCTTAACCTCTCGTGGTGCAGGTGAAAAAAGATTAGTCAACATGTTCAGGATATCTGGAGTGGCTGGAAAATCACTTAGCCTCAAATTATGAAAAAGAAGTTAAAGACCACCAAATGTGTTAACCTCAAGGAAGTTTCTAATAACTTCTATTATAGTATCTTTCTTTAAGACATAGAGCTAGATTTTGGGCTTACGTTTCTTAGCCAAGGATGACAGAAATTTAAGGTTTTGAAAGGAAATTCAAAAGTAGAAGCTAGAAAAATCAGAACGGAGGTAATAATTCAGAACATGGGCCTGATTTTGAGTTCAGCAGATCTATCCTTTTAAGAGAAACCAAGGTTTAGTGGAAGGTACATCAAATATGCATGGTTACTTGTTTATCTGCAGAAATGAACTCACACATCATACTGGGAAAATATATGCAGGTTCATTTGTTTTATCTTTTTATTTTATTTTATTTTTAATTACTTGTAATCAGCAGTTTTGGTTAACAAATAATTCAAATTTGTTTACTTAATTCAGCAAAAGCATCGCCTTTTATTGCAAGGCAGAAAATAATTAAAGAAAGTTTGTTCTTTTGTTCCTTTGCAAATTACAGGTTATTCCTTCTGCTTTCTTAAAAAAAAAAAAAAAATTGTCCTTCACTCATTTTAAATAGAATAACTTCTGCAGTCTAAAATGATTTTGCTCATTAAATAAGCAACCCTATTTTCTGACTTTCACATGTATCTAATAAGCCTTCCAAAACAAATAGAATACGCAAAAAAAAATCACGCTTTTCTCTATGGGAGGAGATTCCTCAGTTATCAGGATTAATTAGTTCTCTTGCTGTCACACGAAAAGAAGTTGCACCCCCCAATGTAGGTCAGTGTGAGGGTAGGTTGCTGATGGTCGCCTAGTGACAGGCATAATGATAAGTGAACATGTCCTGTTGAGCCATGACCCTTCGGAAACGACAGTATCAAGTAAAATGCCTGGAGAAGGTTCAGAGAAGGTATAACCCACTTCTAAATATTGACAGTAGGAATTTCCTTGCTATTTTCCTTTCTTTTTCTTTTCCGGTAAACATGTCAAACTCCATCACATTTGTACTCTGCATCGGTTTTGTAGCATTTAAAAATGTAAGGAAGCTAATGACCCATGAATAGATAGGATGTCAAATAAAGCTATTTTACTTCAGTCTTCGCATCTTTGCTGGTAAAAATACTGTCTAGCATACTTGCAAAAGCACCAATATTGGCCAGAAATAAGATCTTTTACTTCAGATTTTTGTCAGTGGAAAGCTAAATTAATGAACGTATAACAAATCTGATATGTCATGCCAAAAACACTGATGCAAGGTCTTGAATATTATGATCAAATACCGGAGTTGTGTCTAAGATGTTCTCGAAATCCATGGTGAAATTCCGGCTTATATCAATGGGAGCAAAGTTAGACAAACACTAAGCACTCCTTAAAATCCCACCCATAATATTTACAAATACTGTGGTGTCTTTTAGATACACGTAATACGTGTAAAAGGGCAAAAGCTTCAATATTTATCCAGCATATCTTACTTTCTTTTTTGCCTGTAGGACGGGGGTGAAAAGGTCTTTTTTTTTTTTTTTTTTTTTTTTCCTTTTCATTCAATTTTAATAATTCTAAGGCAGGTCTTCTGACATGCACACTACCAGGCTCTCTTGTTCAGTATGCTTAATTTAAGACAGATCTTGAGATTTTCATGTGAACATCTTATATCAACGTAGAGTTACTAAGAGAGAAGTCTGTAACCTTTATAATGTTTTCTTGCCCTTCACCTTTGGCAGACTTTGGACACAACAGCAGCCCACGTTCCCAGGGCTGGTTTTCTGCTCCTTGCATGGGTCAGGCATGGTCATGCTGGTGCCTGGCTGGCTTTCTCCTGGGCAGGGTGCTGCTGGTGGTGCTGAGCAAAACCGAGCACTCAGCTCAGAGTTTCTCAGCTTCTGATGCTAGGATGACAAGAGAAGTATAAAGAAAATGAAGGAATGTGCTAGTTTCATGTTGGGTAGCTTAGTTGGAGGGCACTGACAAATTCTGTCAACCAAAGAGCCCGAAGCTGTCTGAGCTCTTGTAATGTCTTATCTCAAGTTCCCAGTATTTACCTTTAGGGACATTATTACAGAACTGAAATTCAATAGGCTCATAGACCGTATGCATCTACAAGAGGCCATCCCATAAAAGCACAATGCGCTGTTTGGGAGACCCAACACTTCAGAGCTGAGATCCTCAAATGGTAGGTGAGAAAAACATATGCTTGGGATATATCACATAACAAATTGTTCTTCAAAGATTTGCTGTGTCCTTTTTTCTCCCCTGTTAGCAGCGGGAAGAATATATAATTTCTAGTTAAAAGTATGATTGTCTAGACAAATCACAGAGGAAGTCTGTCTATTTGTACAGTATCACCATTCAGTTTCTGGCAATATTTGTGGTGAAGTTCAAAGAATCGCTTTGTTCTGAGAACTTGTTTTGCTCTTCCTTGAAGCCTGTTCAAGTGAGCTATAACTTAGTTTATGCCTATGTTTAAGTGTACGCTTTAAATCTTCTATTGTACAAGCATGGATGTTAGTACATAGAGGAGCAGCATGACAGCCACAGACACAGTAGGAAATACTTACTGACAAATGGAGCACAGCTGATGCTTCCAAAAAAGTTAAGTAAGAGCAGATGAGGGCCGTGCTTCCTTACCTTTTGTACCAAGTCTTCGTAGTTTTAGCATCTTTCTACAAAAATGTAGACTTGGCTTCTAGGCCTTTCTTGGACTGAACAAGCTCACATCTCAGAACAAAGTTTTGACATTCAGCAGTAGATGTATCTTCAGATACGTCCTTAAATGCATATACTGCTGGGTGAAAGCTGCTGAATTTGGAGTAACTAATTGACTTGGGAAAGTTTATACACTCAAAATTTAGTTGCTCACCTCAGCCAGAGGTGGTGTCTCAAAGTTTCTTCTACGGTCAATGAAAGAGAGAGGACTTTCCAGAGGTGATTCATAGCAGCCACACAGGATTAGTGATTTCTACTGTGTTTGGTACATACAGCTGTTCATATTCAGCTGTGGTAGGGATCTCTTAGAAGTGCTTAAAATAGCTAAGCTCAAACTGTGCTTGACTGCGTTCTAGGGGAAAATCTGCAGTACCCTTGTTTACACGATGCTGCTTCTCTCATATGTTGACAATGAAATATTTTCTCTTGGAGTAAAGTGATCTGGGGCACTCCCTGATCTTCTCTCACAATACTCAAATCTTCACAAATTGCATTTGGGGTGCAGTTTTAGACTTAAGCTGGTTTTTGATGTTTCAAAATATTTGCTTGTTATGTTCCTCGCTTCTGGAACACTTTGCTGTTGGTGTGAGGGCAGTGGGATCAAGGACTGTTTCTGTTCTAAGGCATGCCTTTCTGTCTGCTTGACCCAAAACCTTTTCTGGCCGTAGCCCGTAATGGTGCAAAGATAAAACGTTATGCCTTTCTAGCACTTGCTGGCTTAATGCATGGAAAGGTCCTGTGGTCCTCCCGTCTTCTGACCGTGATGCTTTTTCGTAGACATCCTAAAAAATGCATTCACATCATTGTGAGAAACCTGCCCCGATGTTTTAAATGTCCTAAGTCACCCCGCATTATACTGACTCCTGGGTGCCCAGGGAGTCATTCACACCAGAATGATCTGGCCATAACTGGGGCCTTGTTGGCCTCAATAAGCAATGGGTCTGGTCTGGAGGGTGCCTTGAACTTTTACTTAAAATTTACTGCAGAGCTGTCCAATTGCCTTTTGACACCACTTTACCATAGGGAAGCCTGAAGCTAGTGAGGGACTGTAGCTAACAGTGCTTCAGTCAGGAAGGGAAAGTCATGAATCCTCTGACTTCTTCCAAAGCAGTTCCAGTTTTTCAGTGAGTTTTCTGAGTGAGAGTTCTGTATCTCAGAGGTCAATATGTGGCTCTTGCTGTGATTGTGTCTGACTTTTGCCCTTCCAATTCAATCGGCTGCCATGGTGGTGCTTCCTAAGGAAATGCAGCAGCGGTGCTGCAGACACACTTCCCTGGCTAGGCGTGCAGCCACAAGGTTCTGAGCTTCACGGTACACTCAGCGAACAACTTGAGAGTAATGTTGTTGACCAAAACCTGCATAGCTTTCATTTCTTCTTTCTTTCCTGAGTAATTCTCATTAGAAAGGATGTGAGTCCTGAGTCAGGACAGCAGGATTTTGCCTAGAGGAAAGATGTATGTGTGGTGGTGGTGGTGGGGGGGGGAACGCCTTTGCTTTGCTTTCTTCTTCCATTAGAACATCATAAATGTGTGCGGATTGGGAGCTGGATGATTCGTCATTGTTAACGACTTTCTTCTTTGTTTTTCTAGGATCTAGTTCAGGATCAAAATTAAAAGTTCCTGAGCTGAGCATAAATGGCACACAGCATGTTGTTCAAGCAGGCCAGACTTTAAATCTCACATGCAGGTAACCAGCTGAGCTGGCTTCTGATAATTTGGCTGGGAATTCATACACCTGATACTTTATTTTTTTTCTCTCTCTTTTTTTTTTTTTTTTTTTTTTTTTGTAACTGAAATTAGAAAAAAATGAAACCTTATGTTGTGGGGAAAGGTGGGGAGTGAACTTCAATGGCAATTGTTTAATAGTTCTTTGTTGTTTCTGTTGTTGTTTTTGGAAAACAAGATAAAAGAGAGCCCCAGAAATAGCCTGATATAATAAAAAAGAAAGCTTGGGAACTGGAGCTATATAATTGCAGCCCAACATAATTGTTTCTGCTTCCTTATCTGTATTTGCAGGGGGGAAATGGTTCATTCATGGTCTTTGCCTGAAACTCTAAGTAAGGACAGCAAAAGGCTGAAAGTAATTAAGTATGCCTGTGGAAGGAATGGGAAGCTGTCCTGCAGCAGCCTGACCTTGAGCAGAACTCAAGCAAGTGACACTGGAAACTATAGCTGCAAATACCCAACGAGTGCAGCGAAAAAGAAGAAGGAATCTACAATCTACGTATTTATTAATGGTAAGATTGTGTTTTTTAACACTTCTTGGTACTTTAATTTCAGTACAGCAAAATGGATAAAAATGAACATCAGCCGTGGTTAGATACAGGGTTTTGAATGATATTTTCATCCTTGGAAAATGTCGTGATAATTTGCCAATTTATGCATAAAACCTGCTTTCTCAGAGCTTCCAGATGCAAATGCTACTGTTTTCTCTGTTACAAAAAAAAAAAAAAAGACCAACCAGTCCCCTGGAGTAACTCAAACTCCACATGGAAGTAGACTAGAAGTGAGTTTATGGAATAAGTATTATAGAAATCATAACTTAATCCAGTGATGACTGATGAAACCCATTTTTCTGGTGCAATGTCCACTTTAACCTGTCCATGTAAGACTGCACATTTCTAGACAGCTGACGGACACCAAAGTTGTCTTGCTACATCACTGAATTTTCTTGTGCTGTAGAAAATTAATATTTGCATGCAAGTCACATTCATAAAAGTACTCTGCAGTTCATGTTACACCAATTGTAAAAATCTAGAATAATTGGATTCAAACCAAATACAAAATAGTGTTCAGCAAACAAGTATTGTGCAATATATGGGAAATGCTGGAATTAGGTCAGTTAGGCTATAACAGAAATTACTTTCTGATCCTGTTTTCTTCCAGGATATCAATCAGATTCTTCTCAAAACAGCTCAATAGAAACAATAATAAAGGAAGAAATTATAAACCCTTTAGGTTTTTCATTCAATCTTGTATTATAGCTTTTCTTGATTTTTACAGCAGAAAGTTAATAGGTTACTGTGAGGTATCAGGATTCACAGATTTTTGAAGCCTGTGTTAGAGAGAATGTGCGACTGGAACTTTTCCAAATGATGTGTCTGGTGCTTCTAACGAGTTCTCATCAGGGTGAATTAGCCTTTGTTTTCATTCTGTGACACAAAGAGTGGGACTGGTGCTATGGAAAAACAGAATGAAGTGGACCTTTCACTGTGGTGACAGAAAATAAGATAGCTCTCCCCATAATTTGTGTTGCCTTACTGAGGATTATTGAACAATTTATGCTGTTCATCCAGCTTTGCTTCATCTGGAATATGCCACAGAGTATTTTCCTCACCCAATTATTTACCTGTAATCCTCTGGATATCCAACTACAGGTGCATCCAAGGAAATGTGAGGAAAGTAGAAGGTTATTAATTTAGCAATCAACATTTACCACTGCCTAGGAAAAAATACAATGTGCTTGGATGACTTTTTTTTGAGTTTCCCATCCTGGGACATTCTTGAAACTATCATCTTGGACCACATCTTTAGCTGAGATCTACCCACAGTCCTCTCTGTTCGCCACATGAGAAGAGCAAGGATGATAGTGACCTTGACCTCTTTGCTAAACCTACTTTAGGATATATCATATGAGATTCCTTCATGTTCCCTTGGTCTCCTTTCTGTTTGAAGTGTTAATTTTTCTGGATCCCAAATTATTACAAATGGAAGACACAACTCGTCCTCCTAACTATTCACTGCTTCCTGAGCTGTGTGTGGCTTCTTTGCACCTGAAAGATAGCCGTAATCAGATATATGTGAATCGGCTGATCTGACCAATTCACGCGTCAGAAGAGAAACAAGTCATTATAGAACAGTTTTTGGTCAACCCCTACCTTCCCCCAAATCAGTTAAAGATAAGGTGAAGTGCCTGACTGCCTTAGTTATGTTGATTTTTTGAGGACAGTTACTAAATGTAATAAGTGTTGGTGTTGAAATAGGCTTAGACTGTGTTTTTCATCCTACCTTACTTGCCAAAAAGGGATAATCCCGTATCAAGCTTAGACATCTTCAGAATCTTAATTTTCACAATTTGACAATCATTTTTATTGAAAGCCAATTTCTTAACACTTAATGTTGATTGTGTCTTACTAAGTACACATACAAATTTGGCAATCTAGTCTTATGTTAGACTATTTATGATGACAAGGGAGGCTGTGATGTAGCTGCTCATGTAATGACAGTTCAAATTGTCACTCTGTCCCAAGATGAAGAAAAGTGTATTGGTCCTTCAAAACTTTACAACTTCAGGAAGAAATGTGGAGTAGATTGGAAAGAAAAAAGATTCAGAATACTGAAACTCATCCTTTCTGATCTGTGTAGCACTAACATCAGAAAGAAAATACATAAGCAATCTCTTAATATAGATCAATGTTTCTGTGAACACAGGAAACTTGATTACCAGGTTTGAGCAGGGTGAAAAGGGGATAAGAAAATGCTCTGTCAAGACTAACTTTCTTGAGTTTAGTTTTATCTTAAAGGGATTTGTTGGGTGCTTAGGAAATAAACATTTGTAAAATTTGAGTCCCTCCTAGTTATGTATTGTTTCCTGTGGCAGGACGTTGTGTCAGTCCATTTCCCATATTAGCTCCATGTGGATCACCAAGGTGCCTGTTTCCCATGTCTTAGTATGCTGCAGATGAGAACAAATAGTTGCTATTTACAAACACAGAATCCAAATCAGGAAAGTTGATATTGTTTGTACAGGAAGTCATCACTTATTGTTTCAAAAATGATATTCATTTCCGTAATTAGAGTGATACTGAAAATGAACTGGATAAAATTAATTAATTAAATAAAGAAATAATAAACCCAGTAAGTCCTTTGGTTTAGAAATAACAGCATGCATTTAGAAGGTGAGCTTCTACAGACAAAAATAAGATGCAAGATGATGAGAAGGGGCCTGCAAATCCCAAGGTCCTATGGATGACTTAAAGCATTTCTGAAGTGTGGAGTTTGGGTGATCAAGAACTTTCAGGCTGGTGACTTTTCTTTCAGGAGCTAGTCCTGACACCACCCTTCTTTCAGCTGGAGAGGTCACTACTGAGTTGCACAGGGGAGTGAGTGTGCAGAGTGTGCTGCAGCAACTCTTGACCACACACAGCTCAGGAATTGAGACATCAAGCGAGGGAAATGAATTCTCTCAAGAGCCTTGGACTTTGCTGTAAGAAAACTGATGTCCTGACTTCCACCATGAGCCATGGGAAAAATCTGAGATGAAGCATATGCCTCTTTGCCAATTTCTCCACTGTCACAGACCCAGAACTGTTTTGTTACACAATTGCAGCCTGGAAGTTAAATGGACAGATTTGTAATGAATAGTGACTGCATACATTGGAGTAAGACATGGGGAATTTTCTGCTTGGAGAGAGATCATTATGGAATAAAGACATTTAAGAAACACCAGATTATCAGCAGGGTATTTTGAAACCTACACAGACTTCCCCAGGGACAGTCCTAAGGCTTTTCTTTCTGTCTGCCTTTGTTCCGGTAGCTCCAAGACACCCTTTTCCAGTTGCTGGAGCTCATTCATTTTCTTTCTTCAAGAATGTGCAGTCCTCTTCATTCTCTACTCTCATCTCTTTCTTCCTTTGCCTTTGATCACCTGTTCCCATGGTACAATAGAAAAAAGCCAATAAGTTCAATTACATTAATATAACAAGCTTAGATTTTTTGGGAATTTAAACAAACTTTGATTCAAGTTTAAACGTTGCTATTTCCTGTGATGAAGATAGCTTTCAGCTACTATTATACAAGAACAATGTTTTAGTTCTTCTGCAGCAGAGAATTTTTCTCCAAGTGAAGTTGTACTTGATGTAAGGTATTAGCCCATTGCTTAGCTGCAGTTCTTCTGCTCCTTGTCTCTCCTCACACTCCCATGGTGCATATCTTCTGACCACACACTTTTTGTTACAAAGTGATGCATTTACTGGTACTTCAAATGAGCACCATTTAAAACATTCTGGTTTAAAAACAGACCTCTGTGCTAAGTCAGTTGTCTGTTCTCTTTCTATACTTAACAGAGAGAAAAAGTACCTTTTTTTCTCCAAAACGAAAATGTCTCCAAATGTCATTTCTCCAAAATGACAGTCCAAAATGAAGGGCTTTAGCATCACTGAATGTTTCAAAATGTAAGCTTTTGAAATGCCAAAACATCCGGGGATTCAAGTGCACTTTCAAACTCTGGAGTTGTATCCTGCAAGTGCTAGAAGTATGATGTCTCCTTGGGAGGTCCAGTTGTTGACAGCTAGCTGTATCAGCCCCAGAACTGACATGGGTTTAATGTCTAGCTTGAATAAACTGACTCCTGAAACATCAAAGGTACTATGTTGCAGAATAGGGAGGGCATTAAAAGAGTTACCTGAAAGGGTCTCTAAGATCTAAGAAGCTTCAAAGTCAAAAGAAATCTGATTAAAACAGTAGGAAGACAAAATATGCTGAAAGCTAATGGTAAAGGAGATTTTCTTCTTCTTCAGATGTGATGTACCAACAGATGAACCTGACAAAGCCTAGGAAACTCTTTCTCTTGTGCCTTTTAAATCTCTGTCTTTGCTTTTAGCACAGTTTTAACCTATGAGCAGTGCTTTTTTGGCTTACACTCACAAAGTCATTGGTATGATAGCACTTCTATTATGAAAAGGAAACTAGTTGGAATTAAACTATGTTACAGCTGTATCAAGTATGTGGACACATTTTTATTGTCTAATGAGGTTCCTGTTAAAAAACAGAGCCCTCTAAGAGTTGCTGACGTAAATCACCTATAATTGCTGTACTTTTGAGTAGTGTCATTGTGTGTACATGGACTTCACATCGCACTTCACTGTGTTGAGCAGAGTATGCATGGAAGCTTTGGCAACATCAAAGGCTGCACACTCAGCTCTCTGAGGTCCTGTTTCCTCACCAAGCCTTATAGCTGCCACTGTAATGGAAATACATTTCCAAGATGACCCATCCTGAAGAAGGGATACAGCCAAAAAAAGTGTTTCTAATGACTGTTAGCCTTTCTAGAGATAACTTACTGAACACAGTAATTACTGCACTGTGAACTTCCTGGTTAAAGTATTTTTTCTTAAGAGCTTTAACCACTTTTTAAACGTGTGGTGGACCTACGTCGATGATAGCATAGTATAACTAGCCTCAAAGGAAAACAAACAAACCCTGCCTAGAAATCATTGTACAATTATGCTAGCAATGCTTTGTCTCTGGATGTGCTCCAGTTAAAAAATATTCTGCTCCTTTTTATTTTTTTTCCCCTGGCTTCTGTATTATTAATTTATAGCTCTTCTTTTCCTTCAAGATTTAGAAATCATTTGTATTCAAAGAGTATTATTATTTCACAGGCTAAGAAGAGGCAAGAGTGGAAAAGCCCTTGTTGTATAAAGGTGTTGTGCTTCCATGCATACAAAATGGGACTTTTTTACATAGACATCTACATGTGAGCAGGTTGAATATGTGCTTTTCCTAGGGCATGATTCGTCTTACCATCAAAGAGAAGTCTAAAACAGGTCAGATGAATCTCATGCCAGAGACCCACTGCTCTCCAGTGCCTACACTAATAGTTTGGCCACATAACTCAGAGAAGGATGAATGTGTTTTAGATGTGTGAGGTGAGATCCACTCTCAGTATGCAAAGCTCTCCTTGAGTAATTTTTGAATAAGCCTATTAATTTAGCCAGCATAACTGCAATTAGTCAGGGTGAATCCCTGGAAAGGGAAGGGGAATTTGGCAATTGGCCCATTAGGTTTAGCAAAGTTCATGTCTGCACTTTAGTGCATGTGCATGGGGGGAAAAGGTTGTTTTGGCTCTTTTAGCCTGAAAAAAAAAAAAAATATATATATATATATATATATATATATATATATATATATATATATATAAATTAATGACGAGCTGGGTGTAAGTATAGATATTTTGGAAGAGCTTTATAGGACAAATTTGCAGAGATTTCAAGAAGCTCACACTTCCCTGCAGATATGTTTCTTCCTGCAGATGTGTAAGTACTCTGACTTACATAGCTCAAGTTATTAAAAAAAAAAAAAAAAAAAAAAGGCAAGAACAGTAGCTGAAGCATGAAGAAAAAAAGCACGAGGCTCCCCATCTTTTCTGAATCTGACATTTCAGTGTTGGCTAATTTAGTTGTTTGTGCAAAACCCATAAATAGCCTAGACAGGTTACTGATACCAGACATAATATGGCTTGTGTTAAGTCTCTTATCAAGTTTGTATCTGGCTGCCAACCAGCTTAATAAAAAACTGCTATTTACGTTCTTTAACAATATAGCAAGTGACCTTCGGATTTTCTGATTTCTTGACTGCTCTTTGTGGTTTCATGTTGATTGTAAGTGAGAGATATTGTAAGGAACACAGTCAAACCAGAACACAGTCATTAATTCCAGGCACACTTAAAAATATTCCGAAGTGACTTTTAAAGCAACCTTTGGCATATGCAAACATTTTGGCAATCCCTCTTTCACCTCCTTACCCTTGCAAGCAACTCTAAAGCAAAACAAATAAACGAACAAAACCTCAAAAAGGAAGGTCAGCTCACTTAGATCTTGTATTCCCAATCCTAATGAAGCTGAATGTGTGACTTGGATGTGGTCTTCAAGACTGGTCAACGCACCATGTTCCTTTTATGGGTAGAGCTTTCTGAACGCAAATGTGTCTGAAGCTGGCTCGGAGACTGCTGGTGTGGGAGGTTAGGTCATCCAAGATGTGCTCCCAGCCAGCTGGTCAAGGAAGGTTGGCATTTACCTCCCCTCAGGAAGGAACTGGGAGGAAATATAGCAGCAGCCACTGCCAGTGGCTATGATGGGCGGGAAAGAAGAAAAAAGAAGCAAGCAGTGTTGTTATTTGAGGGGCAGAAGGATTTCACTTCATTGGCATACCCTGGTGTTGCTCTGGGTTCAGCTTGCACAGATCCTGGTCTCAAAGCACCGAAAATATCTCCTTAGAGCCATTAAGGCAGAAGGAGAATAAAATCAAAGGGAATCAGGAAAAGCCTCCACACTCATTATAAAAACAAAACTGTGCTAGGAAACATGATGCGTATTCCTTTTAATCAAAAGCAGGAAGACATTTGGAGCACTTGGGGCCATCGATTGCCCTCCGGTCCGTGGCGGAAGTCCCCGGTGATGTCAATGGGAGCTCTGCACGCGAATCGTGGGGGCACAGAGTCAGCCCTTGGTGTCCTGATGCCTTGGCATGCCACAGCAGGGAACATAGCAAGGAAGGCTGTCGCTGAGATTTGAAGCCTACCAAGAGAAGCTGGGGCATTTTGTCGACTTTTAATGCAGCGCTTCATTGACTTCTCCAGGCGCAAATGTTAATTTCCATTGAAGAAGAAGGAAAAAAAAAAAAAAAAAAGCCTAAGTGTGGTATTTTGTGCTTGTTTCCTGTCCCTGCCTTTGGATGGACAGGAATCCTGCAAGGTCTGAGCTGCACAGCCCCCGTGGCCTCGATGTTGGCATCAGTCAGTGGTGACACTCTGTCTGCAGACAGCACCGGTAATCTCCAGAGCAGCTCTTCCTCGCACTTGTAATGATCTGGAGATTATGATACAGGAAACTACTTTGCAAAGCTTGCTGGTTTTGGGCAGGAGCTCTTAATTTTGTGACAAAGACGAACAAGTCTTCAGGGAGTTGTAAATCCATTTGTCTGGTGATGTTAAGGGGCAGGTCACCTCTTCCACGGCTGCAGCCCCTGAAAAACAAAAAAGGTTCTTTTCACCATGCTACAAACAGGTTCATTCTTGGTCTTTCCTTGAATCATATTGCAAAGGAAATGTTAGCCTAACAAGTCCTTAGGGTATTTTTTATTACATGCGCATCCTCTATTACTCATAAGTTCCTTTTGTGATCTTGGTGGACATTTAAAACCTATTATTAAGTAAAACGTTGTGATAATCTTTCATTTCAGAAAATTTGTATAACAAATTCATTAAGTCTCTTAGGGAAAAAATTTCAGTACATTTTTGTATATTTAAGATATTTGTCCTTATGATTCTCCACAGTATAAATCAAGGTGGAATTTGCTTCTCTTCCTGTTTTACGTCTCAAACAAAAATATTTTTGCATATAATAAAAAAGAAGATCTTAAGGGCAGACCAGTTTTATGTCACTGGGAAGTGCAGATCATACTTCTGAAGGAGAAACAAAAGCAATGTATTTAAAGAACCACTTGAGTGAACATAGGTCAATGTGCAGAATTCTGGGACCAGAACTTTAGCAAAACATTACAATTTAAGGTTTTGTAAAGGGTCAATTTTTGCTAGCTTTACTTCTTTATTTTCCAAGAAAGATTTCCATTGTTACTTGTAAGATTTTTGACTCAGTGAAAATAATAGGATTTGCCTGAAAAAACATTGGAGCTGTAGATAAGCATGGAATTGAGATCTAAATGTTCCACTTTTTCAAGAGTTAAAAGCCAGACCTTATGTGAATTTGGAGGTAGTCTATCTGAACTGTGAGTCAAACCAAACCTCCAGATCTCAACACCTGCAAAGAAGATTTGGAGCCAGAGTCAGTGGCTTGAGCCCCTCTTTGTTAACTGGTTCAAACAATAGCAGCAGCAATGTTCCTTGTTCCCAGCGCAAGCTATTTATGACAATGCCCTTTGTTAAAGAGATTGTTCAAGGGACGGTAAATTACTCTGCCAAGCTTTAGTTATTGAGTTGAACAGAATGAATGTTTTCCTGGCATTTTCATTTACCTTGTCACTTACAAAAGAGACATATAGGTATTGTGATAGTAGGAAGGAGAAGAATAGTTAACTCTTGCTAGTCCCTTTTCTGAGAGAATGTGGTTGAAAATATGGTTGAATAATCGTAGTAGAGTCCTCCTAGTGAAGTCAACATGTATTTTTTTTCCCATCGATTTCCTTGTTGAAAGCAGGAACATGTCTTGTGCAAGGGTTTCCTGATAAGAGAATTTCAGCTCACATCCCATAACTACTTCTCCTGAAATGCCCTGAAAATAAAAATAGACGTACCAGCAGTAGAGATGATGCTGTAATGAGAAAAAGGTACTTGAACTGCCCTGGATTTTAAAGGAGGTATTGAGCTCCTACTTTTGGTATTCTACTGAAGTTGTTTAGATAAAAGTAAACAAAGGAATAATTTGAGGACGATGTCTAGCTTTCATTATAAATAGGCTTGATCAGTTAAGCTGTATGCATCATTACAATTTCCATATACTCCTGCAAAATTTCAGAAATTAACCTTTTCTTTTTCTTTTCTTGCAGATACAGGCAATCCATTTGTAGAGATGAACAGTGATATACCTAAAATAATACACATGACTGTGGGAAGAGAGATGATCATTCCATGCAGGGTCACAGCACCAAACATTGCTGTCACTTTAAAAAAGGTACTGCTATCTGAGAATACTCTGAAGGTGTTATTGCTGCTATGGATTCGGCTTTTTTTGGTTTTGCTTGGTTTTATTTACAGTTATTGTGGTGATTTTGGAACATTTAAACCATTTAGTTGTTTTTAAATGAGGTTCCTAGGTGTCAGCGTGTTTAGAAATATTTCAACCTTGGAAGCTTGATGTCTTACACTGGATGGAAATTTTCTGAAGAAACTTAAGCTTTATATACCATTTCATTAAAGTTTCATCTTTATTAAAGTTTAACTTCTCAAGAGAAAGGTTTCTGAAACCCAGGAGGGAATTTCTTGTTAGGAGATGAGATTTCCTCCCACTTCTTCCCCTGCCCTTCCTCCCCTTTCCTCTCTCCCTGTCCTCTGGAATAGCCTGGAGATGTGCTGAGGCTGCACAAGGCATTTCTTCAAGACTTTGCCATTCACCTCCTCTCCCCCCTCCCACTCCAGCAACTTTGCTATCTACTTTTACATACAAATGTACTTATCAGACAAGGGATGGCTTCTCTTTGTAGGGCAACATGTGCAGAGTTTGAGATGGCGTGAGCAGTTACAGAAAATCTAGATATTTTTCATGTTTGGGGAACATTTTTCATGTTTTCATTTCTTTTATAAGTTGCTTGAGAGTTACTTGGAGAGCTAACTGATCTTCATATATGTAGTAAAGTACCTTGTGCCAAGACAGAGAGGTGCCTCTTTTTTAAAGTTGCTTTGTTTGGCTTAAAAATTAGGCAGAGGTGCCAGTGATGTTTTGTTTCTAACAGAAACAAACAGAAATCTGTGCATAGTAACATAAATATTCAGCCTTGATATAAGGAAGAGATTTTTCTTTTCTTTTTCCTTTTTTGTTTTCTTTTTTTTTTTCATTTCTATAGAATAGCATGCAATTGCCAAACAATACCATTTTGCAATGCTTATCCAGATCAATACAAGTCTTTGACCATACTTTGACTACAGAGGTTTACACCAGCCATAGATTTGGTGCTGTGTTTGAACTTGACATGGAGGTTTAAAAATTTTACCCAGCCTTTGTTAACATTGTGCTTTCCTAAAATTGATACTGATTATACCTCAGTTTCCAGCTGCTAAACCACATGGAAGCAAGCTAAATACAGAGAAAGGAAAGTAATCTGACCTAAGAAATGTATCTTCAGTTATATACGCAAAAACACACACAATTTTCTAGCAAGAACTGTATCAGAGATGTGCATGGATGATGCACAAGATTCTGTGGCTATAGAATCAAAAGTAAATGAGGCTTGGCTTTCTATAAGGTGCAGGATGTAAAGCGAGAACTTATCTGGACATTGTAGTGTTGCATCGGAAATCTCAACATATTAAATTCCTAACTGAGAAAATTCCCATCAGCATTCTCTCTTATGAAATAATATAAAAGCAAACTTTATTTGGAGGAGATTGAGGCATACCTACTGTCTTTTCTCACTGTCGGCTTGCTTTTAGCTTGGGGTTGCAGTGTATGATGCATCTTTACACCATCAAAACCAGATGTAGTAGTCTGGGAAGGAGAAAGAGGAGGTGGAGCCAAGTCTTGAAAGAAAGGATTGGTTGCTTACATGTTTTGCATTCCAGGAAAAAGAAATGTGTTCCCTAATTCATCCCAGAATTTCCTGAAGTATGTAAGCTACAATGCATTACATCATATCTTACTTTATTTATCATCTGTGACACCCATGTATGAAGATTCCATCAAGTTTTTGCTCTCATAGTAATTAAGGGATGTGTTAAATGCATTTCCCAGCTGCAGGCATACTGCTCCTGTAGAGCTGGCAAAAGCTATTCTGTGTTTTCCATTTAGCAATAAAGGAAGAAGTCAGTGTCCCCATAATGCAATCCCCTGGAGCTGGAAAGAAAGACTGAGCATTAGAGCCATTAGAATATGGAATATATTTTGTAATATCTCTCTTCTGAAAGAACTCATTGGTAAAGTCACATGAATACTGCCTCCAGCATTTTGTTCTTGTGAAACGCTAGTTCTTAGCAGTTGTGGACCAGTATGGGAAAGTTTTATTATTTGTTTTCAATATTACACATGGTTTTATTACTAAAACTGCATCTTTACATTGCTTGACCCTTTTGAGATACTGTGCTGTTCTAACTTCCAGGCTGAACATCTCTACAAATTGTATGGTATAGCATGGTAATCATATGCAACATCTAAAAAGTCTTAAAAGTCAGGAAAGAAAAGAGAATGAAACTTTTCATTCCTATTTTAAATCCAGCCTTCAGGTCCTATTACAATCTATATCTGCAACAGCTGGTGGCCCTTTCTATTCCTCACCATATGATGACCTGTAAAATCAATTAATTATTTTGCTATATTTAATAGAAAGATATCCAGAATCTTTGAAACCATCATCCCTACCAATATGATTCTGGCAGCCTCATTCAAGATCCCTAAAATATGATAAAATTTGTTGCAACTAAGGAATGCACTTCCATTGCTTCTTCCTTTGCTCTTGTCTTACTAAAAAGAGAAAATGTCTTCCTTTGGTACAATGATTTGATCCCTCTATTCACTCCCCTTTTGGAATTTCTGTCATAAAATCAGCAACACCCTTTATAAAAAAGGAACCCCAAGGATGCTGAGAGCCAGATATTTGGGCAATCTGATTCTTAATAATGCCAATTCCTCCTTCCCACACTGGTGGAAGGGGAAACATGAAGAAAAAAAAAAAAAAAGCAAGCGTTCAAGACTAATTACAGAATCACAGAATCGCAGGATGGTTTGGGTTGGAAGGGACCTTAAAACTCACCCAGTCCCACCCCCCTGCCATGGGCAGGGACACCTCCCACCAGGCCAAGTTGCCCAAAGCCCCATCCAGCCTGGCCTTGAGCACCTCCAGGGATGGGGCAGCCACAGCTTCTCTGGGCAGCCTGTGCCAGGGCCTAATATTCCAGTGCCTAATGTATGTTTTTTGCTATACTTTCATCTGGCTCTTTCTAATACAATCTGTCTTTGGAGATGTGGGGAACCAAAACATGACTATGTACTCTTGACCATATATATATATATACCCCAAACCTTGTGGTAGTACTATGTTAATACCACTTGGAACCAAAAAGGTTCAGTGGCCAGTGCTGAGCAAAGAAGGAGGCACAGGCTGTGCCAAGAGAAACTGAAGTCTAGTTTGAAACAAAGAAGGTTTCAAAGAGACAAAGGTCAAGACTGTACAGTGCCTTGGCTTATGCAGATAAGTATGTAGACAGTAAATTCCAGTTTACTGCAGCCATTACAATGAACTGCTTCTCTGAACACCTCTCACTATCTGCTGGTACCCATCTGTAACCTATTATTTCAGCTGATTTTATCCCCTGCTGCTTCAGTGGAGACGGTGCTGTTCCAGCACGAAGTTGCTTCATGGATTTTCTGCTTCTGCCTATGATGACCAAATGCCCAAGTTCTTTGACAAGGCCTTGAGCTACTTGTCCTTGTCTTGTCATTGGGGTGGACCAGGTGACCTCCAGAGGTCTCTTTCAACCTCAGTTACTGTGTGGTTCTGGGATTCTTGTCTTGTACCATCCATGCAATAATCATGACAGTGATGATGCCATATCACTAGGTGGTGGCCTACAAGCTGGTGTCTCTGCTTCGGGTAGAATAAAGCCCTAAATATTTCTGCAAGAGCGGGAAATAGGACATATGAAACAGTGGGGTGGCAGAAGAGAGCAGCATGGAGGAGAGCTGGGTAAGAAGTAGACATAAGGGGGAAGGGTTGAGCTATGAAGAGGCATGAGGGTGAGCATCCAGCCTTTGCCCTGAGACAAAATCCTGGCATTTCTACCTCCTGAAATGGACTTGTGGCAATATCTTGGTTTTAGTATCTTGATATCTTTAGTATCTTATCCAGAGAACAGCTGTGCCATAGGGGTCTTTTGCTAGTCTATGGACTTCAGTTTTCTAAAATTCTCCTTACAGCAACTGAAATGTGTCAGTTTGCACTTTTACTTAGGCAACTTTTTATTCTCAAAGCCATAAGTGTACTTCTATCTGGTTTTGGGATTAAGGAGAGTAAACTGTGCAGGTAAGGGTCTGCCTCCAGGGCAGGTGAGCCTGCTGCACAACTCACAGCTTTCTATGTTGCAAATTGAGACCATATTTATAAGCACTTTATTTCTAAGATCCAGACACTTTCTGGGTATTCTGGCTACTTTTACTTTCCTGAAGCAAGACTAATACAAATTCAGTAATCCATCAATTAACTTATTAATGTGGAGTTAATTTATTCCCTGGGTAACATCAGTTTAGGCTCTGAGGTTCTGACTCAACTCTTTTTTCCTGGTTTATATGAAAACCTATAGAGGAGTATGCTGTGAAGCAGTTTGGTTTCTAACAAAGCAGCAGAGGATAAATCCAGCTGAAGCTCTTGAAAGCATAACTATGAACTAGTTAAGCCAAAGCTTGGATATTTTTTTTTATTTAGACACAGGAATGGCAACAAAGCTCTTAGAGTCCAAGACATCGTTGAATGGTAGCCAGCACACTATAACATAGTGGGCTTTGCTTGTGCTTTGCATGTTTATTATAAAATCTTATCGGCTGTTGTAAAGATGAGGAATTCTACTGCAGCACTTTCACGCTGGCTGTAATTGTTGTCCATTTGATTCACCATGCGTTTCTGTCGGAGGAAATGGTGTGAGATGAGAGGAGGTGATCCCAAGGGCAGCTCGTGGCGTGCGCTGAGTAGGCAGCATGGAGGGTGCCGTGCTTCAGAGATGCTGAACCATGCAGGAAGGTGCCAGGCAGCTGTGCCTCCCCCTGCCACTGGCAGCTGCCTGCAGTGGCTTTGGCTGTAGGAAGAGAGAGGGCTGGCCAGTACACCAGCCTTCTGCTCAAATAAAGGGGAAGGAGGAGATAAAAGGGATGCAGTGGGTCTGGGAACATGGAGAGAGGTGATGGTCTGGAAGATATTTAGGTGGACCCAGGGATGGAAGTGTATAGAAATGCTCTTTGCTTAGGGCACTGATTCACTCAAGCTCTGCTATATGGTGTCTTAAAAATATTTATATAATTTTCAAAATAATAGTGGGATTTATTAAAGTAGTCACTACCAGACTTTGTAATGATGGTTGATCTGTGTGTTATCCAAATGGTGGCATTTATTCCATCAATAAAGCTGCATAACAACCAGAGAATTGATGTGAAATAAAAGAGGTGTTCCTGGGCCTCAGTGCTTTTGTCATGCTTTGCCTTTTCAGTGTTGTTTTTTGTTGTTGTTGTTGTTGTTTTGTTTCTGTTTTTGTTTTGTTTTTGTTTTGTTTTTTTAATCTTATAAAATGGGGCTTAAAACTCAAAGGATGCTAACATAAAGTATCACTTGTTCTGCTGAAAAAGTGGACACTTGATCCCACTTGGCAAAATTTTTGTCTGAAAAAAAAAAAAATAATTTCAGGTCATAATTTTATAAAACATCTGATGGTTTTACACTAATTACTTATTGGGTCCTCAACTTCTGAGGGACCTAGAAGTGCTATTTTTTTTAAAATGCGATGAATTCTTTTCCTCTGGAAATTTGGCATACTTTGTTTCAAGGCATCCTTTCAAAATCTGTAGTCAATATGACTTTCCTCATTCAGTATGATCTGTAGTTCTCAATGAAAGTGCCCACGGTAGCCTTGCGGATTTAAAATTTGTGCTTTATGTTGTATGTAATGACTTAGAGACCTGTGCTCTGTGATCTGTCGGCTCTGGAATAAGCATCCATGTGCTTCACTTTTTTTTTTTTTTTTTTTTTTTTTTTTTGTAAGTCTAGTCCTTTAGACAAAATAAACATGAGAAGCATCAGATTGAATCCTGGCAGAAATTTGTTAAAGCCACCAAATGACAGCATATCAAGTCCATTTGTCACCTCCATTGAAAAATGTGTATTTGTATCTCTGTGGTAACACCGGCACACTTAATTGCAAAGGTTCTCCAAAACGAGCACTTTAGCTGCCAACTGGGAGCCAACAGAATAGCAGCCCAAGTACTGAGGCTAATGATAGTGTCAATCTATTGTGTCATAAATTACATCCTGTTATAAATAATGAAATCTTGGAAACAAATAAAACATTCACATTCTTCACCCAGGTTTTTCCTCTATTTTGTGATGAAAACGTGACTTGAAAAATCTGCATAATTAAATGTCATCCTTTCTATTTTGATTGGCATTTTTTCAAGTTTTTTTTTTTTTCTTTTCCCACTTGTTTTTATGAGGCTGTTTTGATTAGAGTGTGGCATGAGGATAAGTTGTTTTTATGATGTGTGTTTGCCACTTCCAGATTCCTGGAGAAGCCCTAATTCCTGATGGCAAGACAATCATCTGGGACAGCACAAAAGGCTTCAGAATACCCAAGGCAACCTACAGATTCATAGGGCTCCTGAGCTGTGAGACAACCATTGCTGGGCATAAGTATAGCACGAAGTACCTAACGCACCGAGAAAGTAAGTAGCCTTCTATACTCCCTGTCTTTTGCAAAGCCATCTGCCCTGGTGATGTTACTCACTTTTCCTTCCCTTTATGACATGCAGCCAATACAATTTTTGATGTTCAGTTGAGCACCCCTCGCCTCGTCAAGTTGCTGAAGGGTGACAGCCTGGCAATGAACTGCACCGTCACGGCAGCCTGGAACACCCGTGTGCAGATGACGTGGACTTACCCCGGACAGGTGAGTGCTGGGAATGAAAGGAGGAAATCGGGTGAGGGTTCCCATAGATCGTATTACATCTAGCATCCTGGGAGGAATTCTTCCTCAAAATGTTTGCTATGTTTCTCATTTCATCATTGTGAACCTTGCTGACATGGCTTTTAAGTGTGGTTGTTTTTTTTTTGTTTTGTTTTGTTTTTTCTTATGGTGCTTAATTGAATAGGTAAACAAGTTTACACAATGCACTCTGCTATATTGCATAACCACAAGCGAGCGCTAGAAACGTTTCATCCCTGGGAGCTTCTTTTTGACCTGGGGAAATGATAGAAATTTATCACCCTGTCCCAGGCAGGGGCTCTCTCGTGACAAAAAAGTTTTCATAGAGGTTTTCTTTCTTAACACATTCATTTAAAAGACTGGCAGACAGTCAGGCACCCGACTCAAGCATGTTTAGAAAAAATATTTTGATTTAGCTAGCCAAAATCTCATTTGTTAAGTGTCACATGAACAATCCGCTTGTTTTGACAACTACAGGAATGATCTTGAATGTGCTTCTCCTCCCCCAACATTGGGAGCATCCTCATAAATATTTGTCACTTACAAAATAACTGCCAGGGAGCCCGTGTAAAGCTGATAAGAAATTTGACATTAGCTTAAGGTTTACAACTCCCATTCCTTTCATGTCAGTTTGATTTATGCTGGTGATTCAAGTCAAGATCATTTATTATGTCACTCATTGTGTCTAATCACAAGCTGAAATTATGATTACATTATATAAGGAAGATTAATGCAATTGTTTTTTGCATACTGTAGCCATTTTCCTTGGCATTTTTTCATTGCAGAAGTAAACAACCTAGCAACAAGAAACGCCCCAAATATCTTACATTTGGTCACTGTTACATTACCAAGCCCTAGCTAAGCACCAAACTTGTGAAATTCTGCTTGGGTTTTATTTGGACGGTAACTGAAGGGTGCTCAGTGTTTGTAAGACAACAACAATGTCCTGGGTTAAATAAACTTTGAGGCCAAAGGCTGAGGGGGAGTTGCAGGAAATAACTCCTCAGGCTCACATTATCTTCAGTTCCACCCTGCTACTCCTTTGCCAAATCTAGTCACTTTTCCGTCTATAGCCTTTCCAGAATTCTCCCCTTTTGATGTTAATGCCCTCATCGTCTATACATCTGCTGCCTATGGACTCAGAACCAAGGCACCGAATTATGTGCTGCCCTTCATGTGCCCTTCATGTGCTGACAGTCCAAGGACTTTTATGATCAATGCTGGACAAGGAGCAATGGGGAGCTGGGCATGTTTCAATGGTAGGTCATGCAGAATTGGTGACCTTCCTCTGGAAAGAACTAGTTTGGATGCTTCTGCAACTTGAATGGAGATAGGAATGAATTGCCAGATAAAGTTACTTCTCATTTTTATTTTTGACTGTCTGGAAGTATTAGTTTTTATCAGGTTTGTCCTGTGCAAAGGGATCTGGATACATTTTTTGGAGGTTTGGTGGCAGAACAGTAAAATTAAAATCATTCATAAACATTTGATTAAGCTCTTTCTTGTTCATTTTTTCTTTTATAGACAAAGAAGAGAGGGTCCATAACACAGCGCATTGACCGGAAGAATACAGAAGCCAATATTTTTTACAGTATTCTAGTTGTTGACAGAGTGCGTGATATTGATAAAGGCCAGTATGCCTGCCACGTGAAGAGTGGGCCCTCAATCAAATCAGTTAACACAACAGTCATCGTTTATGGTAAGAAATACCTTGAATTTGTAGAATACTGAGTGTTCACTTACCAAGTTCAGTCATACGGTATTTTTGTACCTTGACACAAAGTGTGAATGAATTTCTAGTATGGTTATCGTGGATAGAAAATGGAGGAAGATAAGAGAGAACATGTACCTTTTCTTCCATGACTGTTTTGCCTGTTTGGCAATGGACACATTAATGTTCAGTTTGATCACCCTTGTTTTATAAGTCCTGCGATGATCCTGTCCTCAGTTCTGACAGTTCCAGTTCCTCTTCTACCATACCTATCTACTGCTTACTATGAAGCAAAAGAAGGAAAAAACAAACAAACAAACAAACAAAAAAAAAGCAGATAAGCTAGCTCTATGTGGAGAAGATCGCTGGTAAACCATTCACAAAACCGAAACAAGCATAACATACTGCAACTCACTAATGTGGTTTTACAGTGGGAGCCTTAAATAAGTTCTCTGTGGTCTGACCAGGCTTCCTGTGAGATCTGGAAATTCCCTGTGTTGTTTCAAGCTTATGTGAATTAGGACTTTTGTGCACTGGGACTGCATGAGAAGCTACCTTCTTTGTGGCATCCTGTTACAATTATGATTATGTAGGATATTCAGAGCACTGTTGGTATTAATATCCAAATGGTGGCTCCTTGATGGCAGACAATTTGTGGTCACAGTATTGATTTGTTCCACAGTTTAGGTGGTCTACTTTTTCTCTCTCATCTGTAATTGTGGTCTAAGCACCAGATGGTGGTATTTTCAGGGAGTATTTCAAGTACTTTTTCTCTATTTAACCCTTGGACTAAGACGCTGGGAACGTTGGATGAATAATTATTTTAACTTCTTATGTTCTTAAATAAATAAGCCTGAAGCTATCAAAAACTAAGTTTTAAATTAAAACTGAATTCAGAGAAGCTGAAGCTCTTGAAGCAAGCCTATAAACTCATATTCACATAAGCAGTCTCATCTATGGGATACTCATTAGAAAGAGACAGACTGAATAATGGTTTGCACAATCAGAGTTCAAGTATAACCTAATTCATGTAATGTAACTATTGAGTTATCTTGCCCATGTTAATTTCAAAGTATGCTGCAAATATCACTAATATAACTAAATACTGCACTCATTTAATAGATATACAGTATCTATATACAATTCATAATGTGAGTAAATATTGCACTGTGGGTACTGTCAAAGGACACTGAACCTTTTTTTTTTTCATGTTTTAAATGTTTTGATTTGTTTAATTGCATTTTGGGAAGAAAAAAAAAAAAGTGTTTTTCCAATATACTCTATAAATATTGTGGTTTTATTGCTTCTGGTAAAACCCATCGATTTGTCAGAGTTTGAAATATTGGGCAGTACAACTGGAAAAGAATGAATTCCAGCAGGTTGAGACTGTTCCAATGAAGTGATAAAGATTTGTTTGTTTGATGAAACAGCTGTTTACCGATGACACAGAAAGTTTCTGTCTTTTCCTTTGCTGTTTCTCTGAAGTTCACTTAAACCATCCCCAGCCAAATATTTTCATTTGGAACATCCACTGAGTCTCGGCCTTTCAGGGGTGGTGGGGTCACCTGCTCATCTAGTTCAGCTTCCCACGTACCACAAACCACCTTCTTTCTTGTGCTTTGTTTTTTGACTGAAGCACAATGTGAATTTGGCTAGAGCATACCTTGTTTAGGCAGACTCATGGCCTGGGAACTGTATCTCATTTTTTTGTATGTTTGTGGTAGGTTTTATTCTTGCTGTTATCGTGTGGGAACACCAAAATTATTAAAGATCATTTTTATTTGAATTCCTGTTCTCTTTAGAAGAGTGACTCTTTTTGCAGGCTGAAAATCATGAGAACACTTTTTTCTTTTATTTCTTTAAGATAAAATGTTCATTAATTTGAAACGTCGAAGAAAAACTGCGCTGGAGGCTATAGCAGGAAGAAAGTCCTATCGTCTGTCAATGAAAGTGAAGGCATTTCCTTCTCCAGAGGTTATATGGTAGGACAAGTTATTTCCACATATGTACTCTGGACCTTTGCTTAAATGAAAAATATTCATTTTTAGACCCTTTAAAATGGCAACAAACTGGGAACAATACAGTTTTTGATTTTTATTGGACTTTTCGGGGTCTGGCTGAGTTTTAAAAATTTAAGAGAACATTATCTTCAGTTTGGAAGTGTAAAATAGGATGCCTGGAAACTTTAAAGTTCAGTCCCTCAAACATATTAGATATGCCTCCTGTTGAAATCAATGGACACTCTACAGCTAAATCCCTCTACCAATATTTTCTGTTTTATCTAACTTCATGCAGACCCAAATATGAGAAATTAGTTTGTCTGAGTTCATTCATACAACCATGCACTACTAGAAAAGCTGTGGAAGATGGCTTTACTATATGGAGATCTGTAGGTTTTAGATCTGCTTTAGTGACCAGAGTTTTCACTTTGGCTAAAGTATACTGAAATAACAAATCTTTTAAACTTTTTTTTTTTTTTTTTTCTATTAACTCAACCACCTTTCTAGAAAACAATGTTATCTATTCATAATCTCAAGGTGTGTTTTGTGTGCGTGTTGTTGTTTGTTTTTATATAATTTTAAATAGTAATAGTTCAATTCATTACCCTTTAACAAGCAGTCTATGACAAGAATGATTAAGAAAACAAACCATATATACACAAACAGTAAGTGTTCATGCTTCTCAGAGCCAGAAATTATTTTTGCTCCAAATGTTTTGTTTTATTTAACTTTCTATTCTGCATTTGCAGCTCCACATGGAAAATTAAGGGACAAAAGTGCAGCTGATACTAGCCATTTACATGGTATTTTTGTCTTTTTAATGATTGAGCTTGTTGACTATACATTTAGACCCAAAACTTCTGAATACAAAAATAAATAAATAAATCCATTTGATAATAAGAATACATATTTATTGCTGTGAGGTTTGTCAGTCACTGGAACAAGTTGCCCAAAAAGGCTGTGGTTTCTCCATCCTGTGAGATGTTTGAAATCTGACTGGACATGGTCCTGGGCAACTTGCTGACCTTGCTTTGAGCAGGGGGCTGGACCAGGCGATCTCCAGAGGCCCATCCAGCCTCAAATATTCAGTGGTTCTGTGAAATATGTGTGCAGTGAAATGTCTAAATCTATGGTCCTTAGACACAACTTGGAGAAGAGGAGGCTGAGGGGAGACCTCATCACAGTCTACAACTTCCTCGTAAGGGGGTGTCGAGAGGCAGGAGACCTTTTCTCCATTAACACCAGTGACAGGACCCACGGGAACGGGGTTAAGCTGAGGCAGGGGAAATTTAGGCTTGACGTCAGGAGGGGGTTCTTCACAGAGAGGGTGGTTGCACACTGGAACAGGCTCCCCAGGGAAGTGGTCACTGCACAGAGCCTGTCTGAATTTAAGAAGAGATTGGACTGTGCACTTAGTCACATGGTCTGAACTTTTGGGTAGACCTGTGCAGTGTCAAGAGTTGGACTTGATGATCCTTAAGGGTCCCTTCCAACTCAGGATATTCTATGATTCTATGATTCTATGAACTTTTAATGCTCCTTCAATGACTGAAAAAGTTTTCTGTAAATATTTACTAAAACACAGGAATCAATGTAATTAAGTCCATCACCGCGGTGAATTTTGGTTGCACTCACATTGAGCTTCATACAGCAACCTACAAAAATGTGGTTTATGCCGTAATTTACCTTCTTTAAAAAAAAGAAATGTTCTGCTTATTCAGGAATCTGTTTGTGAGCAACACTTCGTACTTTCTGTGTTGATTTTCTGTTATCTTTAAAAACATTCACTTGATAGCAGGATATCTGATTCTTAAGTTCTTATCTAATCTACTTACTCTTCCTCTTCCTAAAATCACAGCTGTGCTTAGGCTACAGTAATACTTTGTCCTGGGATGTATTCTGAGGTCATAAGAAATGATCGGTGCTGGATGACGCAACCTTTATTTGTGTGAATGACTTTTGGCCAAAATGGTCGTCTTCTTGACTAAATGGCAGCAGAAGTATGGAAGGCTGGGATCTTTAGAGATAGAGTTGTGATTTTTAGCAGCTCTCAGATGTTATAGAATCCTGTCATATAAATTTTCATGTATAGAAAGGTATTCTTCAGAGTTGTCCATAAATATCAACAATCTGTAAGGAAAGGATAATCCTCTGGTAAGCAGAATCTTGGACAGTAAATTCAATCCTTGCTCAAAGATCAAGAAATGTTGTGAAATGAAGAAACACAGGCTGTTAAAGCAGCACTATTTTTCAATTTTTTTTTCATTTCTGGACTTCTTTTAAACAGGTTAAAAGATGGGCTACCTGCTGCTGAAAAGTGTGCCCGGTACATGGTTAAAGACTATTCATTAATCATCAAAGATGTTGCTGAGGAAGATGCTGGAAACTACACTATAATATTGAGCATACGACAGTGGAACTTGTCTAAGAATCTTACAGTCACTCTTAAAGTAAATGGTAAGTTTACAGCATGTTCCCACACTTTTTCTGAACATAAACATCAAATTTTCGTTGAACAGTTGATCTTGCATGGCCCAGGACATTGTGCACTTTCTTACTGACTTTCATGGACACAAATCCAAGCCTCATGTGTGGGGTGATGGACCCTTCTTGAAATCAGCAGACAGACACTGGTTTTCATTAGAAGGGTTTCTGTCTTTCACAGTCACATACTTGTTCCTGATGACTTAAATGTGTTAGTAACCACTCATCTGACTCAACTTATTCCTGCTGTTTTTCTTTGTCCTCCTGGGGATTTTTATTTTTTTTATTACTCACCCTGCAGGAATGTAGGATTTTCATGATCTTGTAACACATTGGAAATGAGTTGCTTTTAATAGCTTTCCAATTTTTACCCTTTACAGTGAAACCCCAGATATACGAAAATGCTGTATCATCATTCCCTGATCCCAATCTGTATCCACTGGGCAGCAAACAAGTGCTGACATGCACTGTGTATGGTGTTCCTCAGCCAAAAATTACATGGATGTGGTACCCCTGCAGACAAAACCATTCCAAAACAAGGTAGGACAGCTTTGTTACTTACACTTAGCTTGTCTTCCCTTCCCTTATATTTGGATATTAACTTAAGAAAAAAGCTTACCATGAACATTTGTAGTTAGTAGAGTATGTGTTACTTTATTTTTAAGTAAGCATGCAGAAAAAATTGACTTCTTGTTTTCTGCATCATTATTTAAAAATAGGGTGTAGAGTCATTGTTTTGTACTGTTGCTTACTTTTATTTACAGTTCATTACTATTCATGCATGCAGTGCTCGGAGGCCATAATTGCTTTTTGATTTTTATGAGGGAAGACTTGCAGGCAATGTCTTGCAAAGTGCTCATACTTTCTCAAGGAGGAGATTTCCTTGCTTACCTCCATGCTTTTGTCACAACACTGTGATTCTACTCTGAGGTTTATTTTGAAATTCAACAGAAATAATCTTAGAGATTTTTTCTATTATGATGATCAAATCTTTCTTACAATACAATGACTCATAGGTTTAGATCAGCAAGACAAATGTGACCAGCATTCTCCAGATAATATTTCGACAGGGCAAAACATAAATGGCTCTGTGCAAGCCTACTTGATGCTGATGTGGCACTTAACTAATCCTCTTTTATATTTAAGATTTCTTTTGAGCTTTTTGTGACTGATGATGACAAGTTTGTGCATGTTGACTCATTTATCCAAAGCTCTTCCTGGATCTCAAAATCTGACACAATCTTAATGATTAACGCTCTACATCCACAATGGTATTAGCATTAAGCTACTATCGAAGAGTTCAAACATTCAACATATTTGGAGCATAGCACAACAAAGACGTTTAAGAACCTAACGAAAGCTAAGGAACCAATATTTTCCAAGTCTCAGCTGAAGTTATTCACTTTACATAGGATTTAACTTTAACACTTTCACAGAACTGGGTTTTAATGCCAATCCAGACAAACATTTCTGTATGTGCTTAATTTCAGGGATACAAGACACCCTGTTCAATTAAATAGGACAATCATCTTATTTCAAATTAAGGGTGCTTGTAAATTCTAGGCAGCATTTCTTGGAAGCACATGTTGCTTTTCCCATTACACCTTGCTTTGAGATTATGCAAATAAATGGCTTTCTGTGCCCTTTTCACCAAGAGGTGGCACTAGCAATCTCTCCTTTTGCTAGAATAGGTAAAATCTGAAATTCTCCATTTCGAGGACAGGTAAGGTTACCATTTCCTCTCTCTTTTATGTTATTTTTGAAGCATGGGTCGTAGAATTCTACGTAGTAATGTAAAGTGTATGATAAAAGAAAATGCAATGTCTTTTAAGTAGACAGCCCCCATGAAAGGCGTATATGAAAAAATTTCAACCTTTTAGTCTCTTTTAAGTGTTTATACATTTATGCATTCTCTGGATTGAAAACACTGGTTTGTTAGTAAAACAGTTGGATTGTCTTTGGGAGTAGGAGTAGGATTCTTACACAGTCAAATATATCCTTCTGTTAACAAGCAATAAAAATTAATATCCACAAGCAGGTGTTTAATAATGTGCTAAACTGTAGACTCAATTAAATGCTAAATGGAAGTGTGTTTGAACAGGTGATCAAAGGAGAAATGTAGCAATTTAAACATCAGTTATTGGCTCTGTTACAAGGTTGTTTCCAGACTTGCTTCCAAATTGCCTTCATAATTGTTCCGTGACAATTCTTTTTGCCCCCCTCCCCTTCCTTCTCCTTCAAACACTCATTGAAGAAGTAGTTTGGAGAACACCATTTTTAATGCTTTGCATAAGATGACTGGAGTGGCTCCCTGTGAAAAATATGGCAACAATTAAGTACAACAGAATGGCAGGAATCCCTGAATAATTGCATTTTGTCTCCTGCTCCAGGAAGGGAACAGAAAATACTAGCTGTGCCAGCTGCAGAGCTGACGTCTGTACCGGTGTAGGTGTTCTCCCCAAAGCACTGGAAGACCCCTTAATCCCATCCTTTTCACCATTCTTCCTTCCTTGTGTGAGGTGACGCTTGCTTAAGTAACAGACTAATGATGCAGATCAGAAATCTATCTTGTTCTCCCATTACAGCTATTGCTTTGGATTTACCTGCCCATCATTAAGTTTCCAAGGCTAAAATGTTGTTCTGTTTGTATTCAGCACTAGATAATGTCTATTTTAATGCACAGGTGAAAAAATTGTACCTCAAGTTGATAAACCAACACAGGTTACCGTTATTCACCACACTGCAGTAAGACTCACATTGAGTTTCTGGGTCCCATGCCAGAGGATGCAGGAAACACTCTAATTACAAATCTTTTGTTGCTGCAAAGACCTTGCAGCACACAGATCTTTTGCTTCCAGATTTATATATACGCTTAATTTTACATCATTTGAGTACTATCACTGAAAGCTGGGGAATGACTTACAGTGAATAAATGAGATTTTTTATTATTATTATTATTTGAAGGACTGTTGCCTATAGTCTCCGTAATAGAAACCACTAGGTTCTCTGGCTGCTTCTTTCAATTGCAGTTTCAGACAGTATTTCTGTTTCAAAAATCCTAAAAATATCTCAGTGGATTCCACCGCTTTAAAAAAAAAAAAAAAAAAAAAAAAAAAAGTTCAAATATTCTTCAGTGCTTTGTAATTAATACAATCAATCTGCATAACCCTCCTCTGTATATTGTTCAAGACAGCAACAGGAAGCCAGCCAAATTAAACAGGTTCCATAGTTTCCTGGTAGCAAATAAAATAAATAAATAATAATAATAATAAAAAGCTGCAAAATTGCTCAACAGATTTAACTTTTTGGAATGCAGAGAGACCAAGAATGTCATTAAAATTCCCTGTGCTTTATTTTCCATTAAAATAAGTTTGCTTAACCAACTCTATTACCATTAAGTGGCCTTTTGCTAACCAGCAGATACGTAACTAGATGGATAGGTGGAAAAAATAACTTCTGATTTTCATCCCAATGAGGAAACATAAAAGAGATAAGAAAAACTGCCTGGGGAAGAAAAAAAAAAAAAAAAAAAAAAGTAGTTATTTGTTGTTGTTTTGTTTGTGTTTTTCAAGCTTATTCAGATACAGCAATTCAGATATGGCAGAGAAATGTCACTGGAGAATGGAATGAGTTAAAATAAAATGAAATTAACAAAATGAAAGATTAGTCTTGCTTAAATTACTATCGTTTTTTCCTGAGAAGCTTCTTATCCAGTGTCAGCTTACTGCAGACAAAGCAGCAGATACATATATTCATTGCTCAGTGGATATAGCAGAAGATTGATGACCTCCCATCATTAAATTGTTGCTTGAGCAGTCTCCTCGGCCTCTTCCCTACCACCCTGCTGTTGCTCTTCCTGGCCTCACTTTTGCTCAGGCTGGGTTATCAGCTGAGCCTTGTGGAGGGGCAGCCAGGGCAGGGCTTGCTGATGTTCCCTGGAGCCACCAAGGCTGGTCTCCACCTACAGCTCATCATCTCCGAGGCTGCAGCATGAGCATCCCCACGCCAGGGATGTGCTTGATGCTCATGGCTCTTGACCCGAATCTCTTCAGCAGATTTGTGTTTATCTTAGGCTGGTCTGGCAGAGATTGCCAAGAAAGGCATGTGGGATATTGATGTTGCTCAGTGTAAGCACTGGTTTCCTCAGCTATGGTGCGGTGTCATTTGAGGGCAGTTTTCCTCTCTGGACATTTCCATGTAGGCAGTTCCAGAGAGACCTTCTTTGTGCTCTGCCCAGGGCTTGACTGATCAGCCCTCCAAAAACTGCAGACAGAAAAAGCAATGAAATTTTTTCTTGGGTGTTCCAGCTCTCCTGTCACCTTTCTGCCTCCCTCTCACCTTGAGTTATCAGTTATGGTTAGCCTCAAACCAAGTGTCAGGTTATTAATTTTCAACCCTGCCATCATGTCAGTTTGTTATTTATTTATTTATTTAGATTTTTTTCTGTGTGCATGCATGAAGGAGAGAGAATCACAAAGGTATTGTGGAGGAACCTGCTAAAAAAAGGTCCCTGGAAAGACCTTAATTCTGTCCCCTGAGCTGTAGTGTCAGGATATGAACTGAAAATAACCCAAAATAACCCATAACTATTTCTGCCCCCACTTCCCAACCCCTTCATCATCCCAGTAAGACTGTGAGGTGAATGGGATTGGGGATGAATGGATTGCATGCCTGAAGCTGAGGAGTGGGCAGCAGGAACCAGGGGCCATGCAGCATTGCCACAAGCTGGTACCACTACCATGGAGACATCTCAGGACACCACAATGTTCCTAACACTCTGAGGTGGATGGATGGATGCATGTATCACAGTGGAGTTGCTGCTGATTTAACACAGAGAGATAAGAAGGGAATATTGCCTCCCATTGGGGCTTGGCCGTGGTGCAAAAATAGGGTCACATGAATTATTTTCTACAGAAACAGCTCTCTAGCACTACAGAGTGAGGAAGAAGCTTGTTGTGGATCTCAGTGAGGCAAAAATGAAAACTTTTTCTCAAAACTTCTGCAGAGAGAGAAAAAGCCTTGAACTACCATCACGAAAGTGCATGGCCAGACTCCCACCAGCTTCGGTGAAAGAGGAAGCAGGGCATGTGTGCATAGCAGTCTAATTGCATTTCTGCATTGTTTATGTCAGGGTATTAATAAAGGATTGAAAGGCAGAATCGTTAGGATGTGCTTGGATAGATTATCAGGGGAAACTAGATTTGGAACATCACTGAGGTATGTAAAATGAACAAGTAAAGAACAAATGTTAATTGTACTTAATTAGAAATGTACTGAACCACCCAAATTTAATTGTGGATGTCTGCAAACATTGATGCCCATTAGTTTGTCCACAGTGACTGTTTTTGTTCCCCATGCCACCTTCTATTTTCGGGAAGGGGAAGTCTGAGTCCTTAGAGCTGGTAAAAGTAGGTCAGATGCCATTAATAAACAGGTAGTTCAAAAATGCCTTTGTTTAATTTGACATGTGGCCAGATCCTCAGCTCTAAATTCACACTGACTGAGGATCTGGCTGGTGGCCTTTGTGCCTTCCATTCCCTACTACAAGAAAATCCTCTTGCAGAGATCTGATAATGTAAAGGTACTTGAAATGGGTACATGAAAGAAAAAATGCTAGCTATTTCCTTATTCTGCTGCAGTTGTGGAAATGGGTTAGTGTAAATGAAAATCAGGCTCTGTGTTTTTCCCATACTTTTCCAAAAATGCAGAGGACCAGACAGGAGTGTACATTGTGGCAACACGGACTTGCAGAGAATCTGAAGCCTAAAGAAAGAGAGAAGTGAAAGTGTCTGATCTGCTTCAGACCAGCCAAGGAGTTTATTGCAGCATCTCATTCTTTACTTCCACGATGAGCCAGAAGTCACTGCTTGTTTGTGAACACCTCCTGTTCTCCGAAAACATCTAAAAGGACAGCATCCCTGTCCTCAGTCAATATTTTGGAAAAGATCTTTTTTTAATATTTTACTTACAAAATGCCATGTGAATCAGATCAGGCATATGTATGTGGATAAATAAACCCAGTAAATATACACTGTACACTAGGTACAGTTTGCCACAGTCTGTCCCCAGGGTAATGTAGTGAATGCACTGATGAATTCACCGTGCAGGCTGTAAATTTTATCAAAGGTTTCATTATGGGTCTTAGCTGAACCAGAAGATTAAGCTTTCCATTTTTGGTATTGATAATTTTCAAGTCACTTTAAATCAATTTTTTCCAAGTCCAATAGAAAATAGTTTAGCCAAAAATGTATTATATTGCTCAAGTAAACTTTTTCTTTTTTTTTTTTTTTAACTGGTTATTGATCAAACTTAAAATATAAGGACTACAGTAACATCCAGATAGTGACAAGTGTCTCTGCTTAGTATCATGTTTTAAAACCTGGTTCTCCTATCTTTTTTTTTCACTCATTTATTTTTTCCAGTTTCTTTTTCTGTGGTTCCCTTCACAGGGTGTTCTCTTGGCTTTACTGTGGACAGTCTGACACCCGTTCTTAAGGGAGAAGATGTGGGTCCGTGCAGGTGGTTGATCATTATTGCTTGGTCTTTTACTCAACGTGGGGCAGCAGCAGTGTCTGAGCCATGGGAACGTCCCAGCCTGTGGCCTTAAACCTCCTCCTGTGCTAGCAGGGGCTCTTGGCCGAGGAAGGCACAGGGTCAAGCTGTGTGTGCTTAGGAATGATTATAAATGGAGTGCTATTATTGGACTGAGTACACCTTTTACAAAAATATACAAACTTTAGCTAGCATCCTTTTTCCTTTTATGTCTACTCCTTTCAAAAACCCTTTGCAGAAGGCTTTGAACAGGCATGGTGTATGAGGTAAGATCATAGTCAGAAAGAAAAATATTCAGTTAAAAAATAGAAAACAGGGGTTAGGAGGGAACAGTCAGTTCTTGCAGTGCAGGGAGGTGACCAGTGAAGTTTTTCAGGAGCTGGTGCTGGGGTCTGTACTTGTCAACATGTTCAGAAATAACCTGGAAAAGGTGGTAAGGAGGTGACAGAGTTTGCTGATGATACTAAGTCATTCAGATTTGTAAGGATGAGGGCTGATTGCGAAGAAAAGCAGAACTCTATGAATCTGAGTATGTGAGTGATAAAGTGGCAGATGAAGTCCGCTGAAGATAAAAGGGCATGATGTACAGAGGAAAAAGCAGTCTGACTTTCACACGTAAAATGATAAACCATTGTCTGATCATTAATAACACAAAGAAAAATATGAGCATTGTGGTACGCAGGTTTGTGAAAGCAATGGCAGTAAGGAGCAGCTCAAAAAAAAACAAATTGACTGTTAGGAATTATAAGGCCGGCACTGTGTAGCATAACAAATAGTTGACTTGTTTGCTACACAGGAGATATCTACAGACTAGTGAAGGACATGTAGGTCTGAGGATCAGTTGTATATGCTTTTCCAGTTTAAGAAGTAGGGGCCATGAAATGAAACCAAGAGGACTGCGATTCAAAATGTAGAAAGGAGATGGTTGTTCGTGCAGTGGGTGGTTGATCTGTGAAACTCCTTGCCAGAGGATTTTGTGGGTTCTGAAAGTTTGACTGGCTTCAAAGGGAGGTTGCATGAAGTCCTAGAAGAGAAATCCACTGGGAGTTGCTTAAGTGTAGAAATGGCCTCCGACGCAGGAAGTTCTTAGGCTGATAAGAATTGGTGACTGGGGGAGTATTGGGAGGAAGTATCTGAAGTTAGTCCTGTTCTTACTCATCCCCAACCATCTGCTTATGGTCATTGTTGAGACAGGATATGGGGTAGATGGATCCTTGGTCTTATGTCCACGTCTGTCAGTATTTTCTCTTCCTGTTTTCCCTCTAATCAACTCCCCTCTCTCCTTAAAAATGTTTCCCTCCATTCTTTCTCATCCCTTCCTTGTTTTCTGCCTGCACTTCCAGTCCCTGGCTCCAGTCAGCCCAGAGTTGCTCTCAGACCCTTACTTGCAGTGAAGCTGAAAACAATCCATCTTTAAAAGCACAACCTCTGTGCAGCAACAGCCCTTTCATCTCTTCTGTCGATCACTGGGAAATGGAAAGGGTGTTCATTGTGCTTCCAGCTTGTCAGAAAGACAGGGAATATTAAGGACTGTGTAAACTGAATAGTAAAGAATTACCCTTTAATAGAGCCAAAAGGATCCAGTCAGGACAGCAAAGAAAAGGAAGGGAATTTCAGCATTATGATAAGGTGCTGCGGAGACCTGGATCTTGAGTGGGTGTAGATGTGAGGTCACGTCTCAAATTTGAGTGAGCTGTGAGGAGTGACCTGTGTATGGGAAATAACTTATGCCAGAAGGGTCTTAACAAAATCCCAGACTTTATATATAATGATCTTTTTCTGGAAATAGAAGCAGAGTAGACTTTGTATGTAGAGGCTTTGTGGTCTTTCCCTTTAGGTTTCTGACTGCTCATCCAAACTGGAGAAGCCCTCTTCCCTTCAGTACTACCACAGACTATTAAACTCAAACCATTTTTCCCAGCAAGAAGTCCTAGGTGCTTGTGAAAACTTCATGCTTTAATAACTCTGTAGTCCAGTCAGCATTCAGCTCCTCCATGGAGAAAATAGCTGGTGAGAGAAAGTGGAGGCTGAGTCATGGTGACCATATGGGAGACGAGAGTGATTTCAGCCTAGCAATGGAGGGAAAGGAGGTGGACAAGAAGGAAGGAAGGAAGGCTTGGCTGAAATTTTGATCATACTCTGTGTCCACGAAGACTGCTAAGCAGTGTGAAGCAGGAAACACAGGGTCAAGAAGCAAAATATAATTATCTGATAACAAACTCAAGGTGAGAAAATTTCAGGTTACCTCGGGATATGCAAAAATCCTGAAAAACTACATCCAAATGCTGTCATGTTCCCTAATGTTCAGAGGTCTCAAGTATTGGCAAAGGAGTTGAAAGTAAAATGTGTTTTCTATTTTTTTGTTGTCAATGGCTGGTGTTCAGGTTGCTCAGCTCTGCAGATGTAGAAGTGTTGGGTCTTTGTGTGTTTTTTTTTTTGTTTGTTTGTTTGTATGGTCTGGTTTTATTTTTTTGTTTTGTTTTGTTGTCCCCTGTGGGAATGCATGCATGGGCTGATGAAGGGCTGAAAGGTGGGACAGGTAAGACTGCTGCTGATCTTCCTGCTTCCTTTGAGAAAAGTCAGATCAATTGGCTTTCTGTGGCAGCACACTGAAGTAGTTCAGGACAAGCTGTAATGTTTGGAAAGGATGAGTGTGAAAGGGAAGCACCATGCATTAATCTGGTTACATGTAGATTACAACAGAAAAGGCAGTGTGCAGACAGCAAACTTTCTTTTTCCATAGTCACGGTGGTATGCAACAAGGTCATGCATGTCATATACCCGACTATTTCTAATGATGTAGTATGAAAGAGGCTCACCAGAAGGAGTGGGCATTCAGGACATCTGGGATCTTCCCAAGAGAATGAGCTTTCCCTTTATGTGTCCCCCTCAATGGGGATGCAGAACATCCTATAAAACAGAAAATAACTCAGTCCTTGCTCTGGCAACTGTGCAGTACACAAGAATCTCAGTATGGCCTTATGCATAGAGGCTATTGAGAAATCCTCCAGTCACCCTGCATCTCATCAGTGAAAATCTCAGCACAGCTAATAATATCCTCGGCCACAAGTCTCCTCCTCTTCTGCTGACCGAGGATGAGGCGTGGCGATGGACCGTTACTGCTTTCTCAGGGTCATGAGAGTGTCTGACATGAAATGGGCTGGTGATGTCCCTTCTGTTCTTGGTGGGCAAGTGTTGACTCTGCAGTGGGCATAAGCAAGGGCCTGGGACAGTGAGAGCAGAGAGGCAAAAGTGTAAAGAATGAGATATGCAAAGAAGGAACATGTGCCACTATCAACACAGCTTCTTGTTTGGTATTCCTTGTTAAGCTCCTAAATAAATATAAATCAACATACAGTATGTGATATAAATACTATCCAATTCCTACCCTTTGTAGGTCTCCTCAAAACCCCTACATACAGGTGTCCCTGCCCATGGCAGTGGGGTTAGAATTAGATGATCCTTAAGATCCCTTCCAACCCAAGCCGTTCTGTGATTCTGTGATACTCGGTGTATGCGTGCATACCAGGGAAGGTGCTAGGGATGAATTCTCAATCTGTTTGGAGCTAACTGGAGCTTTTCCACCGAAAGCAGTGGGGCTGGTGTTTCAACCTGGAACTGGTTATTTTTGGCTGAAAGAGGGAGGGGATGGCTCCTGAATCAACAAGCATGTTATCACGTTGCAGCCAAAGCAAGAGGGAGTGCGCTGGCGGGGAGCCAGCACATGTTCCCCCCTCCCCCAGAAAGCACGTTTCACAGCCCGTTCATGCTCCCTGTTACTATTTTCCCTCTCTTGTTTCCGGCCTCACCGTGATTCAGTGCTCCCAGGGACACGTGGCTACACCAGCCCGGTGCTACCAATCGCACAGCACCGAGCACCGAGGCACGGGGCAGGCGAGGCCTGGGTCATTCAGATTTTTTTTGATAACCTCCAAGTGGGAAGCAGTTCCTATATATTCTTTACAATTCCAGGAATTTCCAGAGTTCCTGTCTTGTAGTTAGTGTCGTCATCACCGTGTCTTGAGAGACGTGCGTCAGCCCAACCTGAATTCGTAATAACGCCTCCCTGCTGCTGCTAGGAATTGATCGCTGCCCTAAAAAGGAATAGGTGATGAGAAAATAAATATTCCTGGTGGTAATCATTCTTGAAAATAGCCACGGTCGGTGACAGTAGGGCTTCCTCTTGCTCCTAGCACAGGCGTGATTGCCAAATACTACTCAATAAGTAAGAGCATGACTGAGGCTGTGGTAGCATTGCCAAAATGAACATTAGGGAATTGGATGGCATTGCACGTGAGGGAAGGATTGCAAAGGCATCATGTAGGAGGACTTGGGGGGAGGAGCTGAAATGATGAGAAGACTGAAGTCATTATTTTTCCAGCTGAAATGGGGGTCAGGGTTGTTATGCTGGTATTTGTCACTCTTTTAGCACTGTTTCCAGAGTGGGGAAGAAGATGTGTCTGGACACAAGCTGGGTGTAGGGCTCTCATTTAGGACTCTGCAAATATGGAAATTCAAATCTGTCCTGTGAATCATCAAAGAAGCCCTTTTCCCCAGCTCCCAGGCTCTGCTGCAGATTGCTGGGGTGACAAGAACACGACTTTTATTTGGAGACCAGCAGTTTCACAGACAGCACTTCAGCTTGAAGCTGGTTTGTAGTTTCACTCCCGTGAAATATATCAAGATGACATGAAGTACACTCTTACCCTGGAAACTTTTCCCCATCAATGGTTATAAATATACCACACTATTGTGCTTGGCATGCTGTATGCTAATAGAGGTGAGGGCTCTGAAACTCATTAGGAAAGGGAATGGGCTGCGGAGCAGAGCGAGGACAGCGTGAAGCTGAGGTTGATAACCATGGCCTTGTCCAGAATAGGCCATGGGAGTTTTCTTATCTCACTTTGGCAGGAGGTGCTGTTAGCTTCCTGTGCGAAATCAGGAGCATATGCTGCTTTCCTCTTGTTGTTTGGCTTCCTCCGCTACACAAGACGGTTCCCAGCACTGTGATTATCTTTGCATCTTCAAACATGGCACACTCTGCTTCCTCAAGGGCTTGATGTATTCTTGAGAAGCAGGCTGGCTCCCCTCCCCCCGGCCGCTTCTCCAGGGCCCCTCTGGGTGCCAGCGCCGCACACCGCAGACCTTTTTTAAAGCCCAGATTACTTCTGGCTGCATAACCACCCTTTGCCCTCCCAGAAAAGGGCAAACTCCCAAAGCTGGAAGGGTCCACGAGGGTCTCAGGGCATCCCTTTTGGAGCGCCAGGAGCATCCCCTGCCGAGCAGCGCTGACCCCTCCCCTGGCCCCCGCGCTGGGCTTCTTCTGAAATCCGCAGGAGGATTAATGGCTCCTGTTTTTTCACAGATGAATAGCCTGCTTCTCAAGCTGTTGACACAAAGGACCCGAGCGTGCCTGTGCGGGTGGGTGTGTTTGTGCACCCGTGCACACTGGCGAACGCACAAGCGAGCACGCACACAGGCACATGTAAAAAAACACTTAGAGGAGGTGGGGGGGGGACACTGGTGGAGCGTCCTGGCACTCAAGCAGAGCATCAGAGCTGGATTACTGCGATCTGAGATTACACAATATTTATAAACACACCTTTGCACGCACACAGCCTTTGCTTTTACTATACAGGCTCTCTGCATGTGCAGGGTTGCAAGCACGAAGTAGGAACGTGTAGCTGGAAAACAGGTGTAAGAGCTGCTTATAAATGTGCTGGCAGATACTAGCTTGTTTATCAGCCGCTGTGCACACTGTGTGCTTTTTCATTAACCTGGCGGTAACCCTGCCGCAAACTTTCCTGAATATGCAAAGCAATGAGGCTCATCCCATCAACAAACCATTTCAGGAACACAGGCACTCGGGAGATGTCTGGAGCGAGATTCAGATATCCAAAATTCAGTGGAATTTCCCTGCAAACACTGGCAGTTCTTGCTACAAGTAGGATGACCTTGCTATTTTACTGAGTTGATAGTTTTGAGTTACTTTTAAGACATAGAAATACCTATCTGATGTTGTTTGAGGACACACAAAATGAAATATCAATTATATGAGCTGGAAGATAATTACGTATTTTGATTCCAGCCAGGGTACTTTTTTTTTTTCTTCTTCTTCTCTACTTCTTTCCAAGCATCTGTACTTAACACAAACATCTGATTTGATGACTACATCTAAGTGCTGCAGAGCCTTTTCCCTTTCAGTCACAAAATGCCTGTTGTTAAGAGCTGAAGGCAGGTCAGGAGACAGAGCTCTTAATCCCTCCCGTTTGTCGCTTGCTCGGCTCTACCTGCTGCTGCTGCCTGGAGTGGTGATTTTGTGTGGCACCACCGGCAGCAAGTAGAGGAAGGATGGCTGAGTAATAACCCCAGCAACCCGCTCAGGAGCCTGGAGCTCTGCTGGTGTGTTTTGAGGTTAAAGTGAGAGCGCTTGGCAGCTGGGGAGGGAAAGCATCTGGTTCGGCATCCAAAGGGATGAGTCTGAGCCTTGTCCTAAACTTTGCCTGGCAGCCACTCTGAAACTGATTTGCAAATGCTTGCTGAGCCAGCAGACCGTGCAGCTGAAGTGGCACGGGACGAGAGCAGTCCCATCTCCCACTGTGCGCTGTGGGCTGTTAGATAATGTAGTCACAGCTTGATTTGGACTCCTTTTTTTTTATTATTATTATTATTAAAACCATGGACAACAGCTATTAAGCGTATTCGATTTTCTCCTATAATTGCATTAACATCATAATCAGCAGTTTGGAGTTAATACGGTATGTGAAGGCAGTGGAGCTCACGTATGTGCCTGCAGGGCTAATATTTCATCTAGTGGTTTACATGTGTTTTTCTTGTTATTGTGATGTTATTGTAATTATGATGGTGGCTTGTATTATGGTATTAATGAGTAATCAGCACCCCATTGTGCTAGGCATCGACAAAGACATAGCACTATCCTCATCCCTATGACACTGCAACCTAAATATATACAGTCCTTTTCAAGGAATTATGAAAAATAATATAACAATAACTAAGCCTAAGGCTGCAGAGCTGCAAGAAATGAGATTGGAGATGTCTTTCAGACATACATAGGCTGTTTCTGAATATGCATTATACCTTCTTTCTGTCCTTTATGAAAATGTGTCTCAGTAAAGACTTTTATTGTAAAAAGCGCAGATCTTCAACATCACAAGAAACACAAATTCATTCTGTGCAGAAAAATACCAGTTCCACCTGTTTGAAAGGATGAACATTTTTTAAATGACTTAGTATGAATGAAATGAGATAGTGGAGTGTCTGTCTTCCTGTACAGAGATTGTCCAAATATCCAGGCCCAAGGATGCACCTTTGATACTGCCTATTTGTGTGTCTGTGGCACTGGCATGCTGAAATAACTTCTGATATCTGCTATGGTGTGGAAATGTTAATGGTTTAGCAACATTATCATGTCTTCTGTGTTAAAGTCCTGTTACAAAAACAGACTTTTTCAGGCATTAAATGTGATAAATAAATGGCATCTACCATTCTGAGTGACTTTTAAAACATTTTTTCCCTTCTGAATGCATCAACTGTCTTAATGCTGCTGTCTTTCATGCACCCTGGCCTCAACAATCATGTATTTGCTGTCTTTCATCCATCCTGGCCTCAACAATCGTGTTAGAAGGTGGCTTTTAAACCAGTCTAGAGTAAGTGGTTGTGTGTGTAGGGCTTCCTTGCCATGCTATTTCTCCCTGTTCTCTCTCCATGTACCAATGACCATGACCCGCTCCTGGTTTTTGGCTTTTTCATCTCCCTGAGACTCTCAATGCATGTTAAGAATTTGGATGCAGATTCATGTAGTTTGTGCTAATGATTACAGCTCTAGTTAGTTTACTTGTCGTCTTTTCTCTAAGCTGCAGTGTCTGCTAAGGCACTGTTTGTTTTGATGCAATGCTGCACAATTAAAAACTAGCATGTAAAGTTAGTGTACCATTGATACTGTAAACAACACAAAGTTTAACCAAACTGCACATTTAGCTGAAGGGAAATGAACCTCATTCTTTGGTCGGTATTGCATCAGATGCTGTTATCCAGTCAGCAGCCCTCAAGGATCATTTCTCCAAACAACTGATATACATGTCAGGACAACTTGATTATGGATACAACAGCTCTTGTCTTTCAAATACGTGGAAGATCAAAGGAACATATTGTATCTGAAAGAGCTTGACCCCGTTGAAGGGTTAAGCTCTACTGTTGAAGCTGGAATTGAACAAGCAACAACTCAATGTTGGATGAAAAGCAAAACTTGATATACTCAAAGAAAAGGGATGGACAGAATTTAAGAAGCATTCCAATGTGTTTATTTCCATGTGTACCAAATTAGGCTTTGGGAAACAAATTAGCTCTACCATGACCACACCTGAATGTTCTGATTATAAGCCAACTTGTTGTGTAAGGCAAAAACATTTTTCCTGATATTTCCATTCATTAACATGTCTTTGATATTTTTTTTCAGATAAAATGAACATTTAAATCCTTTCTATTGTTAGATATGGTTTTGTTTTGTCTTGTTTCACTAATTTGCAGGATTATGGTCATTTTTTTATTGTTTATTTTGTAATCATTGAATCACAGTATTGATATTTTGCCATTTTGTAAGCAGAACTAAAAACAAATCAGAAATGAAAGGTTGCATTATTTTTTTTCATAACAAAAAGGACCTGCACATATTTAAATGGCACCCAATTCTTTAAGGAATGGATCTTGAAACAAATATATGTTGTCTTGATTTTAGGACTCAAAATAATATAAACTCATCTTTGAAGCCAAAACTGGACCACTACAATGGCTGAAAACTTAAGAGGATTGGAAATGGCACACTGTTCTCACACAGTCTTATATCTAGGCTTGGATTGTAAATTCTGACCTCCCAGTCTATAGTTGGTTAAATGTTGACACAGACTCTAGAAATGTAATATTCTGCGGGCAGCTGTGGAAATGAATCCAACCATCAGGGTTCAAACCTCAAGATTTTTTGAAGTGTAGCCATTCCATTCTTGCATGGTGATCACAACACCTGCAGATTCCCCAGATGATCACTCTTTCCAGAAAAATTCTTTTGGTTTATGTGTTGTATGCTTCAGTCTATCACCAAATCAATAAAAACTCACTTCACTTTTTTGTCTTCAGGCATGGTTTTTGCTCTTATACTGAAGGATCTTTCAACGTGAAAGCTGGCAGCCACATAGGAAACAGGATCCAGAGCATCACTGAACGAACAGCTATAATAGAGGGCAAAAATAAGGTATGAGTCCTAGGGACAAATAACCTTTCTGTGTGACAGCATCAGCTGTAAAGGTGCTTTAAGATGCTATTGATGTAACAGTGAGTAAGCCAGCATTTTTATATGAAGACCTACATAAATGTAAGTAGCTTCCACACCAGCAGTGATGGAGATTTGGTATTAATCTGCTGAGATGTAGAGATGTACTTTTTTCGGCATGCTGTCATATTAAGGTAAGTGATATGCCAGGGATTCAGTATGTTTGGCTTTCTCAGAGCTGGCCTGCAGTATCTTGGGGCACCTCAGGAGGACAAGGGCAGGGTTCCAGACCATCTTTACTTCATTTTGTGCCATTGCACAATTTCCTGTTGTTTTTCCTATGAGAGTAAAACAATTTACTCTCGTTTGAAAGTTTATTCACAGATGTGGTCCTAGATTATTAGATGACCAAGTCTTTTCTTGCAATAAAAAATTTAAAGGGCCAAATGAATCCAGATTTAAGAAGCAAAGTTTAAGAGACATCTCATTCAGAGATTTCAGTCACCTCTGCATGGTGGGATTCATCTCGTCTGCATCAACTGTCTAAAAGTTAGGTGTCTAGTCCAGGTCAAGCATCCTTTCATGGGCCATGGGGAGATGCAGGCACTTTTGAAGGGTGATAAGGCCAGTCATGTCATTGTCCAACATGGGAAGGAAAGCCAGTGAGATTACCTTGCCGTGTCATGGAGAGCTATCCATCCAACCTTTCAATCAAGATATTTTTCCCCTACCTTATTCTAGGCCTGTCATTTCTAAGGATGCTGAAAATCTTCTTGTAATTCTAAGGACACCAGGGATGTAGGTGTACTTTCCCTAATGCCTTCCTTCAGTTTTTTTTTTTTTGCATGTGAAAATGGATATAAACTGTAACTACTCTTACATTAGGGCCCTTTTACACACTGTGGAATAAATAGGGCTGTGCATGAAGCCAAGATTCAGGCCTGGAACCGCATTTTCTCCTGCTGTTGTATTATTTAGAAAGTACCACAGGTGTTCATGGCACAGGTCCAGCGTACGGGAACAGGCTGGATCCCAGTGAGACGTTTGCTCTATTTAGCCGGCCACCTCCACATGCTTAGAGATCAAGGCAAAGATGGGAGCAAACAGTTTCCTAGGGGATACTATCATAGGAAAGCACATGAAAAAAAAAAAAAAAAAAGTGACATACAGAGGGATTTGCAGGAGGAAAGGGAAATCATTTCAGGCACAGGAAGACAAAGCCTATTCCAAAGGGGGAATTATGAACAAAAGCCCATGAGAACCCGGTAATTTTCCAGAAGACATCTAGGTATGCTGTGGGTGAAGCCCTACCTGCTCACAGGGTACATAAGGAGCTGCCTAATGGCCAGACCTCATTCTCCTAGTGTGTTGTGTGTTTTGGAGATAGCATAAGAGGAGTGGCTGAAATGTCAGACCGACTTCCAGTCAGCAGCGAAAAAATTCCTCCCCAGAGGAAGATGCTAATAATGGGTCCTTGCAGCAGAACTGCAGATTTTGTTTGAAGTCTTTGGCAAGCTGCCCCTTTTTTAAAAAAGGATGCCCAGAAATGAACCAAGGGATGATCTCTGCATGTGTTACATGGAAATTTTTACAGTGAAATGTAGCAGCTCTCCTGTTATTACTTGTCTTCATGCTGTTTAGTTCAGCTAAGAAAGGTCTGCCTTGTACCGCTTTATCCTTTTTGCTTCCAATGGGGAAGGGCAGGCGAGTGAAACAATCTGTTTGCCCATCTTTTTTAAGTGTACCTGGTTGTCGTGCTGTTAGGAAGAATGCAGCTTGAAGATAGATACTTCTGCCTGGCTTCTGCTTTTCATGCTATCCGTGCTGGAAATATGCATGTCATCTATAGTTTTCAAGTTCTTAGCTTGAAGTGAATTCTCTCTGCTTCTGAGAAATGCTTTTCAAAGGTTTCTTCATTTCTGCTGCTCTTCCGTAGCTTTTCAAGCACAGCTGGAATGCTATTGTAAGTAGAAAATGCTCTCTAAGCCTGGGTTCCTGGCCAAACAGTGAGTTGCATGATTTGTGTGCACACAGCTGCTCTAGAGCATCCAGGAATTTTTTTATTTTTTTATTTTTTTTTCTGTGGGAGTCTATAGCTTTTCACTCTTTGCAGTCCAAGAGTCATTCTTGGTCTCCTGGAGCAAACTCCAAGGGACAGAGTTCAGACAAAACCCTTCCTCATGTGCTGGGGGTATTGTAAAACTGTTAATAGCACTGAGCTCACTGAATGCAGCACGTCATCACAAGAGTCTGGCTCTGATGAACTGCTACTGTGAGCAGTTCTGCTACTGCACACAGCTAAGAACAGCTCGCCGAGGCACTTCCACATCAATGGAGTCCTGCTATCTAAACAGAGTGTCTACCCCACTTCCACATCCGAGCATAGCAAGCATGGTACAAACAATCTCAAAGCTCAATGGGAACAACAAAGTAGTAGGAGACAAAGCAGTAGGAAATGGATGAAGAGTCTCAAAAAGTTACACTTTTGGGTTAGCATGAAAGCAGAAATGGGGGTGACCACCGGATGAGATTATTGTAATCAAGGAAAGAGATGAACAAGGAAAGGTCAAAAGGTTTCTTTTATCAATAAAGGTAGCCACTTTCACCTTGGTTAGAGACCTCATGCCAGTTCCTTAGTTTCCTGTATGTGCAGTATATGAATCCTTCCAAAAGTTGGCCTTTCTCTGCGGTAGGTTGATTGGATGTTTGTTTGTCTGTGGTTATCCAGGTAGCCACAAGTATATATTTAAAGTTAGAAAAACTTCAAACCTCATGTCTGCATGGTTAAAGTAACTCAGGAAGCCTGTTCTGCATTATTCTTCTGGTGACAGAGAAACCGTGACAACAGTGTTTTAGTAACATTTCCGCTGAAGCCTCTCTAAACAGACATTGAGAAACACAAGTAGCATAATGGAAGAAGTTTGTAACAGAAGTCATAATACTTGATCATAAAACAACTCCTGAAGTGATTTGATTTCCCCACCCAAATTTTCATTCTCTTTATTTTTGGACATTTTTGGTGACTTCCTACAAAACTGACCTATTCTTAGGTTTATCATGTGAACAGATCTCAGGCACTCTCTTGTCATTCAACTGCTAAAAACCATCACTTCTCAGTGTTCCTACCCAAAGCTATCTCCTAACTATAGCTCAGGGCTAATATTGATTATGATTACTATTAGCCTGATCAGTGGTTTCTTAAAATGTTGACTTGTGAATGACCTGCAATAATGAGATGCAAAGAGCTCAGGTGTTCATTGGTACCACTGCAGTATATGCATATTCCCTCCTGTGTGTGCATTCATTGGATAAACCACACATTGGATAATCAACAGCTTTGAAAGAAGGAGGTAGTACTCCTTGTGCAGGTATATCAGGGACAGGGAGTTGCAGGAGAGACTGGACAAAGATCCTGGGGATGGAGAATGCACAGAAGATGGCTAAGAAGGTGGATTCAGATGTACGAGAGTAGAAGGTGTTGGCCAAGAAGAAAGGATAAGAAAATCCAGGGAAGGAGATAGTAGACAGAAGGGCTGATGGGTATAAAGAATACTAATATGTGAAGTTGTGCTTATTCATATATATATATATGTATGGCCTTTTTTTTTTTCCTATGCATAAATACCTAATACCTTACTGACACAAATTTTTAGTGGTCCCATCCTTTGCGAGTGATAAAGCCACCTGATTTTAGGACAAGTGGAAAGTAATGACCCTGTAAGAAGGTTCTACAAGACCAAAGCCAGGCTCGCACTTGTCCATCTCTGGTTTGGCTGGCAATAATGGGTCCTTCTAACACATGCTATCTGCGGGTAATGTTAGAAACTGTCACAACATCAAGGTGGAGAGTCAGTCCCTCTTGGACACGACCTATAAGGTGTAGCCTTGGAATATAGGACAACTCCATCTCTTCTGTGTCTTCTATGCCAAGCCCTAAGCTTCTAGCTCTCTCCGATGTCCCCTCCTTACTGATGAGATGAGGAAGTACATGTTCTGCTTGTCCTGAGTCCCCGTATGTGCCCTCTGACTAGCCCGTACACCCATGCTGATTGGCCAGCTGGTACCCAAAATAAAAGAAAGAGCAGTTTAGTTCATTACAGCAGCAGTTGTTTTAGTCTTTCTCCTCTACCCAACATATAGTTCCCATAAAACATAGGAGAACTTTTGAACTTTGAGATTATCTGTCAATTTTGGTTGAACGCAGGCAATGGGTTAAAAAATTACCGAGGACAGAGGAGTGGCAGACAGATGGATGGGCAGACAGTGTGATCTTCCTAGGAAGCCAGGCTAAAGATAGCACTGGGAGTGTAGCCTGCCTCTCTTTCAGCACATTGTAACTTCTCTTGAGGCCCTCCTGAGTGCTACTAGAAATTCTGTCAACACATTTAAATAGATGACTTGGAGGTGCCAGCAGAGCCTAGCACTTGGTGAGATTAAAACCAGGAGAACTTGGCACTTGCCTCTGCTGAGCTGCAACTCCTGAAACCCATTCCCTTCCTGGGTCTGTGGGGGAGGCGTGAATCTAATCTTGCTTTACTCTATGTACGGCCTGAGAAGGGGAACAGGAGGTGTCTGTGGTGGTGTGTAGTTGTCTGTAGGGCAACCTCCTTGTGAGTCAGAGGGATGCGTTCAGTCCCATGGCCTGCTCAAGAAGGAAACTGAAGCTCTACAGAGGGAAACTGAAGCTCTGCTTGCTTGTCTGACCTGGGGAAAGAAGTGTTATTCTGCACATATTCATGTCCTGCTACTGAAGATATTTTAGTGTTTATTCTGTGGCCATATTGGTGGTCCTGAAGATGAACCATGTTGTCCAGAGGTTTTGCACTGATGGTCCTTCCCAGCGTGAGGCATACAGATCATGTGTCTTTGGCATAAACAGAATAATCTGATGGTGTGCTGCCAATATTTCAACATTTGTCTTCCTAAATAATGTTCCTTTAGCCAAAGATAAATCCAAGAGGGTGAGGAGATCATATTTTCATTTATTTCCTAGTTAGTACAACAGTCTCTGAATGGAGCATATATATGCACAGAGGCTTTCTAAGGGTCATGCTACCAACTGAAACCTCCACTTGCTTCACTGCCATCAGCTGAAGCAGTGGCAATCCTCTATCTAAGCTACTATGGGATGAGAGAAATTCAAGCAGACACTCCAGGAGAACCATCAGACTGCCCTGCCTCCAACCACAAAGACCACGCACACTGCTTTGCACTTTGTGTACACTCCCCCAAGTCTTTTCCTCATCACTTTCCACCATGAGAAAATCTGTAACTTCCTCTTCCATCTCAGGGTGTCTGCTTTATGCCTCTTTTATTTGCTGGCAGAAGCGGCAGCAGTGAGTGATTCACTTCCCCAGGCTCTGAAATGGTCCTGTAGCAAAGTGCTTCAGCTGGGATGGGTGCAGGGAGGAGGCAGAAAGGATCGAAGCTTTGGTGGCAAATGGAGTTTGTGGACAGAGGAGAAGGCTCAACATGTCAGGCATGCCAGGAAGGATTTTTTCCTCTCTCTCTGATCATGGCAACTGGATTCAGACTTTTTGTGCATAATCCGGTTGCAAATCCATGGCCTGAAACTCTCTGTTGCAAAGAGAGACAACACAAGGCTGTGAAGACTTTTTCTCTTGTTCCTTTTGCAGCAATAGCTGTATAGGGAAACCACACAGAACAGACTGATCTCAACAGCTATAATTACTCAATAAACAGAATCATGCCACGCTTCGTTTTGTATACACCGCTTCTCTGGTGGGTTTTGGCTGGCATCCACAGTGCAGAACGCAGATTGCACCACTGGAGGGCTCACGACCTGCTCAAAGAGATGTTATCTTATCTTTATGACTAATTTATGAGCTCAAAGATTTACACAGAGACAATTTGTCTCTAAAATACTCTGTTATGTTGCAAAGTCAGCCTTGCTTTTTCTAGACACTATGGCTATCTCTGTATTAGTCAATAATAGGGCCTGTGTTCATTACATTTATCTCCCTTACCCTCCAAAGGTGGTGGTTACATGCAAGTTGCTAGTTGGGAATGTTCCTTAGCCTGTGCTCGAGGATTATTTGGGACAATGCAAGTTGTTCAAAACCAAAGCAATGCTGGGAACAAGGTAGAAGTATAAATCTCTGGGTTTCAGTGCCCAGGCAACGTCACCTATCATCATTTAATATACAAGTAAAAGTATAATCTATTAGCACTCAAGCCAGTAATTATAGTCTATCTGCTAGAGTATGATTGTAAGAGATATTCTCAATGTAATAAAAATAATAATCACATATTAGTGGGTTGGAACAGTAAAATTCAGATTATTTTTTTCATTAAAAACTAATACCTGACAATGTCAGGACAAAATAAACTTTGATACCACCACCACTAATGATAATAATAATAATAATAATAATTATTATTATTATTATTATTAATGATAATAATAGTAGTAGTAGTAGTAGTAATAACAGTAATGTCCTGGAGTCAGAGAGGAAGAGTCTCATTCTCCTTCAGTGTGCATTTTGGGTAACAGGTCATTGCTACCTGGGCAAAGGGGCCATGAGGTAATGTTGAGTGACATAAGAAAGAATGGTTTTGTTGTGGAAAGTCTGGGAATGGCAGAAGCAGTTCTTAGCCACCCACGTTGGCCCTCATGCAGATGTTGTGGGACTTCCTTCCATCCCAAGTTAGTGTGGATGAAACAGCTGCAGGAATCCTGCCTCTGGACCCTGTGTCCACACTTTATTTAAAAACTGGAAGGAATTCAAAGAGAATGACGAAATACAGGCAGGGCTGGACCCATGCTTTATAATTAGGAATTCATAGAGGTCAGCCTACTGAATTTAGCCAAATTGTATGAATTCTTCTAAGGGCTGTAATTACCTATCTGGTATTACTAACCCTCCTTCAGAAGAGCCAAAAACGTAGATTAGAAAAATTCTAGCTGAAAATGAGATGCAATTTACTAGCAGAAAGGTAGCTGGCCATTGGCACGGCTTAACAGGGTAGAGGTGCTATTAGCATCATTTGTTGTTTTGATGTGGCCATAAGGCAGCTTTCTAAAACAAATACCTTGGCCAAAATTAAATGACTTGACTTCACCGTGTTTGCTTGCATAGGAGGAAAAGTATTAGACGTTTTCAAATAAATAATGTTTTTGGGAAAACAGAAGGTCTGTATTATTTAGGGGTACAGCAAGTAGTTTGGGGACTGCCATGAAGTCTCTGAGTAAGAGGCAGAAGCAGCCCAAATTCTCAGCCAGAGCTTATGTGAAAGTGTAGATAACTGGTCCTTATTTAGTACTGACTCACACTCTTGTGGTTTTCTCTGAGCTGCAGCAATCAGACAGACCTAAAAGAATGTATTAATTACAGAGAAATTATTTCAAAGATTTTTAGAAAAGCCAAACAGTTCCAAGCAACAGGATTCCATGGCCACACAATTTCCTTTCATCATTGTCCCAGTTCTGCCCATAACTCCAGTCAGAACACGTTTTACCAAAGAACTAAAATGGGGACAGAAAGACAGAAAATTGAGCTACTGTTGTATCTCAGAGCAAGTCCTAATGCTGAGCCCCCTATGCATGCCCCATGTCTCAGTTCCATATCAGAATGACACCTCAGCTGCCTGTGCATAACTTTCTTCTCTCACTTAGTGCCCAAGACACTAGACCATGGCTTTCCATCACCATGAAGGTATAACTCTTACTATTACAATGTTTTGTTTTGTTCTTTCTTTTGTCCTCTGGCCTTCCAAAGTCTCATCTTGCAAGTTATATTACTTTGTGAAAATATGTGTGAACCTCTTAAGATGGTGCTAGAGTGCAATGTAAAGAAACTCAACATATTATTACTTAATAAAAGAAGTAGTAAATCCAAGAAGAGGAGATAGTCCAGAAGAGGATGAGTAAACCTCTCCTTTGCCTCTGTCATTTCTCACCTAACACTTACAGGAGAAAATGAAAGAGAAATCAAATGCATGTAGTGCCAAACCTCTTTTTCCCAGTGTTATCCAACTGCCTGAGGCATTCCTCATCCATTCCCTTTGCAGTCATGGCTGCCCTACAGGCTGGTTGTTTCCTCAGGCAGACCACGTTGTGTCATGTTTAATGTTTTGTAGCTTATCATCACATCAGCACCAAGAGATAAATCAACCTGAGAGATACATTCAAAGATTTTTGGCTATGACAGCTCTGATAATATAATGGTCTCTCAAGGAGCTTTTTTCCTGTTATTCTTCCACCCTTTCCAAAACTTTATGTGGTGATACCTCCTTTAAATAGCTTCAGTGGTGCCTGCCACTGAATGAATGGAGAGACTGAATCATAGGACTATCAACTCAGAAAAAAAGAGAAGGGAAGCATTAACTGAGCTCGTGATCCAACGAGAGCTGAATCTCTTCTTTCTTTCGCAGACTGCCAGCACTCTTGTTGTAGCTGACGCCAAATCTTCTGGAATCTACAGCTGCGTGGCATCCAACAAAGTGGGAAAAGCTGAAAGAAATGTCAGCTTTATTGTAACAGGTAAGATCTATTCCCCACTAGATCAAAACATGCTTCTTAGTCCTATGATTATAGTTGTCAGGCTGTGATGGAATTTTCATATCCCAAAGTTTGAGACTTGTTTCAATATGTGCACTTACAAACTTATTCCATGCCTATTGGTGCTCCTGTTTCTCACAGCAGCTGGTCTGTATTTCTAAGGTCACCAGGTTTGGTGAATGACTCATGCCTTCATCAAATACCCCAGAGTGACACAAATTGCTCCTAAATATAGCAACCTGTACTTCCTCCTTTTAAATCACCTGGACTCTGCAGTCATGCCGTATGTGCAGTGGTACTGTGTTCTCACACACCAGCATCATGTGTGACACCGACTGTGTCTACAGCCTCATCCTGCTCCCAACCAGGAGGTGTCACAGTTCACTGCCCAGAGCAGTGCCAGCATCTACAGGTACCAGGGGAGGGAGGCCAGGAGTACCTGGGTGGCCTCTTACAGCTCTCAGGGACTATTTGTAGGTAGAAAAGTGGCAGGGTGCAAGCTGAAGAGTTTTGCTCCCTCTTCTGAGAAGTATGCCCTTGGATAGGATTTGGGCTATGACACTGAGAAGACTCATCGTGCTAGCTGTGTATACAAGCATGTTTCCAGTTATTTATCCATAACTATGTAAGCATTTGCAGGTTCAAAAACAAAAAATTAAATAGTTTAACTTTAGGAATTACTGAAAAAAAAAAAAAGAAGGAAAAAAAAAAAACACACAAGTTTAAGATAATAACTGCTGCAATATTTAGAAGCATAATGTCTGCAGATGCCAAAACAAAGGATTTGTTTTCTCATGAAAGATTTATTTTTAGTTTTGTTTACAAAGCAGTAGTTCATGGAGCACTTAGGCTAATGACAGTTTTCAGAATAGGTAATTAAAGAAATGAAAACCATTCAGAAATATGACAAAAGATGAAAGGTTAAAATATTCTGATACCTAATTCCACAAATCATAATCTTGAAGCTAAAAGGAAAAGTAATTTCAATGTATATGTTTTAATTTTTGCTGGTTCTCTTATCTGTTTTTCTTGTCAATCTCCTGCTTATCATTCTGATGAACAATGTTAGTGAAACTCATACTGTTAACTACAGAAAACTACCAAGGGAGAATAGACAAACACCAGATTTGTTTAAAAAAAAAAAGAAAGGAAGAAGACCTATCTGAACATATACACACACACACAAACACACACCATTTTGTGGACCGAAAATTATATTTTTGAAGTGTTCTGGCTGTAATAGTACACTTCCACATTTAGAAAGAGCCAATTATCTATAAATACATAAATTCAGTACCAAGCAGGAGAAGTAGTCTTTGAAATGTAGACAGATAAGTGATGCATAAGCAGGTTGTTTGTTAGAACATGGAAACAAGAAGAATATCTCCATGTTCTGTTAATGGATGTGACAAGAACATTTGCCAGCTCAAAGATGACTGCTGCCCCAGCTCTCAACTCACAGTTTTGCTTTGTTCCCTGCCCTTACATCGTTTCTGTTTGAACAGAAAGGTTAACAATGACACATAATTCTACATAAATTAATGTGCCAGTTGGGCCGTATTCGTATATTCATGTGAGGACTTCCCACATAGCTTTGAGCAGTCACTGAGACACATTCATTGAGGTTGTTGCTCTTTGAATATGACCTTCTCTAACTCTTCCTCCTCAGTCTTCGAAACATCACATGGAAGAAACCACATGAAGCTGAACTTTGATTTGCAGTACGCAAATCTCCCCTTCAAAGTTTTGGATGTTTTAGTGTTGTGACATGAGGGAGTTAGTTTCCCTTCTTAGATCTCACAGTCTCAGATCTTGACCAGGGATAGAAGGAAATCCTTCTCCTTGATACCAGAGCTTGCATGAGAACATGCAGAATATTATGACTTTCCTTTGAAGACTTTGGTATTGGCTGGTGTTCAGAAAGAGGAGTGGCTGCTTTATTATGGCTTGGAAATTCTTAACATCTTCACTGGTGGCAAACTTTCTATATAGGGTGGTGATGTTGAAATGCATTTGTCCTTTTAGTTCCTGGAGCTGAGCACTTCAATTGTGTGACATGGAAAGTCCTGTTCATCCGCTGACGCTCAGTTGCACTGATTGAAGGCAGCTTGTTTAAACAATGCTGTTGTTTTGTTCTTCCAAAAAAATCAAGCTAGACTCATTTTTCTGTGTCGTGCACATAACGCTTCAGTTGATTGCATGGCGTAATCATAATTTTCCTCTGTCAGGCTGAGACCAAACTGCTGTGGCTGGATAACAGCCTGTGTTTCACGTCAGTGAAACAAATGCGTCATTTCTCCAGCTTTCATTCACTAAATAACATGCTAAAGAATTAAAAAACAAGAGACCCTAATGATGATGGATGTGAACGAAATGAGCAGGACACTGCAGAGCACTTTGTTCTGATGAGTTCAAAACCAATACTTTCTTGGCGACTGATCTTGGGCGACAGCCTGGGGTTAGTTTAAGTTACGTTATAGGGGTTTCTTGGTGCCACATGAAGTCAGCCTGAACCACACAAAACCTAGTGTAAGAGCAGAAAGTGTCTAAACGGAGATGATGATCCCTTGTAGGAAGAGGAGCTGCTGCCCTTTTTAAGAGGGACAGGACATAAAAGATCCCAGAGAGCAGATGGAGACATCCCTCTCCTTGGAGTCTATCTTGGTCATGCCTTGAGGATGAAGAAAAGTGCTTGCTCCACTGGAGAAACTGTGCTGGTGTGAGGAGTCTCTTTTCTATAGGCAGAAACCACTGGGAAGGTGATGGGGAGGCAAAACCCATCCCAGCAAACCTAGTTTTGCGGTCAGCCCCTTCATGGGAAGGCAGTTGTGAGGAAATAAGAACAAGAAAGTGTAGTAGAGTTGACCCTGTAACAACAACCCCTCACTTTTCAATTATTGTAAATCTCTCATAATTTTTCTAGGTTCGAAGTGCAAGTTTCATGTGGGTTCAAGGGAGGTGTGAGGATGGTAGAGTTTTGTACCTTGTGCCTGAGTGTGTAGGACATGAAATCCATGGGCTCTGAAGTAACTTTTTCTTATTGCCTTTGTCAAATGAAAGCAATTCTGAGGGTATTGACACACTGACCTATTTCTAAAGCCAAATCTTCATTCTAGGGACAAAAGTAGCTGTGAGCCTTATGTACAAGTGACATGGAAAGGTGATTTCTGAGCATTCCTGTTCGCTGATACTGAAACAGTCTCTGCAACATCTTTATACCAAATTTAACTATGATAGCCCCACTCGCTCCATCCTGCCCCTTTCCCTACATTTTGGGCTGTTTTGCTGGCACACAGCAGGCCCATGGGTGTGTTTGCAATTACAGAGGGTGAAACAGGAACAGCTCTGCCTTATCTCCCTGGTTTCCCAATGTCACTAAGCGCATTTTATTTTGAGATTCCTGATGGCGCTTGGCAAAGATAAACAAAATCTTCCATCAGGAAACCTGGGAGCTATTTCCACAGGAAGCTTCAAATCACTAAAGTAAATAAAACCCTTTTACATTATTCCCAGCTATGTTATTTAGCTAGCCTGAGACGGTAACAATTGGTGAGAGGTGTCATATATTAGGGGGCTTGTAGCCTTTAAACAAACGATTCTTTTGGAATCCTGTGCATTTTACTTTTGTCCATAGATTTATTCAGAAAATAGTCTTTCTTCACAGAAGACACATCTAGGAAGAGCTCCAGACCTGACAACATGGAAGTAGTTACAACTGTATTATTCTGTTGGCACGCTATCTTTCTACGTTAAAAATAGATCACTTGCCTCAGTCCCAGGGGATTTTTAGTTCCATCTTCAGAGTTTTACTTGGCTCTTCCTAGCTTTTACTGAGCACTGGCACCTGTGAAAGCCAAAAATTATCAGTATTCTAGGCCAGTGCCCTGGCTTTCCTAATACATATCAGAACAATTTCAGATACGCTGTGAGTAAGATGCAGCAATTTCTTAGATCAAAACTTTGGACCTTGGTTGGACTTAAATGTTCCAGAATTCAATGTTTTTCAACCAATTCAAGCACAGGATTCACTTAATCTAACTTAAGCATTAAGTTGGGTATCTAAACCTAAACTGGTCATGCAAGAACACTTCATAATTAATCATGAGAGACTGGGATCTCTGGAATTTGACTCATCTGAAGACAATAGGCTACATTGCTTTCTGGAGGTACTTGTGTCATTCCATGACTATAAACTTTTGCCCATACACAAAACTAGTAGATGTCTGCATTTTGAAGTTTTACTTTAAATATGCTGTACCTCCTGTAGGGAAAGGTTTCTTTCAATTTAGTGGCACTTCCAATTGATACATACTGAACTGAAACCAGAATCTGTTTCCACATGCTCTTCCATATCAAAGAATGTGATGATGGTAGTCATAAATAAATTCATTAAAGGTTTTTATAGTTTTCTTTGCCAGAAAGAGGAAAAAAAAGAGGACCACAATAAAATATAAAAGGAACAATTCATTACAAATCCAGTATAAAATGTTATTATTTGGGATTTAGGGAGTCAGAAGAAGCTTTCTGGTGGATTGGTCAATCAATGAAAGAGGTTACTGAAAGAGGGTGTGGGATGTTGTTCTCTGGGGACATATTCTTCACCCTGCCGCAGTGACGTTAGGACTGAAGTGACACTGGCAAATGTGAAGCTGAATGAAAGTCTGTGTTGAGCTGTTCATGCTCTAAGAGACAAGAAAAGGAGGCATAATTCTCCCTTATGTAAGATGAAACCGATCTTACAGTCTTGAGGCAACTTCACAGCCAAATGCCGTAGCAATTAGCAGTGAGAGAACAATTGAAAATGGCCAAAGCCAATTTCACTGGAGGGAGAAGGAAATGACTTTATCAGAATATTGGCTACAAATAAACCAAGAGAGGTTGCATTCTAGGAGAAAAACTTGGAAGTGTTTTCTCTCGGGAACTTGCTTCTACTTTCACTTAGGCCGGCGGCATGGCTGAGCCCCAGTGGAGAGGGCCAGGAGGTGGCCAGGAAGGCCGTGGTTCCAGGCCCTTCTCAAGGCATTGGAGGCTGCTGTAACATTACATCCAACCACCCGTGTGTCTTTGCAAGTCAGGCTTTTTACCCTGTTGGCTAAATCAGTTCCTGCCTGAACTATCTGCTATGCAAAATCCTCGTTAAAACTCAAGTCGTATTTATGCTGAGGAAATGCTTTGGTGCAGTGGTCCTTGATTTCTCTCAGGTGATGTTACTCACCTAAGTTTAATGCTAAGCAGTCTGAATAGAGTGATCTTTGCCTTGATACTGCCTGCACCCAGTTGGCACCAGGCCAGAGCGTATTGATTCTGCTTTCCTCTTGGGTGGCTGATACGCTTTACGTGCATGGAATAAATACCTCTGTTCTGAGGGAAATTCAGGCATGTAACCACATATTCCATATTTTTTCTGGATCTTAAGCATACTAAAAAAAAAAAAAAAAAGAAAAAGACATAACTTATCTGACCACTCACAAATAAAAAGGAAATATATCCAAGCGTGATGAACTGCAGAATTTTTCTCTCGCCTTCTAGATATTCATCTTCTCTCACACAGTTCACAGGCTGCAGCTGAGACAAGAATTTCTGTCTTTTTTCACAGTCCCAGCATGCTGTCTATAATTTGGTACCTTGCCCCAGTCTGTCTTAACTTGGCATAACATTTATACAAGCTCGATACTTCCAAGAGCAGCTTCAGTTTACATGAGCTGATGTCCAAGCCCAAGTGTCTCATAGCTCTAAGACAAATTATAAGAATAGCTAGAGCCTAGCATATGAAAGGAAAGATTAGAGACTTCAGCAGGAAGACAATGACATTGATTAGTTCAAAGGCTTCCTGATAAAGGGGAAAATATATTTCGTGTTAATTTTGGCTCATTCATTTCACATAAACTAAAGGGCGTTCTTGATTTTTGACAGATGTACCGAGTGGATTCTACATTAATTTGGAAAAAATGCCCATTGAAGGAGAGAATTTGGTATTGTCCTGTTCAGCCAACAAATTCCTGTACAAAGACATCGCTTGGATTTTACCAAGGACAGTCAACAACCAAACGAAATCAAGAAGGGCCCTCAACAAGGAGTACTCCATCACCCTCACTCTGACCATCAAGAACGTTTCCCTGGCACACTCAGGCACCTATATCTGCCGAGCAAGGAACATATACACGGGGAAAGAAGTGCTTCAAAAGAAAGACGTTACAATCAGAGGTGAGCACTGCAACAAAAAGGCTGTTTACTCTCGGATCCTCAAATATAAGAGCACAAGGAATGATTGTACAACACAAAGCAATGTAAAACATTAAAGGACTCATTAAACAGTAACAGGTGTCTCATATCATCTTGATTTTTTATTGCTGTTGCTACCTTTCAGGCCCTGAGGTGGTGCACATTCCCCCATGGGTTGGACATAGGAGGAATAGCAAACAAAATCATATCGCATGAGCTTCCAGTTGAGTTCAGACGGGTGTTTTCTGCTTTGACAAAGCACATGGAAGCTGGGGTTTGGAAGATCCCCTGTGCTACATTTTGCATGTTGTTTTTTTTTCTCTTGCTGTGTCTCCTACTGAGCGATCAGGAAAACTTTGGATCAATCTTTTCTTCCACTTTGATATCGGCCTCGTCAAAAGTGTCAAAGCTGAATAAACTGATTAACTTTAAAAACTGCTGTTTTCAGTCAACAACGGACATTTAATAAGTTAACTTTAATGTGCAGAATGAGCACAACTCAGTTTGAGATTGACTGGACTATATATTTTTTATTTTAATCTGATCTTGATGGACTTATAAATATTACCTGCTGAGCAAGTTCTAATGCTTATTTATTTGAAATTATTTTCTACACTAAAGTACATTAATCTTAAAAAGTATCTTCTAAAGGAAGTATGCAGGGAAGAAATAAAAATGTTGATATAATGCACAGACCTATAATATCATTTATAATAATGATGATTTAAAAACTGACAGACGTGAACTGTGTTTCTCCAAATAAATCCAGGTAGATTTCCAGTTGCTGTGTTGGTCAATTTTTAAAGTCAGTTCTGCACTAATGTAAAAAGCTAATGATAAAAAGCATGAGTATTGTTCCTGGCCTGAACATACAGGAATTTGTAATGTTGTAATTATTTTATTAAAAGAGAAATATCCCACTAACATGACTGACAAGGTTGCAGCCAGCACAGTGAGATGTTTAATATGTTTTTTAAAAATAGAGGTTCAAAACTGAAGCCATTAAAAATATTCATTGCTTTTGGTATCAAATGACAATTGGATTTATTATGGGGATTAAGAACCAACTAAACTGCTGAAGGAGAATTAAGGGCAACCTTAAACTTCCTTGTGATTGTTTCCCTTTTCAATTCCTTCGTCACAATTTTGCTATGAGATGTTTCTGTGTATTATAAATTCTGTATAAGGAAGAAGTTACTATTTTTAATAGATCTGATAACTTTATTTTTTTACAATGCATAGCTTTTATTATTTTTGGTTACATTTATGATTGATCATTCATATAGCATTTACATAAGCCATAACAAAACAGACCGTAGTGACCAAAATAGCTACAGCGAAGGAACAAAGTGGCTGTGCTTTTAAAATAGAGGGTGACAACATGACAGTTTCTTGTGCTTGGGAACTCACCAGACTATTTCCTCCTTTAGGTATCGAGACTGTGTCCCACGGCTAAACTTGTCTTTCACGTGGGAATTGCTTTTGTCAAGTGTGAAAGGGTAAACAATAGCATTTCCCCATAATGCCAGCTTCATGGAGCCTAAAATGCTTAGAAAACAATTGATAACCTGGAAGTTGTCAGAGTAAAGAAAAGAATAATCATTTATATCTTGAAATGTCACCTATAGCCTGCTTGTATACAGTAGCTCTTTTGTTCATTATTAGTGTGATGGCTTCCAGAAACAATGTGTTCTTGCAAAGGGACCTGGGTCTCTTTTTTTTCCTAAAATATGCCTAAAAAGCAAGTGAAATCATTGGTGATGGCTTAAAAACGGGGCAAATGTGCTCTTTAGCATTTGCAAGTCTTCAGAAGGATCACAATACAGAATCCCCTTTTTGATGAGGCTATTTTGTGAGAAGACGTTTGATGGCAAGGTGGGCGGTGATGACAGGACGTTCTGAATTTTCCATGGCCTTGGGAGCCGGAGTGTGATGACTTGTAGCAGCCAGTTGCCAGGCAATATGAGTGTGGATCAAAAAAAAAAAAAAAAAAAAAGGTCATTAGCCTGCTCCTCCATGAAATGGTTGTGAATTGCAATGATGTGCATTACTGCTGGGTGGACATCCTGCCAGCCTGGTCTTGACTGGTGCTCGGAAGGCCACGCTGTGCAAGGACGTTGTGAAATCTCTGTGGGGCCTCCTCTGTTGGGAGGCACAGAGAAACTACTCTCTGGAAAGCAGTTCTCAGTGGCCAGATAAAGACTACTGTCACTTTTGATGTCCTCAGAGGATGGGGGAACCTCAGTGGTTTGGGGAGTTTCTCTGCCTTTTGTTGTGTAATATATTATTTAGGGAGAAAGGTGTGAATTATATTTCTTTCTTTCTTTTTTTTTTTTTTTTTTTAAGTGTTAAAATTAAAGCTTGTATTTATATTTTTGTACTGGTTAATAAAAATAAGCGAAAAAACAACATTAACAGTAACAAAGGGCAAAAAATGGACAGAACGGGAAGTATACCCCAAAATGAACAAACTTTAATGTGTTCTCCCCTCTTGCCATTGTTTGCTTTTGGAAATGGAAATCCTTCCCATACCACCCTGGGTCTGCTGTGTGTTGTGACGCCAGCGTCCCCTTCTCCCTGCTGTGACCCCTTGTCACTGCCCTGGGCCAAACTCTGCCTACCATGAAGTTCCTTGGGGCAACTGAGAGCAGAGTCTGACCCTTGGCACCCAGCCCTGAAGCTTTGGGGCTAGCAGAGCAGGGAGACACAGCCTGCATTTGAAACTCCCACCCCATGGCTACGCTGCAAAACTGAGAGGAGAAAGCAGGTGGCTTGCAAACCTGACCCTCAGGTTGACAGAATCCTTGAAAAATCAGCTGATTGCAGCAGAGAAATTATTGGAAGTATGTGAATGGTGACTGGATCTGAGTTCTAAGAAAGAAAGTTTTTAATATGAAAACCCAACTTTAGTGTATGGCTATAAACAAATTAAAATTAATCACAAATAACCCATGGAATGTGTGGCTTGCCTTTGTTTGTGTCATCTTGTCCGCCTTCATTTTGGATGTCTGGGCTGGGGTGTCCATCATTTATTGCTGATAAATGCAAAACATGGGGATCTTCTCAGTTTGTGTACGTGTGTCAAAAGTTGCCTGCTCATAGACAGGTTGTTGCGAAAAATGGGAACGTGCAAAAATCATGGAGGGTGTCAATGAGAAGGGGGAAGTCTTCTTGTCTGTGAGGCAATGCTTGTTGATCACGTCATTGTGTAGGTATTTGGTGAAGAATTTGCTGTCCAGCCTCTCTCATGAGCATTGCATGTTGTGAAGTGAGAACAGATTGTCTGCTGTGAAGTAAACAAATAATAGCATTACCCGTGGAAATCACAGACTTAAGGCTCAGAAAAGCCCCAGACTGCAGGTTCATGACTATGCTGGATTAATTTCAAGGGATAAGAGCATAGCAAAGGTAGCCCACATTAAATTGTGACAAAGCTTTTAGTTCGGCGGGGTTCATGAACACTGTGTAAGCTGGTGGTGCGTAGGTGCTTAACATTTCAGGAGAGCTTTTATTCACAGCTGGTAACATAATGATTGTGAAGATGGAAATATCTTACAGACAGTCAATTTTTGTGAAAGGATAGAGTGTAATCTTCCAAACACAGTGTCAGAAATTCAGCCAGTATTATACTTGAACGTGGTGTATTGATATCTACTGCAGTCCACAAGAAAATATCTGCAAGGGGAGTTTTTTTTTATTATTTTATTTTGTTTTATTTTGTATTTTACAATGTGTGTCTCACCATGTTAGTGACTACTAATCCTGGCAACATCCTTGAAAGGAAAACTTGCAAATAATTCAGTTCTTGTGAGACTGGGGAATTCAAGGGAATCTGCAGTGCATCTGTGAGATTTCTCAGGAGCTCTCTGGATTCTCCACCACTGCTTTTAAGGAAACAAAATACCAGAAAGGATCGTGTGAATGTTGCCAGTGTGACAGAGACGTGTTACCATATAATGCACATAAAAACTGCAAGTACCCTGGTCTTTGTCAGAACGCCTTTCAGCGCCATATGAAATGGGGAAGGAGTGGTAAAGTGCTGAAAAGAGGATAAGAGGGATTTGTTGTTTTGCTTCTTTCCGGGATGACTTTGACATGATGCCTACAGAGTGTTTTTGAAATGCCCTTCTGCTCAGCCCTCGAGCAGAAGCAGTACAGATGAGCCGCGCTCCCAATAGTCACTGTCACTAAATGTCATGGACGTGTTTTATTGCATTGTGTTTGCCTGGATTTTGGTAGATTAAAGTGAAACAGGAGCGGTGTCGCTATGATGCTTGGCGTGCTAGCATTCAGCTTCGGCCCCTGCCATGGGGGTTTCCAGCATCCGTGGGCTGCCGGAGGACATGAGTACATTCCTCACCAGAGCAGCTTTGGCAGGCGAGCAGTGGTGTGGTTTGGCCAAGCCTTGGTGTGCTCAGCCAAATATGTGAGACGCAGAAGTGGAAGAATTTGTGAAGACATTGGGACACATAACAATGCTTTTGTGCTCATCGTTTCTCATTTTTGGCTGTGTGGGCTTACTGAATGCAGTTCATAATTGTGTTCTTTAAAGTAAGTAAATGATAAAATTCACATTCATGGGTATCACAGTGTACTGTGCAGTCCCATCGGTGATGCTCTGCTACAAGGGTGTCCTGCTGATTGTTGACAACTTTGGTCTCATGGTTTGCTTCTTCTGATGCTTTCATAGGAAGGTGGTGCTTTTGATAAACCAGTGTGGTTGATAATGGAACTGAGCAAATCTGTTAAGTTCAACGTTGGGTATTTGTTGGCCATCACAAACTTCCCCTGCTGAGTAACAGGAGTATTCAGCACTCATCGAACACAAACTGGAGCAGTAAATTAGATCTATGAACAAATGACTTGATAGAACAGCCATAGCAGTCTCTAACATCAGTAAAGGGCTGGCAGGGAGGATAATTAAGCCTCCAAGGTTACAGGAATGTAAAACAGAGGTGTTATTTTGTCTCGTAGCTCAAGAGGCACCAGCCTTGCTGCGGCAGCTCATGGATCAGACGGTGAACACCAGTAATTCTGCAATGTTGGAGTGCCAGGTTCGTGGCATCCCTGAGCCCCAGATAACCTGGCTTAAAAACCATGAGGAAATACACCAAGAATCAGGTGAGAGCTCTGTATGTCTCCCCACCTTGTACAGACTTTTTGTTGTGCCCTGTGTGCTTTCAGTGACCATTTGCACTCCAAAATGTCAACCAAGCTGTAGTTGTAGACACATCAGGCCACTGTGAAGTCAGAGGGAAAAATATAGATACAAATATCTCATTTTGCATTTTAGAAGTCACCTCCAGATGACTTGTTTTATTTCTCTTCATTTACTATAGAGGGAGCCTAAAGACCAGGTGTTTTGGCCAGAGTACAGATAGGCAGGAGAAAACCAGGCTTGAGTGAGGTATGTATGAGTACCAGGGGAAGTCTCTGGCCAGACATGCAAAGTTTGTTCTAGATTCATAGCCCAATTGCCAGGCTAATTCCATCTCTGCAGTCCCTAAAATTGAAATGTGTCTGCCTGAACCAGGGGAATCCATGTTTCATGCAGCAGAAAGGAACAGCCTCCCAGGTGGCATGCTGCTACTGCAGGAAAAAAATTGGGAGATGTTTTCTGCTGTGTCCAAATTAGCTTCAAATATCAGTTTAGGCTACACGTCCAGCTCTGATATGGAAGCAATCCTTGGAGATTTCAGGTGGAAATGAAGGATGGGGGGAAAAAGGAAAACCTTTCTTATGCAAATTCATGCACATTCAAATCAGGAGCACACAATGAGATCATGCTATGGGCTCAGCAAAAATGGTTCAGGAGGTTTGGTCTGTAGAAACTTGAACCCTGTGTAGTCTTAAATACCAGCATTTTAGAAAGTTTGTATTTGACATTCTGTCCTGCCTTATTGGAAATTGCTATGGCATGAGTAAAGGCAACAGAAAAAACTGCGTATTTGTCAAAGTGAATTGCAAGCATGCACAGATTTCCAACACAGTCACTGAACTTTATATACAGCCAGATTCTGTGAAGTTTTACCACAGCCACATAGTTGTAGTGTGCATTATTCACACTGTTTTCTAGAATGGATGTTATGTGCTTAACTTGGGCGTAATGCAACACATGAGGTTAGGATCCAGGAAGACATTTCTACAGGGTAGGTCAGAGCACTTTAGTGAGCTGCCTGGAATAGCTGGTGGGAGTACACTTCAATGGGACTGTGGTTCGGATGGAGCCAAACGCACAAGTGTGTACTTGACTGCACATTTCCTGCCTGTATCACTCCTGAAAGGCAAGCTGAGGCCAAATCTGCTGCCTGCCCCTTCCTTGCTTGCTGGAATATCACCCAGGCTGGCTTAAGGGTCAACTCAGCTGGAATAAGAGAGGTGTTGAAAACTTCAGGTAACTCCTGTGATTTAGGGTACACCTCATGGGACCTTTCCTTGCATTGGCTGTGCTCCTTCTGAGAAGGGGCCCAATGTCCCCTGCCACACGAGCAAGTGAGTTGGGGCTTGGGATTGCTCAAAGCTGGAACTGCTTCTGCAAAGGAACTGCTCTTGTGAGTGCGGTGGTAAGCGAACAGACCACCCATTTTCTAAAACTTGGAGACATGTTGAGGAGCTCGCTTGGACGAGTGTCCAACCACAGTGCTAATCAGTACACGAGATACCAACTGCTCCCAGGTTAATTCCCTTAGGCTGAGCTTTTTCACTCACACAAGTGTTTTGTAAACTCTAATTTCCAAAAGGTTCCCAAAGCTTCCAAGCATATTTGGCTCTCTTGCAGAGAACACTGCGCTGTGCAGTCTGCGGCTCAGATTTCTTTTGGGAAAAACTTGAAGCAGATATTATTACACAAGTGTCTGTTTTTGTTTATCCCCTGGCTACCGCTCATTGCAAAATATTTCATTTCACAGGAATAATTTTAGGGCCCGGAAGCCGAATGTTGTTTATTGAAAGAGTAAAAGAGGAGGATGAAGGACTTTACCAGTGCATAGCCACCAACCTAAGAGGGTCTGTGGAGAGCTCAGCGTATGTCACAGTACAAGGTAAAGGTGCATTACATGGGAAGAGCAAGCTTGCCCGAGTGATGTTCTTGCTCTGGCTGGAAAGGTGGGGGTATGACTTGGGGAGCATGTGGTGAGCTCTGAAAGCAGCAATCTGAAGGAAGTCCTAGCGAGGGAAACGTACCAGGTTGGAAAGGAAGCCTAACAGGAAATGCTAACTCAGAGAGTGTTTACACTGACCTAAAAAGAAGAATTGCTTCAACCCAACAAAGATCAGGTCAGGGTAGAAGACAAATGTAAATTTAGCATCATCAAAACAAACAAAAAACAAAATAAGGAACACCCCCTCATTTTCCCATTTCAGGTTAATTCCACAAAAAGTAGAGGTCTGGGATATTTTCATTTGCTTATTTTCAATATAAAGTGAACTGCCAAATCAGACCAGAAGATTTTAGCCTAGCAATAGTTACAAATGCATTCTAAAGGTACATACTGTAAGAAGTAGGTATGATCTAGTGATTTCTGTAGCCATTACTTGAGTTATTTTGCTATTCCTTTAAACATCCAGCATTGTTCTGCCTTCTGCCAAGCTTGACTCAGACCTGAGTCACCTCAGTGACTTCCACTAAGTAATTGTACATTGCATTAAAATAAGGTTAATTCAGTGACTTTTCAGTTTCGTTGAATATCTTTGTTATGAGATGGGAGAAGCAGGTTGACACTCTCCATGTAAGTCAGTGCCGTGTAAGAATTTTACATAACCTGTCTTATTGATCTCATTTTTAAGTAAATAGTCCTAAGTGCATTTAGTTTCTCTTTTTAGAGGACAGTTTGATTACCACCTGGTCTCTCAGGCAGGGATTATGTCTTTGTAGCTGTTCTCATAGAATTGCTAAATGTATCTGAATGCTGCTGAGTATTTGGATAGTGCCCTACAGCAAAAGACTATTACAGCTGGTAAGCCAGTATTGATTTTCTGCCACGTGTTTGTCAGCAGCCCCAGTTAATGAGTATCATTGACGATAAAATGAAGCTCTTTTAAAAGGTCAGGGATAAGAATATGTACATGTGGGCTAGCCTAACGGGTATAATCAAGGAGTTAAAAACCCCCATCTCTTTCTGAATAATGCTAGGGTTTTAATAGCTATTGTAATCACTTAAAGAATGACTTGTCCTTAAGTGCTAGCTGTCCAATGCATCCAAGGCTAATTGATAGCTCTGGACAATGTAATTCATTATGGTATTGATTTTTGTATCATTGTATCTCAGCTATTTATTTCAGCCACACTCGTTCTGTCAGATGGCTTCTAGGAAGTCATATCTCCTTGCACATGAACCAGAGAAAATGAAGACAGAAGCCAGGAAGGCTTCTTCTCTGGTTACATGCCCTGCGGGGACCGCTGACGATGTGCTTGCGTGACTCCTATGGGAGCTCTTAGACGAGCAGGAGATGAAGTCTACCGTATTAAAATTTATAGTCTGAGACTAGATGCAAGAGAGAGAGAGATTTTCTTATCTGTTATCATCAGGGAAAATGCCTTTCCACCACCTCTCTTCCGACTGCACGAAGGGATGTCACTGGAGGAGTTTTTGCTCACTCCAGACCCGGCAGTCTTCTCCAAAGTGGAGTCCCTGTCCTCCTCTTGGGGAACACCAGCCTCCCATCAGCCTGAAGGGACAAAATCAGGGTTTTAACATGGGTCCCTCTCTAGGTTTTACCCCTTCCTTGCCTTTCTCAGCACACACACTGTGCCACTGCCGCAAAGCTGTCCCCCATCCCCTGGCTCTCCAGATCAAAGGCAGCAGAGCAACGCCCCACGTCGGTGGCTGTGCTGAGCAGATTGGAAGGGCAGTTTGCAAATGAGCCAGGAAGGAAGCTGTCTGCTCTTTTTATTTCCTCTGAAAAAACATTCTTATGCTCACAGATAAAACAATGTGTTATTTTTGTACCAGCCATGGATGAATGGATGGTGGAATCCAAGGGCTGTCTTTAAATAATTGCAGCCCTTGTTTGGTTTGGAAGCTGTGCTTGTAGGGCTGTCTGAGGAGACGAGGGGCTGTGTTTGTGGATATGTCAGAGCGAGCTGTCCATTTGTTCTTGGCTGAGGAGCTGAAGAGGCAGCGAATCTGAAAGAACAAGGACAAGAAATGGCTGCATGAGCAGCCAGCAGGCGGAGGGGACTGTGTCCCTCAGACCATGGTAGCACAAGCTGCTGGACACAGAAGGGACATAGGCTGTCTCGGGCAGCTTAGCTGCACTGCTCTCAGTTGCTGCTGAAGCCATCTCCTTACTTCTCCTGGGGACCCTGGCACACTGCTCCTAGTGGGAGCCAGTGAGAGAGCTGGTGGCAGAAGTGCAACCACCTGTGTAAGGGTGCTGGTGAAAGAAGGACCATCACACTGAAATCCAGGCTTGTAACAAGCAAACTAATCCAGCAAAATGCCCTGGATTAGAGCTATTGCTTCATAACTTCATGTGATCCCTGCTGATGGGAAAGGAAAGTGTCACACTTGTAAAGCATCCATTGAACTGCTCTGACACTGTGGAAAGGGTGTTTGCTTCTCATTTAACCATCTGTTTCTGTATGTACCCACCTTTCTGACTTTGTATCTCATAAAGTTGTTGTGCTTTCTGGGCCACACTGATTCTGAAGTCATCAGGAATGTTTCCATGAAGTTTATCTGGAATTCCCTTGTTTACTGAACGTGGTTCAGACTGGGTTATGTGGATGACCATAAGAGAAACATCAGGGGACACTTAAGACTCCTGATACTTCAGGGGATCTCCAAAGTGGGTTGGAAGAGAGCCTTGAAGGTGTCTAGTCCAGTCCCCAGCTCAAACCATGATCATCATCAACTCTACCTCTAGTCAGAGATGGATGGGCCAAATTGCAAAAACCAACAAGGACGGAAATCCTTCAGCATCTCTGAGCACCTTTCCCGGTCTGCAGGGCTGTGACCACAAGATCATGCAGGTCAAGCAGGGTAGGACCCATTAGTGTAGGGGTAGGGGGCACTTCGGGTGCAGCAGAGAGCTACTGGTGTCTCAGCCATTGCTTTTTCCCTGCTTGACACCTGAGTGCCCTACCCTACCTGTTTTGTGTCAGATCAAGCCCTTTCCTACCCCGCTGCAAGGCGTTCAGCCAGCTCTGGCTGCCAGGCTTTAACAAGATCAGGAACCTAATGTTTATAACCCAACCCAAGCCCAAACTGGAGAAGTTTGTTTTGGTTTCCTAAAGCCACTGGGGCATGTCACAGACAGGGCCTTTGCATCTCTTCACCAACTCCCACATACAGGAGCCGTGGGGAAGCTGCTGCCTCCCACCCAGGGGCGGCTGTGTTGTGTCTCACAGGTTTCGTGAGCCCTGCCATATGGAACAGTGGCAAGAAATGAACCATCAGCCCCTCCAGGATCTGCTGAGCAAGCGTTAGAGGCTGTTACTTGCCATCTGCACGGGTGCTACTCAGAGGCAGGAGGAGCAGATCCCCGTGTAAAAGGGAAGCCGGATGATAGCAGATAGGCAAGCTGTCTCAGGCTGTGTCATCTTTGCCATCATTACAGCCCATATTTAAATTAAGTCCTTTAAAAATGCTCATGCTTTTGAAAACACTCATGTTATTTTGTTGAAATAGGTACATCCACTTTCAGTTGTGTTTTCCTTCAAAAAGCTTTATTCTCAAAACTCCAGAATGGATGTGCCTGCAGAATTTCAGACACGGGGCCAGATGCATCACCTTTAGAGATTAAATACTTAGGTGTTGTGCTAGTCAAGCCACAGCTAAAGGAAGCCATTTAAACTCTGCACAAAACTCAGCAGGCTTGCCCCAAACCAGGTCACACCTCCCTCTCTGTTCCCTGGTGAGCCCACCAGCGCGATGTTACTCCTCCCTTCTTCGTTTGTCAGGAGCAACACCAAGCCGCCTGGGGCCTGAAAGTGCTGCCAGTGGAGTTGACAAAACTGCTGTGAAATCCTGTTCAGAATTACTCCTTCTTGTCCTCTCGTTTTCTCTCTCCAGAGGGTGTATCAGAATAAGAGGCAGAGCATGATTTCTTCTTGCATTTGCTACCAGTCGGATGGCAAACATATTGTGGGAAGCGTGGTATTTTGACACGATCACAGGATTTGCAAAACAGACTGCTCCAAAAACATTTTATGAGTCCCTAAGTGGCAGTCTGAAGTGAATTTTATTTTGGATTTTTTTTTTTTTAATCTGTCAGTCAGCTCTAATACTCTCCAGATTTCTAATGCTCATGTTTTCTCACTGCTTCCTTTTCTGTTGCTGTTGTTTTTTGTTTTTCCCTTCCTGTGTTTGATTTGTTCTGGGGTTTGGAGAGCCCTCTGTGCTCCCTGCCAGCCAGGCTCTGCCAGCTCCGCTGGGCATGGCACGGGCCTCGTGTTCCCCTGGGGAGCCACGGCTGTGACCGCAGGAGACCCAAGGGCACGGATCCTGCTGGGTCACCATGGGATGGAGGTTTGGGCTGAGCCCCGAGCTCCTGCTCCTCCTGATCCATCCAGACCATATGAAGATTTGTGGACTCCTGCCCAGGAAGGCTCGTGGACTCCTGCCAGCCATGCCATGACCCTTTGAGCATCCCCAGTGAGGTTTTGAGTGAGGGCTGTGCAGCAGGGCTCAGCAATCAGCATGAAGGGGCTCCCCCGGCTGTGCTGGAGCAGGCACAGTGCCCAGGGAGAGGCAGAAAACCCCCTGGGCAACAAAACCCAGGCAGCAGGACTGGAGCCACGGGTGCATGCAGCAGCACAAGCTCTTGGCACAGCTCGGGACCGAGTGTTTCCCTGCCCTCTGCTCCTCTCTCTGATGCAGACTTGGCCAGATGGGTTTCGCTGTTGTATCATGAAACTGCATGAGCAGGCCCACACACATTCTCACACAGAGAAAAAAAAAAAAAAAATGGCTAAAAATACCCCACAGCTGTATTTCCAACTCAAAAGGAAATGATCATCTGACAGGCCATCCCTCACCTGGTCAGCTGCATCTCCTGCACCCCTAAGAAGGGCTGACTTTTTACCAAAAAGTTTCCTGATGGATCTTATGCCTTTTTGCTGCATTCAGTACAACGGCTGTGCTGAGACGACCTTATTTTTCCAGTCCAAACTGCGATTAATGCTCCATTGAATAGAAGCTGGTCCTTCCTGGTATTTTATTTTCATGGCTCAGAACCACAAACCACACCTGGCTTTGCGGGTCCTTTTCTAAAATGCTTGCTGCTTGATTTTCCCAGGCACACCAGAGAGGTCGAACCTGGAGCTGATAACCCTGACCTGTACCTGTGTGGCTGCGACGCTCTTTTGGCTCCTGCTGACCCTCTTCATACGCAAGCTGAAGAGGGTAAGGCTGCGATGGGGGGGAGATCCCAGCTGTGCCTGACTCTCCATCATCTTAAAAATTTATTCCCAGGCTACTGAGGTCACTAGGAATACAAAAACTGCGATTCACTCAGTGTGACTCCCTGTGCAATCACCACCAGGCTGCAGACGGATGCCCAGGGAATGACTCATGGGGCTGGGTGTGAGTAAGCAAAGCTGGGCAGGGGGCAAGACTGTCAGGCTTGCAAGTATTTGGGTGCCTGCCTCCCACCAAAGGCATCTCCATTCCTTTAAAAGCTGTGGGAGTTTGGCACGTCAGCATCTTTGAAGATGGGAGTGAGGAGGAATGACAGAAACTCACAGACTCGGTGAGGTCTGGTGTGTGCACAGTGTCTGGTACAGTTACATCACTGGTGAGATGATGTTGTAGCGAGGTTGTTTTGGCAGGGCATTCTCTCATACAGATACTCCTGTATCAGCGTGATAACGTTAGCTGCCCTTCTTCTCATCCAAGAGTGCCCAGGATGTTTTAGCTCTCCTTTCTGCTGACAGCCCACCGTGCCACCCCTAAACCCACAGGTCAGCGCCAAAAATCCAACATTGTTGCAGTGCAGAAGGACCTTGGAGCATCTCATGGGCACAGAAGAATTTGAGGGAAAGGAGTTGCTGGGACAATGGGGTTCAATGCAGGATAAGAGACCTGGAAGGGCCATACAAGCCCCTTTCCCCCCTTCCCACCGCCCAGCAGCACTGAGCCCTGGCTGCACCCATCGCCTGGCTGGGCAGGCACTGGGTGTCCTTTCTCAGCCCCCACAGCTGGATGTGCTCCAGCTGGCTGAGTGTGAAAAGCTGACTTCAGCCTGCAAAACCATTTCATCTCAGCCTGCCTGCATTTTAGGTTTTAGATGGAGAACTTCTGCGGACTGATGGGAGTGCAGGACCAGGGCTGTAGGACAGCAGTTGTCCTTCCTGCCTCCCCACTGCTGCAAGCTTTTATAAGAAGAAATGCATGGGAGACTGCTTGGGGGGAGAGAAAAGTAAAGGTTAAAGCTGTGGAGAAACTTTATACCTGTACAGAGACAACAAAGCATTTGGGACCAGTTCTGATTTCTCATCAGTAATGGTAAAGTAATTCGTAACAGGACTGTAAAGCTGTGGGTTCAGCCATTGGAAAAATGCAAGTTTTAAAAGTAGCAAGGAGTTGCAGATTTTTTTGTTGTTGTTATTTGTTTGTTAGATTCTTGACTGAGAACAAAAATAATCCTTCTTGCTACAGAGCAAGGGATTTAAACTAGATGACAAGTGAAGGCTTTTTTCCAGACAAGCCTTTCCAACTAGCATCAGTCTGTGTTTATGGTCTTCTCTGTGTTTCTGTTACCAACTCTTAGTCTCAAGGATTTACTTCTAGAATTAGCTCTGAATTAAATTGCATATACAAATGATGAAAAAAAAAAAATAATCTTCAGTGCTCTTTGAAAAACAGAGCATTTTCTTAAAGCCTGACTGTTACGCATACAGGGTCAAATGATATGCTTAATAGTTCATTGCCACTCAAAATGTTGTTTCCAAGCTCTGATTGTGCCAAAGGTTTGTTATTCAGTAAGTCTGAATGGAGAAACATAGGAAGTTGTCTGCACCTTCCCACTCTCCTACTGCTCTTTGAGGTGGGTCCACCTAAAATCTCTTCTAAAGTGACTGCTAGAAGCAGTCTGGCACACATCTCTGTAAAAAATGCTACTTTTTGGAGCACCTCACAAGCCTCTGTTTCCATCCATATCCCACTTATCCATGTCCCATCCAGGGACAGTGGAGGGTTTGGAGCCAGGCTTTGTGCCTCCTGACTTTTCTCCAGGCATCACTGTAATCCTTCCTGGGACTGACTTTCTGGGTTCTTGGGATTGTGAAAAGCAACCAAAGCAGGAGCTGTTAGCTACTGCCATTTTAATCTAGTTATGTTTGTAACCAAAGCATACAAAGCCAGCAACATCCTTTTCAAATAAATGCCTGGAAATGCATGTAGTAGGGACATACTTCCAGGCTGTAGAGGAGGAAAGCTGAAAGTCACGGAGGGCAGTCAGAGCAACAATAAAAATCCATGTAGACATACCTGTGTGTTCGTTTATATGCTCATATGCTGTTTCTGTGAGTTTAGGGAAAGTAGTGTGAATAATCTCGGTCAACAGATTTTCCATAACTTTGAGCTAATAGCCTGGAAATTAGAGCAAACATTAGGCTTTTTTTTTTTTTTTTTTTTTTTTTTCTCTAGAAATATCAGCACTTCCTGCATCAAGAGAAGTCTAATGGATTAGAGTAACAATCTCAGTGCTCTTTAAAGAAAAATACACTTCAAAGTGGAAAAGGATGGGCTGCAGAAAACTTTGAGATTAGATTCATTTTTCCTTATATTTAGAATATCATAGAATATCCTGAGTTGGAAAGGACCCAGAAGGCTCGTCGAGTCCAAAATTTCTCATGTGAAGTGGATAATCCATTTGTTCACTAGAAACTGAATGCCTGGAAAATTAATTTTAAGTTACGTGTTCATATCTAGGTATTTATGAATTCCACCAATTTCCCATCATTTCAGTAAATTTGTAAGAAATGATATCAAAGTAATGAAAAATTCTAAAAATTTATAAACAGTTTCTGAGATGTGTAACATCTAGTCTCCTGGTGACTGTTCTTGCAAAACTTCTAACCACATATGACCTATCTCTGCTGGGTATATAGAAAAAATAAACACTGGCAGTTGAGCTCCATCTGTTGCATATGGCCACTTCTGGCTTTGCACAATCATGAAGGAAAGTTATTTTTAACAGCAATGTTTAGTCATTTGAAGAAAATAATTCTCTTGTCTGTGCAGAGGGCCTGTATCATAAAGCCATATGTCAATACAGATACACATAGATTTCACTGAGGAAACTGATAAGTTACATAGGAAAAGAGAGAGGAAGGATTTTCTTTTACATAAAAAAGAAGCTTGCAACATTGAAATAAGCCAAAGGGAGCTTAACTAAACCCTCCACTGGGCTGTGAAATGCAGCCCTGCAGGCAGAATTAACTCAGAAGCCTTGATCCAAAGAGGAAGGTACTGACAGATACTGCCATCCTCCTTGTCATTTTGAAATACTCTTTGTTCCTTAGCCTTATTCTTCCGAGACGAAGACCAACCATTACCTGTCCATCATCATGGATCCGGACGAAGTGCCCTTGGATGAGCAATGTGAACGTCTGCCTTATGATGCCAGCAAGTGGGAGATTGCACGGGAAAGGCTGAAACTAGGTAATGTTGACATGATTCACGTTCTGTATGTGGCTTCTGAGTGAGGTGTTGGTGTACCTATAGGCCTGAAGGATCTGGGTGTATTTTGGACATGGGGCACCATGTCCAGCAAGGTTTCATGCAAGTGTCCTGTTCCCTGACTGAATCAGAACATTTAGGACTTGCCAACTGTGACTAACTTTCCATACCTTTGACATTTACTGGAAATTTCTTCCCTTGTAACCTGGTATATGCTCATCTGAGAAAAAAAAAATAAAAATGCAGAAATGGGTCATTATAGTCTGCCCCTCCCAGTTTCCTCCTTTCCTCCTCCCTCCAGCCCACTCTCTCTGTTTTCCCTCTGTGCTGCAGATTTATAGACATTCTTGTCAGTGCACCATAAAGTTCAAGAATGTGACATACGAGTCCCTGCATAAATAAATATCCATGGAAACTCTGAACCTGCAGGCTAGCTCGCCTACGGATGCCCCACTGAAAGGCATGGGCTTGGGAGCATTCCTGGCTTGCTTAGCCCAGCCTGGGGCTGACGAGGAAAGCAGGAGGGTAGGGATCAGGTTTTCGAGCTAAGGAGTTCTTCCAGAAACCACACAAACTTCAGCAAAAGGGTCAACATTTAAAAAATCAGTGATAAACACAGGCTGTTGCTATAGTGCTGTTTGTTCCTTCAGACAAGCATCAGACTGGTCCTACAGCTGGGGATAGAAAATCCCTGCACTTCAGCTAGGAGCCACAACAGATTCCTCTTGCCCTTCAGGGATCAGGGGCTATGGGTAATTAAAACATGAGTACGGTTACCATCACACTTAATTCTCCTGCTAGAAGTCACAAGGTGACCAGATGTGGATAAGCACAGCTGAAATATACCGCTAGTCGTTTATAATTGTCGGACGCAATTCTGGGAATGCTGAGACATAACCTTGTCTTGGAGTGTCTTCAATCTTCAAATAGTTTTCTTACAACGATGGACCAAGAGCTCGATGTGCAGACATCGTGATCTCTGCTTTATGCGATGCTACATTTCTGTGCAAATCCCATGGAAAGAATCAAGCAGAGAAGGAATGTAAACACCGAGGAAAAGCCACATCTCACAGGGCTGGTATGTAGAGTCTGGAGGTGAGGAATGATGACCAGAGAATGAGTTAAAAGTGGAAGAACTGATGTAAACAAACAAAGAATGCTGACAATGAATGAGAACCAGATTCGGAGAAGCTGGGTATGTGCAGTATGCTAGATTAGCTCAGTGCAAGTCCTGCTTACACGGCACTTTGAATACTCGGACTTTGAATAACCTTGGCAGTCTCCAAGGATTAGAGTCTCACAAACACTGAACATGCTTCTATGCTTTTTTTTAATAGATATTTTTAACTTAGAAATGAAACCCCTTCCAGCGTCAGATATGTCTGTCTGTCTCTTTCCACCTACTTATCCTCAAATATACATATTTATTGTAACTTTTGTAAAGTAAGCCTCTACTTTTAGCTCATCTCTCTTGCTACGTGTTCCTTCAGCACACACGTACAGCTCACGGGTGAGATGCAGTGTTAAAAAACAGTACTCTCCCTCCAACCATAAGAGCAACAGATGTTACAGAGAACATCGTAAGGGCACCACAGAAGGCTGGATAATTAACATTCAGTGTAGATTAGCCCAACTGAGATCAAAATGTTATCTTTTTTGTTAGATAGAAAAATGCTGGTGCTACAAATTATTTTCAGTGTGGTTGGTGACAATGCTGTAGTCCAACATCAGTGTTGACCTATTTTGTATTTCTCACCTTGCTCTTGGGCTCAACCATCCTAATCCATGAGAGGTCACAAGCTACTGATGCTGTGGGCAGGACCCGAAGGAGTATTGCCCCATGGCTCTGGTGTGACTGGTAGGCACATCAGGGGTAAATGACTCCCTGTGCCTGCCACCTCAAACCCAGGCTGCTGGCACGGGGCAGCGTGTTGGATGTAAAACAAGGAAAAAAAAAAAAAAAAAAAAAAAGCTGCTGAAGAACCCAGTTAAAATGGGATGGAAATAGAAACATCCTGATCCAAAACCCTTTGAAGGGGCTGTTCACATCAATGAGTTCTGAATTGCCCCCAGGAAACCAAAGTCAACTGGAGAAAGCTTAAGTAGAGCATTTCATTTCCTTGGTCTGGATGAAAATGTTGCATTTCATACCTGAGAGTTACTCTGAACCTGGAAGGTGTAGTTGCTTGGGGACTGCGACAAGCTGGCTGCTTAGGTGGTTGGCCATCTTAATAGCTCTGTTTAATTGCTCTGTTTAATAATTTTTAATTACTTTAATTGTCCACATAAGGGGTTTTTCCAAGGACAAGCTGTTAGGATTAGTCCTTAATGCAATCTACATATTAAACCAGAGTTTGAAAATTTAGAGCACTGAAAATTTAGAGCAGCCCTATTCTGCTCTCAAATTTAGCGTAGTACTAAACAATAGCAGAGCAACAAAGAGCAATACATCAAGTGTTATTACAGCTCCCCAGTAAATCACAGTCGTTGTTTGGAGAAGGAAGTGTTGTTTCCAGCGCTCATTCTCCTTTATGAAAGGTTAGCAGCTTTGTGTAGCTTTATGAGCTAACTGGTATGTTTTCCAAGTGGTGACTAAGTAGGTTATCTTGATGTGGGAAGTGAGTTAGCAGTGATGGAAACTGATTAAAGCTACGGTTTGAACAAAGGTATGGTGAGTTTTATAGAACTTCAGATCACAGCTTCACCTTGTACAAACCATGGACAGTCAACACACTAAGGATGAAGAACATCAGTTCACCCAGAAAACTGAGTCCTTTGTGTTAATATTGCTTCCCTGATAAATCTGCTGAATGAAGAAGCGATATGCAATAACTGAAAAAGACAATGACTGGAGATCTTCAAAGACACACACTGATCCACATGTATTTGAGTGTGAAACTCAAAGCCTTTCACAAACCAAGGCTGAGTCTGTGGGTGCTTTTCAGACATGAAGATTAAGTTCTTTATGGTTTTTGTTTGCTGTTAAAAAAAAAAAAAAAAAAAAACTTCTGCAATTCTGGGGGAAAACAAAATCCATTTTTTGTTTTGTTTTGTGGTCTCTTTTCATCCCCCACACTGTGTATTCCCCTGCTTTAGTAACATATGCTACTTGTCTTCTACTGACAGACATACTGGGAATTGCAGTTTAGAAATGATACAAATATAAAAGGTAGTATCTATTTAGTTTAGTTTAGATCTGGCAGCAGTTCTTTTTCTCTGCTTCTGGGTGTCTGGGTGTGATTCATCTCTCGCAGCTATAGACATTGAGAAGGTAGGCATTCAAGTCAGAGCCAGTCAAACAGAGCCCTTTTGAAGTGACTTTTGAAGTGATTCATCTCTTCTGGTTCAGATTTCCATCATAGAAAAAGGAAATTGTCCTGTGAAGATGGCTGTGTTATATGCACATATCTGAGAAATGAATGTGACCTCAGTGGCATATCTTGTCCTTCGGTTTTGTATGAAAAGCTGCCCTTTATTTTCTGCTCTTCTCCTCTACACTGCAAATTCAGCTGCTACACTCTTGTTAGACTCCAAGTTGCCTGGATTCTGCTGAAACTGGAGCACAAGTACAGCCTGAAATGAGTTGCTTGGATATGAAGTTCTTTACTCACTGACAGGATAGCATCTCTCTGATCAAAACTCCACCACCTACGCAGGAAGGGCAGAAGTGTCCAGTCCTGTCCATGTGAGCATGGAGTCAAAGAGGAAGTCAACCATGTCTGCTTCAAACATTAACAAGTCATGAATGAAGCTGTGGAGATCATAAGATTGGCTTAAAATGCCCACCAAAAATAAATAAATAAATAAATAAAAGTTTACTGCTTCTGAACATGAAGGAAAAGGACACTCAGCTTCTACTGCCGGAGAGTATTGTTCATGCCCGCTGATTTCTTTCAAGGGCTTCTGGGTACTTCTCCTGCAGTCTGATGGCAGCATTGTGATGATACCATAGGACAAATGTCTGCTTTTGGGCACTTGGAATCATCGTACCCACCATGGAGCAACCAGCCCACCATTTGTCACTCCTGGTCCTCTCTCACTGACTCCCTTCAGGCCTCATTTTGCAAATGGGAAGGTCTCATCAATCTGCATCTCTGTGTATGTGTGAGTTTAGGCTGTGGCCCTAACTTGTTGGGGACATAATTAACAGTGTCACAGTCTTCCGTATGGTACAGTGTGCTCAAAGAATGGAGGAGCAAACCTTCCTGATGGCAGAACTAGACTGGAAAAATAGGGTCAGTATCCAGCGTATATCCACGGAATGGTTGTGTTCATTTAGCATTATTTTCAATCACGTCACCTATTCCTTTCAATGACTGTGTCTTCCAACATCTGCTTATGCTTCAAAAACAAACAAAAAAACAACCCCAAATACCTTTATGTTAGGAATATACATGTAGTGTATATATGACTCATTGTAAGAACCTTTCTTCAATTCATTATTTATTAATTAATTAACCAACAAGATTTCTTTTTTAGCAAAATGTCTCTATAATTTATTTTCTTTACAGGAAAGTCGCTTGGACATGGAGCCTTTGGAAAGGTGGTACAGGCATCCGCTTTTGGAATTAAGAAATCACCAACGTGCAGAATAGTTGCTGTGAAAATGCTGAAAGGTATCTTGCTGCAAAGCTGGGCTGGAAAAAATGATGCACTATATTGTGTCTCGCTTTTAATATGATTCTGCCCAAAGCAAGAGTGTGTGATGTTATCCTACCCCCACTAACTCTCTGAAGCTTCCAGAATGTGTACTCCAACTTTCAGGTCCATCAAAGTTTTCCAGAAGTGGCAGAACAATGAAATTGTTCTGAAATTACACTCACAGTAAAAAATGCGATAAATTGCCACATGATATATGAGAAAGTTTCAGATGCCCTTAGAGAATTGATAGCCTGATTTAAATTTATTTTTTTAAATTTTGGTTCCTCTATTCCATATGTCACAAAGAATGAAAAAGCCATTTTTGCCTGATCAGAATTGGGAATTAGATTTCCTCTGTATCCTATGTTGAACCACTATGCTATATTCACCCTGTAATGATCACAGTAAATGAACCTCAGCTGAAGCATGAAGCATCCACCTTGATGTGAAGAGGCTCGTATAGAAGCTCTCATAGTTTCCTTGGTCATTAGTTCCAACGATTAATCATCTCATTGTTAAAAACAGGTGCCTTGTGCCTAATTTACATCCGTCTGGCTTTAGCTTCTCGTTCTAACATTCTCCATTAGATTACCTAAAACACAGTAATTTTTCTACTTGAAGGCCCCTTCTATTAAGCTAAACAGATTGAGCAGTTTAAATCTCTGAGTTGCAGTGCAGGTGCATCCTCTCCGACCCGTCTGCAGGCTCGTTTCATGGTGTATAGGATGCTGACACACAGGCTGGGAAGTGAATTACCAGCGCTCTTCACACACCAGCGCTCTTCCCAAAGTGAAATCATCTTCCAGCTATTCCCTGTGATTTTATCACTGGAGCAGGAAGGACGAAGACCCTAATCGATTTAAGGGGGGCATTTGGGAAGTTAGCAAGCAGGATGATATTCAGTAGCAGCCTGCAGCAGCCATGGCTGAATTCCCTAACCCAGAGCCCTGGTGACATCCCTTCCTGTGCATACAGCTTTCCCTTCTTTATATAGCTAAGGATCACATCAGGTTGCTTTATTATTTTTGTTACTTTTTTTTTTTTTTTCTTTCATTGCTCTGGGACCTTATGCTGCATTGCTTCATCCCCCTTAATCTCTGAATCCTTTTCAGTGTTGCTCTCTGCCAGCACACATCCCCTCTGTTCTGCTGGATCCCCGATGCTCTCAGATGGTTCAGCTGAGACATGGTTTGAATACAACCTTCCTAACCAGGGGCTCCCAGTTTCACAGCTGCCCACTTGTCTATCAGAGTTAGCAGATCTGCACCTGTTACTTCCAGCCCTTGAAGGGGTACTTCCAGACCTACAGCCTGTCCCTGCAATGCTCTACCTGAAATAGCTTCATCAGATCATTTCTTGCTGGCAGTGACCTGACAGTTATATGCCCTGTTGGTTTTGCCCTCTTGGTACTGCTCTCAACAGGCTTGTTCTGTAGTATTACATCACATGCTTTAGCAGAGGGTGGCACCCCAAGGAGGGAATTTTCAGCTGACAGGGTTGCAAACCTGTCTCCTCGATCATGTTTAAAAAGCTAAGAAAAACCTTGTTGGCCGATGCAAAATGAACAAATATCCTGCAGTAAGCAAGTCTAGAAAAAATAATAAAATAAAATAAAATAAAATAAAATAAAATAAAATAAAATAAAATAAAATAAAATAAAATAAAATAAAATAAAATAAAATAAAATAAAATAAAACAAAACAAAACAAAACAAAACAAAACAAAACAAATCTTTGGTCATTCTGCAGCAATGGGCCAATAGCTACCTGTGTCACTGGTTTCAGAGGATGGCCTGTCACCTGGGTCATCACCTGGCCCAGCGTGACAGCTGTTTTGCCAACACGCAGACAGATGAGCTGGCAGAGTGGTCTGTCAAATTCAACATTTCTTTATTTACATCAGCAGGCTTTTTGTGCCAGCACCACAAAGGCAGCAGGGCTGATCCTGGAATAGATGGGAGCAGATGGCAGCTGCAGGAAACCTTCATGGTGGGATTCATGTGTGTGTGCATTCAGGGTAGAGGCTTGCATCCAAGCTAGTCACCAAAACTCCCTTTATTGTCAGTGGCGAGAAACAACATGCCATCCCATCCTAAGGCAGATCACTCCATGTGGGGACACCTGCACATGTTTTGTTCTGCTGGCTACAAAGAGAGCTTGTGGTGACTAGGTCCTCTGTAGGCACCTTCACAACAGGCACCTGAAGTTAGGGAAGACCTGTCCCATTCCTTCTGTCCTCACTAGGTTATCCATGAACTTTGGGGGCATTCATGAGCTTTGTTTTCACAGAATTCCCATGAGGTGGAGGAAAAGTGTCACTGCCTATACAGATAAATAGTGGGTTACTGGTTAGATGACAAGTTTTGTGGGGGGCCACCAAGAAAATCTGTTTCAAATCAGATGTTGAAACCAAGCCCTCTAAGACCTAACTCCAGGCTCTTTGCACTGGACCATTCTTAACTCTTGGTGTCACTAAAGTTTTCAGTCCTTTTGGGTCTACACAAAGCAATGCTATTTATTTTTCTTGTTTTCTTGACAAAATGAAATTATGCAGGAAAACAAAAAACAAACAAGCAAACAAAAAAAAAAACTGCTTGGAGGGAATGAAAAGTTATGCTTGAGACTAAGTAGAAATTTTCATGTTTAGTTGTGGAATTTCTTACATCGTTATTGTTATAATTAATATTAATCTTTACCAGTAAGGGTGAGATGTAGTCCCCTAACTTCAACCATGTAGAATTTGTGTGCCTGGTCTAATTTAATATTTCAGGCTTCCTGCACAATGAACAGAATCAGAGAATTATTACCAAAGGGTGGTTTATCTCTTCCCTTTACATAAATGGCTAATGTTGAGGGCTGCATCAGATCCTGGAAATATTTTGCTCTTACCACTGACTCCTTGAGAGGTTAATTAATTCAAGCTAGTACATAACTATTAGATAGCTGAAGTCAGGTCAGCTGAAACCTACTTCGGATGGAGTTAATTATAGTCTTGAAATCCCTTTTTATTTTTTCTTTCATTTTTTGGCTTAAACTACAAAACTATTCATGTGAAAAATTTCTCTTGTTCTAAATATAACAGAGTCTACTGGGAGGAAGTTGACTGCCTGACTCTTTTTATGGGTTTTATTGCAAATGAGGATGCTGGGAAGGGAGGAATAGAAAAGGAACATTAGCACACGAAGTACCCCCAACAATGGAAGTGTAAAATGACAAAAAGTGGTAAAGCTCACCAAGACCAATTCTTTGCCTATTCACATTGACTTTATTTTGCATTTACAGAAGGGGCCACAGCAAGTGAGTACAAAGCACTGATGACTGAGCTGAAAATCCTGATCCACATTGGCCATCATCTCAATATTGTGAATTTGTTGGGAGCATGCACAAAAAATGGAGGTAAAAAATCTGCACTGCATTGAAAATGGTTTTGAATCACCTCCCAGTACCAGTCAGCTGACCCTGTTGCTTTTCATCTAGAGGTCAAGTTATTAACTTGAAACATTCAAACTCATCTTGTGATTAGTGAAAAAAAAAAAAAAAAAAAAAAAAAAAGAAGAGAAATAAAGATTTATGTTAATTTAATGACATGATTAAACATTTTCCCTACTTAAACTTTCTCTTGGTGTTAACACGTGAAGTGTGAATATAGAGCCATGCTGAATAAGGAGCCACTTGTTGGCTTTCATCTCACTCACTTCAAAGCTCAAGCTCAGGTTAAATGTGATCTGGGAAGGCTGGGAGCAAGGGATATCAGCTGCTGGCCCTGAATGATGAGTCACAAGGCAACTATTGTAAAATCCTTCATGATTCCTCTAAGAAAATCAAAGGGCCAGTGAGAGTAGTCATTTGTTTTAGACATGTCACCTATTTTAGCTCAATGAGCGTGTGTGGGCTGCGGGACTCCAGTCTGAACTCCGACCGACCGAAGAGGAAATGGAGGGTCCCTCAGGGCCCAGGGTCATGACCCAGCTTTCAAAACTAGGCCCGTCCTTCGTTTTCAGAAGCAGTGCTAGTTTTTGCTAGCATGGCCAGTGTCCTTCAAGCAGCTTTCATTAGGACATGTCTTTAGTCGTCCTGGGCTCAAGCTATGCTGACATGTGTGGAAGACTATTTGTCTTCTCAAAGCTTAACCCCCCATTCATTGCTTTATTCTGCTCAAAATGCGCTTTTTATTTATTTATTTATTGATTGATTTTCCCCAGGGCCTCTGATGGTGATTGTTGAATACTGCAAGTATGGGAATTTATCAAACTATCTGAAGAGCAAGAGGAATTTTTTCTGCGCCAGCAAGGTGAGGAGGCAGGTGCCCCAGGTAGGGCTCATCACCCCTGGCATGTCAGGGATGGAGATGTCTGCCTCTGCGCTACTCTCCTCAGCCTCTACAAAGGAGAGAATTGCTTTGGGGTGATACAATACACCTGATCTGCTTCAAATGTTTGGTGTGGGACATGTCATGCCAAGAAAGGGCTCATTGCTCCCCCTGACTGTGCAAGAAGCCTGCTGTGACTAACTTGGACAGAGTCATCTACAGCAAGAGGAAGTGAATTTTATCTGCGGTGTCCCCACGTGCCCTCGCCCCTCTGCTGACAAGCCCATTCCTTCTGAGCATGGGGTCACTTCAGAGGCTCGTGTCAGTCAGGCCGAAGGAAGTGGTTTTGCCCACTGATTTCAGCGCTGCTGGGAAAACAAACGAGATAATGCCATTTAAAGCCATGTTTCAAGACACCTTAATAGTGAGAGATCTGCCAATTATCTCATTGTGTGAGGAATGGGGCTATCCAGGGGAAAAAAAGATTAAATTCTTGTCCTCACATCCCACAGCCCTCTGATTTAAATCTACTGCCTGTTTCTCATTACAAACCTGAACCTAAACATGCCAACTATATCCCTGCTTTTGCACGTTCAGCAAAATCCCCCAAAGGATTAAGGGATCTGAGGTGGGATTTAGGAGCCTGGATGCAGAGCTGCAGTCCTCAAAACCCCTTCTCAGCTGTGCCAAAAGCTCAGAGGCATCTCAGGACTTTTTCACAAAGGTCCTGTGAAGGCTGTGGTAGGGCATGCTCAGGAGGAACACCCTCCAAAAGTCTATGATCCCGAGGGGGATGGAGCATGGCAAGGAAGAGGAATGGCTGTGGAAGAGCATGGCCAAGCAGCTAGGCAGCTCTCCAGGTTGTAAAGAAAAGCATTTTCCATGCAGTGTTGTATGTGCTGCATTAAACTGTCCTTGAATGTTGCGTGAAAGCACTGGGTGAAAGCATTGCAGAAGAGAGATGGTCAGATCCTTCAGCAGCTGTATTCAAAGTGCCCTTGGTCCTCGCCAAGCACTGCACAGGGATGCAGAGGCAGGTGCCTTCTGTAACCTGGGATGGAAAGCTCACACTTTAATTTGGTTGGGCTGGGATGCCTGCACTATTGGCACATGTCTCAACTCATCCCCAAAGCTCCTTGTCTGGCAAGTGGAGAAAAAATCCCTTTTCAAGATGTCCTGAGGCTGACACGAGCTTCTGCCCAGAGGGCATGTCCATCCATGGACCTTGCAAATCCTCGTCTCATCAGAGCTAGTCCACCTGGGGTTCCCCAAAATGATGTGCTGGAGCTCCCAAGCTGGAGATTCCATAATTTCTGCCCAAATAGGCAGCAGCCCCCACCTGCTGCTGTGGCATTGGGCACCCACAGCAAGGGGAGATGCCACAAGTGAATATCTCCTAGTGGAAATGAGAGAGAAGCATGACTCGGTTCCTCCCTCACCCCCTCCACTGCTCTGATGTTGCACTTCTCTGTTTGAAGGACTCCTCTCTGCAAGGAGAGCTGACGAAGGAAAAAAAGGATATGGAGCCAGTGGAAAGCAAAAAACAAAGGCTGGCCAGTGTGACCAGCAGCGAGAGCTTCGCAAGCTCGGGGTTTCAGGAAGATAAAAGTCTGAGTGATGTGGAGGAGGACGAGGAGGGTAGGTATTAATTCCTTCCTGTCCCTACACGGTCTGTGATATTTTTACAACATACTGTGCATCCCTGAAATTTTTTTCCTCATTTATCACCCTAATAAACATCCGTGGGAGATGCTCACAGGGTCATGTCCAGAGGGTAGAAGATTTAAAAAAAGATTATTTCCAGGGTTACTAAATCTGACAGGAAAATGTGTGATTGTTTCTTCTGACTGCTCCTTATCTTTGGGGAAAACACAGCAGTGTCCAGAGTGTGGGGTATAAAGCAAACACTATTTTTGTTTGCAGTGACAGTGGGTTGACCTTCAAACGTTACTCTATGAAGACTGAAATTACGGGAGTAATAATATGAGTAAGAGAGGGGGGAAAATAACTGCCTTGTGAGCAATCTCTGTAACCAACCACATGTTCCACCCGTGCAGATGCTGATGAGCTCTACAAGTTGCCCCTCACTATGGAGGACTTGATCTCGTACAGCTTCCAGGTGGCGAGGGGCATGGAGTTCCTCTCCTCCAGAAAGGTGAGCTTTGCCCTGGGGACTTTTCCCCGCAGAAGGATGGGATGCAGAGGTGAAATCATGTCTACGTTTCTGTGACACCTTCCTTGGGAGAGCTCCCAAAGGAAGAGCCGTTTTCCTCTTGGAGTTATAAATATAATGGTGTGTTTATCCAAGTCTCCCTAGTCCATAAACACGGGATCATGGTCGAAGGCACTGGGTCAAGCTCATTCATTCAGAGATGATCTTTTGTGTGTGTGGTGTTGCTTTTTTTTTTTTTTTTTTCCTTTACCCTCAATTTCAACACATGTAATGTAGGAAGCCCTAGAAAAATCTGCACTTTCCCTTGAAACATCAATGTGTTTAAAAATTTATGACTTTCTGGATTGCAAATTTCTTTTCTGAAAAGAACTGCCACTGTTTACTGCAATGTCATGTAAACTATAGTTGACTTCCCTAAAAAAAACTTATTAAATTGATCTCTCAAATAATAATAATTTAAAAAAGGATATGGGAGACGGTCAGGAAATTTGTGGGTAGGATTAAGGAAATGCAGCTTGATTGTGAAACTGTTTTATTATAGTGCATTCATCGTGACCTGGCAGCCAGAAACATCCTTTTATCTGAGAACAATGTAGTGAAGATCTGTGATTTTGGCCTCGCAAGAGATATTTATAAGAATCCTGATTATGTGAGAAAAGGAGATGTAAGTCAAGATGCTGTTTATTTACCCAAATGTTTATAACATCATTTCAAACTGTCCACCAGAATGTTCTGAAGATGTTCACATTTCCTGAGCTTAAAACAGCTTGAAAGCTATCACAGTTTTATGTGAAAAAGATGCGTCATATACCCAGAAAGTATGTCTGTCCTCAAGCAAAAGGCTTAGACGTTGTAACTGGTCCACAGCTCTGGTCTGTTGATCCTTTAGAAATTCTTTTGACATTTGTCTCTTGGCTGGCTCTGCAATGTGACCCCCCTTGCTCAATAACCTGCCTTCAAGGAAACCCCTTCAAAACAAGGTTCTCCTCCTGGATGTCTCACTCAGCCACCTGCCAGCTATGCCCTCACCCACAAAAACAAAACAAAAACTCTGAAGACTTTTAACACTACATATTAGCTGTGAAACATTACTTACGTGACTTGAGTACTGCTCAGGATACAATAATAGGCTGTGCTGAGGGGTCTTCAAGGGTTGCTGGCACAGTGCCCCCAAATTTTCCCAAGAACATCTCCAAAACCATCACAAAATGATTTCTGACTGGCCATAGGGTCCTGTTCCCTCTCTCTAAAACACTGGCAAGAGACCTCTGTTCTGGCACATCTCCACATCCCTGTGAGGAGAAGGCCTGGTCACCTTGGTCACAGATTTCCAGTGCCTGGCTTTTTGTGCCACACATATTTTTTAAAAACAACCCCTTACTCGGACAATCTGTTAAGAAAGTGTCTGAATGAGTGTGGGTTTATCTTGACTGCCTGTAAGGAAATCCCACAGGCTCCTGTTTGAATAGTAATTATTTACATAACAATATATAGTTGATTCATTTATGATTAAATTCTTTCAGTCTCTGGAAATAACAGCCAGGTTTGTCCGCTTCATTCCAGGCTCGACTTCCTCTCAAGTGGATGGCTCCCGAATCCATATTTGATAAAATCTACAACACCAAAAGTGACGTGTGGTCCTATGGGGTCTTGCTGTGGGAGATATTTTCCTTGGGTATGTTAAATCTGGAGCTGGGATTGGCCAAGGTGACTGCCATTAACTCAGCCATTGACTTCAATGAGATTTTGCTGTGTCTTTAATAAGGAAACACCTAAATCAAGCACAGGTGGAGAGTAGGGTCAGAGGGGGGAATTGTCTGTATCACACCTCCGAGAAATGGAAATTTTAGTTCTTTGTTTTAGTTCTTTAGTTTTATTGACCAATGAAGCAAACTAGAAAAATGGGGCAAATTTTGAAGTGTTTTTATTGAAAGTGGAACCCTGCAATATAGCAAGGAACCTGTGAGCTTCAGTCAGTGGCTTCATGCCACCTGAGGTGGGATGAAGCATCACCTTGTGTGTAACAGTGTTCAAGATGCCCTGTGCCATGCACTTGGAGCTTTCTCCAAGGGCTTTAAATTCCGCCATAGGAGTAAAGGGGTCCCAAACCTCAAGGAGGTCTCTGCATGTCCCTGGCTGTGCTGGAGCCATCTGAGCTCTGTGGCAGCTCTGCCCCCACCGCCCCAGCCCTGCACAGCTGCCTCCCCATGAACAAGGATCCACAAAGATGCCACAGGGTGAACTGGAGCATGCAACCTGACATTAACACCCAAGGAGGCTCTTTTTTCTTTTCTTTTCTTTTCTTTTCCTCTTTTCTTTTCTTTTCTTTTCTTTTCTTTTCTTTTCTTTTCTTTTCTTTTCTTTTCTTTTCTTTTCTTTTCTTTTCTTTTCTTTTCTTTTCTTTTCTTTTCTTTTCTTTTCTTTTCTTTTCTTTTCCCTTTCCTTTCCTTTCCTTTCCTTTCCTTTCCTTTCCTTTCCTTTCCTTTCCTTTCCTTTCCTTTCCTTTCCTTTCCTTTCCTTTCCTTTCCTTTCCTTTCCTTTCCTTTCCTTTCCTTTCCTTTCCTTTCCTTTCCTTTCCTTTCCTTTCCTTTCCTTTCCTTTCCTCTCCTTTCCTTTCCTTTCCTTTCCTTTCCTTTCTTCTTTTCTCTTTCCTACATCAAAAATACAGGATATAAAATGTCCACTGCGAGGGAACAATGACCATCATAACAGAAGAATCTTAACTGGGTCCAACACAGAGACTGACAAAAGAGGAGAACAGCAGAGGAAACAATACCATACAATTCACGGGACAATCAATCATTTATTATTTTAAATACATGTTGCTGGTCAGCCTGCCAACTCATGTGATTTTATGGTCAGCTTCATAGTACCTGTTATTTTTTTCTTAAAGTCCCAGCCCCTGGTGACTGACTCTCAGAGAGGGTTTTTTGGGGTTTTGTTTTTTCCATTTTTCCTTTTCCTGATGCTTTTTCATCTCAAGGAAACAAACAAACAAACAAACAAACAAACAAACAAAAATAGCACGGTCAGGCTGTACTTTACAACTACGGAAACTTGAGAAATAATGCAGATGTGCCACCATCTGATTTTAAACCATGATTTTAGTACTCTCGAGGTGGGTTTGAGCATTTGGGACTGCTTAGCTAACTAGCATTTGGAGTGGTCCAAACCACAGAGAGATCAAACTTGGCTTTTCCTTGGGGATTCCTTTCAAGTCAAAGTCATGTGTTTTTTTTCTTGCATTGAGGTCAGGTGAACCACTAGCATTTAATCCTACTCTCCTGTGAAGAGCAGGGCTTAGAGCATCATCAGCAGCATTTCCCTGCCTGTGGTCTCCATGCCCTGAACCCTGCAGGCAGATGCTGCACACCCAAGTGCTTGAGGACAACAGGGGGGAGCCTGGGGACAGTGGGAGGGATGTGAGGGTCTGAGGCCAGGTCACAGGTACCAAGCCAGGCTCCCTTTGCAGTCAGTGCTGGGAGAAGAGACCTGCTGAGAGCAGCTCACCTGTCCCCAGGTGGAGGTCCACGTGGGGAGACCACCCTGTTTTCCTCCACCGATTGCACAGGGAGCATGGTGCTGAGCATGGTGCAGGGATGGGGACAGCTGCTGGTGTGTCATATGCTAAGAGGGACGTGTCCTCGTGTGCAGAAACAATTCACCACCTGGCTCAGGGGATGGAAGGGTGGGTGGAAGGATGAATGGGTGGGTGGGTGGATGGATGGATGGATGGATGGATGGATGGATGGATGGATGGATGGATGGATGGATGGATGGATGGATGGATGGATGGTCCATCTTCTCTCCATGTTGTCCCCAGGCGCCTCTCCGTACCCCGGAGTCCAAATAGATGAAGACTTCTGCAGCAGACTAAAGGAAGGCACAAGGATGAAGGCCCCAGAGCAAGCCACCGAAGAGATGTAAGATGCCTTTCTCTACTTGTCCTGTATCCCTCCACCCTCATAATGTATGAACCTCTGCAAAAAACACTCCACGAAAACATACAGGAGAATAACCCAATACAGCCTCATCTTCTTGCTGCCACGGGCACCTTCTTGGTCCTCCCATGGGGTCAGAGAGGGTGAGGAGCACGATGACCCTGGCAGGACCTCTCACCAGTGGGATGTGAACCTGAGCCCAGGTGCTGGGGATCCGCAGGTAGTCCTACAACAGCAGGGTCAGGACCAGTGTGCAGCTTTGGCTGGGCTGGGCAAGGGCTGCTCCAGCCGCAGAAGAAGGAAGGAGGTCATCCGTTCCTTTCCAGGTTTAGCATTTACCGGCACGCGCACAGATAAGTGCTGGAGGAATGTGACATTAGGAACGTTTTCTGAACTTCGGAAGCGGCAGCAGAGGCTTCCTTGCAAACACGCTGGTGGCGAGGGCCCACCCTTTCCTGGAGCCACTGTCTGGAGGAAGGTGGCGGGGACCCGCAGCCTCCCAGCCTGCTTGGTCTGCAGTCTGCCTTAACGTCACAGAGGCGACACAGACAGCCCTGCAGGAACCCCCTGTGACCAGCCAAGTGAGATTCTGAGTCTGCAGCACCCCCAAAAGATGGGATTTTCCTGGCCTCAGCTGTTCCCACAGGGATGATGAATTTCAGCACACCAAACTCACACCCTGTGGGGCAAATCACTCAGGAGTATGAACGTATCCATTGGATTTTACCCCTGCAGGCAAAGCACGTGTATGTCTTCAGTGCCTTTTTGGGTGCTGCCTCATGGCTCGAAATAGCAACACATGCCAAAAAATAGTTCTGGAAGAAGCAAAAGGAAGCAAGCCAGCCACATCTATCTGGGATTATTACCCATTGGCTAAGTTTATTATCCCAATGACAGTAGATAAGAGTTTGTTGGGTTTTTGTTTCTTTTTTTTTTTTTTTTTCTCTTCCACATATTTTATTGCAGGAAGGAAAGCTCAACTCAACCAATACGAGGAAGTGACACATTCATATAAGTCATCTTAGGATGCCTTAACTTAAACATTGCCCGTTAATAGGTGTTTAATACAAAGGTTTAATGCTTAATTAGGAATAAAAAAAGAAAGTATGACTAGTTGGCTAAATTATTCTTTTGATGTGGTCTTCCTGGTGTCTTGTGAGAAAAAATCCTTTGCTTTGTCTGTGGAAAGCTTGCTCTTTTAGTGATGGGGAGCACGTTTGTAAAATCATACGGGTTCAGGAGTTAACTCTGTCAATGAAAAGCCATCAGAATTTGTGCTGCCTTGGATCAAATTGAACCCTAACCCCCCACATGCTCATTTTGCCCTTGTCTTCACAGCTACCAAATCATGATGGACTGCTGGAGGAGCAACCCCAATGAGAGGCCGAGGTTCTCCGAGCTGGTGAAGAGGCTGGGCGACCTGCTGCAGGCAAACGTGCAACAGGTACGACTGGAAGGACTGTGAGCTGCCAGCCATCCTGTGATCTTAGGAGTAACACTGTGATTTCCTCCTTGCTTTTAGGAGGGCAAGGACTACATACCCCTCGATGCCATATTTACGACCAACAGTGGGTTTCCCCCTGCAACTGACCCTTTGTGCAATGAGAAGTTTCCTGTAACGAGCCCAAATTGCAGAAGCACTGAAAACGTCAGGTGAGATAAGCAGGATTAGGTTTGTTTGGGTTGGTTTGGTGGGTGTTGCAGCATGCTCCAGAGCCTGTTTTGGGTTTGGGTGGAAGAAAACCCCCAGGCACAGCAACTGAGCTTCCCAGCAGTGCTGCTATCAGGGCCAGACAATGTGGTCCTGGGCTTGGGGAGGGAGGTTGGGGTGGGCTCTGGCCAACAAGCCCCATTGACAAAAATACCTCAGTGGCTGTTAAGCAAAAACTGACAGAAATATAGAAATAACCAGCGCTTCCTGGTCGTGCACTTTATGCTCTCGCCAAAGGTTATCTTCCTCTTTTTGTTCAACAGATACATAAACACCTTCAAAATAAAACCACCCCAGCGTATAAAGACATTTGAAGAGCTTCCCATCAAGGAAACACTTGTATTCAATGTAAGTGGCTCTTGGCCAAGTGATAGGCAATTGATTATTTGTTTGTTTGTTTATTTTTGCATGACAGATTTACACAAAGAGAATCAAGAAGGGGTTTTACTGCTTTGCAGCCTCTCCTGATGTGAGGTGCAAGATCAGCTGTATTTGCAGCAATCCAGACAAGCAGTTATACACACTACAAGGTGGGAGGTGAGAAAGGCGCGGTGGTCTCAAGGCTGACCTGGTGGCTTGCCAGACCCTCCCCTTGCTTATAGGCACCTTTCTTTTAACACTTGTTATCTGCACTATTGGCATGTGTTTGCTGCAATCCAAAACAAGGACAACTTGGAAAACCAGCAGGAAAACTTCCTGAATAGGAATCAAGTCTGTAAAAGTATCTGCATACAACTAGCACCTAACAGGGCTGCGTTTCTGTTTTTTCCAAGGACTACCAAGCAGACAGCGGGATGGTGCTGCCCTCAGAAGAGCTGAAACGCTTCACCTGGACAGGCAGCAAGCAGAAGTGGACGCTCTTTGGGTCTGTATTTTATGTTCCCTTCTCCTCCTCCATGTTAGAAGGCAAAGGAGGACTTGGGGTCCTTGTACTGAATCGGGCCTAACGAAAGAAGCTGAGGTGCCCCCAGGCCTTTAGAGGCTCTTGCTGAGATGTCTTCATCACAGGATGGTTGAGGTTGGAAGGGACCTCTGGAGGTCATCTGGTCCAACCCCTGCTCAAGCAGTTGAGTTTGATGTGAGACTCCTGTGCCCAGTAAGTCAGGAGTCAAGCAGCTCCTACCACCCTCCATACACCTCAGAGAAAAGAAATAACCCTCAGCCTCTTCGATGCCCATTGCCTCTAGGGTTTATTAGGGCTCTGTTGATCACCTTCATGCCAGGCCAGGTAGGCGAGTGCCAGGGAGCCAAGACAGAGGCAGGAGGCTGCAGGAAAGCAGCCCTTGGCGAGGAGGAGGAGGCATGTGTGGCTGCAGAGGCTCTACGGTCATTCCTGTGTGTCCCCAAGGGCACCCCAACTGGAACAAGGCTCCCAGCGCTTGTTGTTGCCCTCCTTTTCCATGACTCAGCTGAGCACAGCCCATTTAACACCCATGGGCTCAGGATGCTGAAGTGGCAACTTTACAATAGATGGATGTGAGGGCCTCATTTCTCTTCCTGCCTTTAAGCACTTGAATGTATCGGCCACCTTCCTCCACCTAATTCCTGACAGCTACCCACGCAGGGAGCTAGGACTGCACTAAGAAACGTGCTGCAGGATCTCTGCAAGTGGGAAATATTTATTTTCTTGGTGCTGGTGGTGTCTCAGCTCCCAGGCCTCACGAAGCCAGCAGCACCAGGGCCTGATTGAGCTCATGGCCAGGCCAGGGGCAGCCCAGCTCCATCCCACCGCTCCTCTCAGGCTGGCATTAGGTCAAGGCCATCTTTGCTGTTCCAAGCCTGTCACCGGCCGGGCAGCACTCTATTGTCTCAGTATTGTCTCAGTGAACAATTGTGGACGGCTGAAACTTGCTGTCAAGGCGGGGAGGCCCCGCTTCAAGAAAAATTCTGGTGACTAAGAGGGTGTTGGTTACACACAGAGAGCCACACGTGTGAGAACGTGCATAGGGGCCTGCTCACATGGCCAAAATACACAGTGTGGCAGGGACATGTGCTGCTGGCAGCACTGCTGGTGCAGGTCAAGCCCAGGACAACACGAGCCCCCCCAACAAAGCACAGGAGAACGCCTCGTGCTTTGATTTTTTTTTTTTTTTTTGAGCTATTCTCCATACATTCCTTGGAGGAGCTGAGTATTCCCAAGCTAGGAACACACACACAGGTGTTACAAGCCTCCAGAGGTTGCAATGTTGTCCTGAAGTGGTTTAACCCACTTTTTTTCTCTCTGTAACTGCGATGTAAATGTAAGGGTGAAGGCTGCTGTCAGCCGCAGGGACAACGCAGTGACCTCCCCCTGTGAAACACGCAAAACGCCTTTTTCTTTGTGTGGCACAGAAGGCATGAAGCATGCCCCCAGCATCACCCTGGAAGGGCTTTCAGGAGATTTTTCAGCTGCATAAGGAAAAGGAATGCTTGGGTGGGGGGAAAAAAAATTGAACTCAGCAGTGGCTGCTAGAATGTAAATCCTCAGGGAAACAGAGCAGTTGGCTGAGAACACACAAGGTCAGCGGGCCTGCAAGCTAAACAAGCATTGCCGTAGTGTTACAGCCAAAAAGCATTCACATATCAGTGACCCTTTGGTGCGCACACATTCCTAAAAGTTTCAGCTTCCTAGCTAAGCATCCTTTAATTAGGCTAAGCTGGAGCAGCAAATAAATACCCCCTGAACACTAGACAAGGTAGAGCCTAGAAGAGTTTTACATATGTAAGCTGATCTAACCCACTGCACAGTCCTACCTCTTCCCTTGCATCCCAAGCATCCCACGCTGTGGTCCTGTCCTCTTCTCCAGCTCAGGTCACTGGATTATTAGAAGAATAACCCTAAAATAGAGTCTGAGCGAGCAGTAGTGGCTCATGGTCAGAGCAGCCAATGCCAGGATGAGGAAGGGGTCAGCCTTCTTAGCATCAGCTAACACATTCACTGCAATGCCTGGCCACTCCAAAGCGCTCACCATCACACTCCATCAACCTCAGCACTTGTGTTTTAGGACACAGATGCAGACAAATGCACTCCCAGGAGTGCTCAGGAGCAGCTGTGCCCTTGCTGCCCCAGAGCAGGTGAGCTGGGAGCAGGTTGTCCAGGCTCACAGGGGGGTAAGCACCAAGCTGGAATTTCCCTGTTGGTTGCTGTGCTTCCCAGGACAGAGCAATTAGGATCTGCATGTTGTTTTTTTTCTCAGTTTGAGGTGCCTGAAATAGCATGCAAGCCAGGCAGATAGGGTGGTGTTTTGATAACAGCCCAAGTGTGTTTGCACGGCCTGGAGTGCAGTGTCAGAGGACCAAGTGGCAGGGCCAAGCCTGACAGCACTGAAGTACTGAGTAGGGTGGAGGGAGCCAGAGCTGTTGCGTCTTCCCTGTGCTTCTTTGTGGACACAGGCACAGGACTGAGCTGTCCCCTGAAGTGCACACAGGGCTTGTTTCACAGGAAACTCATCAGTTGTCTCTATGCTCTTGACTCTCAAAGCATGACCTCAGTGTGAGCAACCAGAGGCAAGGGGACAACACAGAGGTACCCAGCTGACCCAGGCCAGTCCCCTTCTTCCTGCTTCTAACACTGTGTAGGGGAAGGTATCAGCATGCAAAGCTCCCCCTTGGTTTTACCCCATCCCCCTACAGGAAACAAGCATCTCCCTGAGCCCTGGTGAGCCCCCCAGGCCCAAGTGGCAGACAGAACAACTAATGACATGGTGGCATGCCTTGGACTTGTTATTGCCATTGAGATGAAAAAAGGTATTAATGGGAACAGCATTAAGAGAGAAGTCTTTCCTACTTGTAAGGACTCAAGTGATGTGATCTCAATGAAAAGATTTGAGGGCAAAGAAAGAGCTCATAAGATTGCTCTTTGACTTTGCAAGTGATCGGGATCCCAGTGGCACCTCTTATTTAGCTTTCCAGTATTGTAGAAAAAGCCCAACCCCTGTTAAGCCAAAATCCTTGGGCTAGAACACGCATCTCAAAAACCACAGCCAACCTCCCTCCTCAGCAAATTTCTAAATGCAGACTGTCAGGGAAGCAGCAGCAGCAACTCCCTCCAGCAAATAATCCCAATTAAAACCCAAGTAGACACCTTCCAATGTACAGAGTGGAAATAAAATAGTCCACAGCTAAAGAAGCCTGGCCACAGATGCCAAACCCTGCAGGCTCTCTGAGCACTGCCTGTGGGAGCGTGTGTCCAGGTACAACAGTGCACTCATGGTGAAATGAATAGCTGCAGCTCTACTGGCATAAAGGTTTGTTAATTAGCCTGAGGAGAAGCCAAGTCTAGTACTGAAGCTTTACTCTAGCTCCATAACATGATATTGCCTCAGGCCTTTTAGCTGGCCTTGAGATATGAGCTATTGTTTATTAAAGCATTAGTATTTCCAAATATACTAGGTCTACGATGACAAAATGTTATGGTCCGTGGCTGCAAGAAGACTCATATTCTCGTGGTGCAAAAGCCTGGTGAGAAATAAAAGGATCAAAGCTTGATGATTTTAAGGCTCATAACTTAGCATGCACGTTGCACTTCTGCCAGCCCACCGCTCCCTAAGACTCGACAACTGCAATGTAAATCATGGAAGCATTTCTTTATAAAACCATTTTAAAATGTCCATTGAGGCTGTGACTAACCTTGTCACGCAGTTATGGAATTTATCCCAAGGCAACTACTTGCCATCTGCCAACAGATTAAATACAGAAATATGGGATGCATCCGCAACCCTCATCATGAGGGCTCCTCCTCATGAACCCCATCCATCTACAGACAAATGTAATGGGGTGGTCTGCTTGGGAGGGCCCTCCAGTTTCCTACAGTAGGCAGAGACCTCATTGCTTACAAAGTACAAAGGCTTGTGAGTTCAAGATTCAAGAAAGCATGAAACCTAAGAGAAAGTGCTACTTCTCCATTTCCTAATCTGTGCTGAGCTACTAGCTCTGTACTTCATTTAAAGATCAAACAGCGCAAATTAAAATTAAAAGCAAAATCCTGGGCTCGCAAAGTCTCACCAAATGTTCTGACTGTGTTCTCTGGAATTCAAGACTGCCAATGTTCCTGACCTTACATAGGGAGAGGACCAGAGTGTCCAGGAACTTATAAACACGAAGGGAACCTTATTTTAGGTACTGTAGTCCAACACAGGTTTAATTTGGGATTAGGGATTTCACATTTAACCAATGATGGAAACTGTCCCGTCTTATCATATGTCTGCAGCTAAGGCTTCAGTGTCTAAGTCCAATGGTGTGAGAATTGTCTGTGCCTTACCTGTCTTCATTATTTGAAAGAGCCCTTTTAAGCACTGCACTCTTAGAATATGGGTGAGAACGCGTTGCAAAACAAACAGTGTCTTAAGGAGTGGCTAAGCTGAGAAGACATTTAACACCAACACCACTGTTAAAAAAAAAAAAAAAAAAAAAAAAAAAAGGTGTTTTATAAAAGACAGCTTACAGGATAACTGGTCCTTTGTGGGACAGGAGCACTAATTAAAAACAGCAGCTAATGGCTGCTGCCGAGAGCAGGCTAAGATAGGGGATACCCAGAGCTTTTGCCCTTCTCAGAAGCACTGGTCACTTGTCTCAAAAATTCATTGCAGCATTAGGCTCTTGATAACTGTGCTAGTAGCTTTCTGCTTTTACCACATGGCTTGAGACCTTTCATTACTTCGCTCCTCCTGGTCAAACACCCCCAGTTCCCTTACAGAGAACATTTAAGTACGGAGACCCCTTCAGGACCCACAGCCCAGCAGCAGGGCAGATGTTGGACACTCCACGCTACTCAGCCCTGCAGTGAAGCTTCACCCCCCAGCACCAGCCACAAATGAACACTAAAGGTTAGGCTGAGTGCTCAGATATTCCCCCGTGAGCACCAAGTCTGTAATACAATGACCACAATCACTTTATTAAGGATGTTCAGTCACAGCATTTCTGCTCAGAGGGAGACTCAGGGGGGACACAGGGCTCTTTCAGTGCTCCGTTCTGCTCTTCCATTGAGCAATCCCATCTGCATCAATGCTGTTTCTTTCCCCCATCTGAGAATAAACAAAGCTGCGACTTGTGATGTGGTTTGCTCAAGTCATGAAAACAAAACATCAGCACATGTTAAATATGCTAACAGTGATGCTGCTCTATTTCAGTGTGAAAGGTGCCAGCAGGAGCAAGGAGTCGGTGCTTTCTGGAATGACAAAGCCGAGAAGCTTCTGCAGCTTCAGTTGTGACCAACTCAGCGACCCCAAGCGAAGATACACTTACGGCAACGCAGTGCTGGAGAAAATGAAAGCGTGCCACTCTCCCCCTCCTGACTACAACTCAGTGGTCCATTACTCTCAGCCGCCTGTTTAAGTCATCTGGGCCAGGATTTAATATGCATTTAATGCAAACAGGTTTTTCTAAAAACAATGTCAGTTTAAAAAGTTATCCTGAAGTTTAAGAAGTTATCGTTGGCTTAATCTCAATGATCTGCGTTTCTACAGACTGCAACAAGCATATACAAAACATAGCAGAATACTAATGCTTAGGCCTTGACTTTCCCAATGCTGAACTCCAGAAGCTGTCAGTAAAATTGCCCAGCGCTTCTAAAAACCATAATTGTCATCATTACCGAAAAAAAAAAACAGTTCACCATTCAGTCCCTGGCAGCAGGATGGTAGGTGATGCTGCACTAACCCAGACTCTGGCACACAGCACTGGAGTCCTGGTCAGGAGAGGCAGCGGGGATGAGCCCACAGCGTAAGGCACCTTGGAATGGGTGCTGTATTGCTTGGGCCTACGGTGAGGCTACCTGCATAGTGCTGAAAAATGAAGGAGGTTCTGAGAAGAGGAAAAACAACAGAACAGACCACACTGTACAGTTTTTAGTGAAAACACTTTGAGAAACTTGGTGGAAGGCTAGTCAGGCATGAGGCACTACACAGGTCTTACTGCTTTGGATGACAAAAGACGCAGGGAGTTCTGTGAGGCAAGAGTTTCAAGCACGTCTTGCAAAACACAGCTTGCAAGGATACAAAAGAACTCAGGTCAGAGTCGGTGCTGCCAGAACAGGGAATGCAGATCAATTCCCTTTGGTCAAGGCTGCTGCAATCAGGTCAACAGTCTTGAAGATTTGCACTTTGTCAATACGCCAACATACACACACTGGAAACAAACAAGCTAGATATGTTAAAGCCAAGCTCCGTCCATGAAACTTAGTGGACTTTCTAACACTGCACTGATTATATTCTATTTATGGGAATCTGTCCGAAAGGACAGTACGGCTATTAAGCTGCATATATTTTCAACAAAGTATTGATTAATAGAGAGCGTGAAGGGAATTCTTAGAAATAGCACGGCAATCTCTTCGGAAAGTTTGGGCAGCTTTTCTATGAAGACAGTTGAACTTCTAGGTTAGTTAACAGTATGTATGTACAGGAATAAAAATGCATCATTGATTTGCAACAGACTTCTGTGTAGCATCTCAGAAAGGACATGAATGCTCTCTGTTTGAGATGTGGGGGGGATGCATTATCCCCTTTCATCTTTAAATACAATATTAAGGAGGCTTTGGCCATTTAACACAATAGCTCTGATGTCTTCTGAATCAACTACTGCCCAATCTGTTTTTTGTGGTCCCTTTTAAATATATATATTAAAATGCTACATATATGGATTGACCTCTTAAAACTCAGTTTAGAAACTGTGAATTTAACCCACTAACAGACAGAGGGAAATGAGCTTTTGCATATTTACAAAGAAAAATGATCTTGTATATGCAAGTAAAAGAAATATGTACTGCCACTTCTAAGCTAAATATCAATTCTAGATCTTCCTTCCCAAGAGATCACCAGTTTTAAATACACCATATTGCACTGTCTCTTGCTGGTAAAGTATATTTGATTTTGATCAAAACAAATGGAATTGGAGAGAACTGTTTCCTAGTTCCATTTCAGCAATAGTCATTATGGGATAATGCATCTCTGAAAGGAAGTGTTTGCACAATGTAAATATATAAATATGCTTTTTGTGCATAATATTTAAGAAAACTGGACTACAAAGATTACTTTTATATGAATCCCCTAAGTTTCTTTGGATGTGAATAACTCCTTTTATCTTGCATTTTCTGTCTTCATATAATGCATTTGACTACTAAACTCATACAATAAAGTTTGCTTTTTCAAAGAATGTGCACAGTTCTGACCAGTTAGTTAATCCAGTATCGAAGGTTACTGCAACAGACAATTCATCTCTGGACAGCACTCATGCATCAAACATACCAGTTTTGTGAGCAAACAGGAATGTGGAATAATTGCACTGAAGGCACACTTCTTGAACAAAGGGGATACAGTGATGGACAGTAGTGCTGCTCCTTGTGAGAGTGAAATCCACTAAATCCAGAATATTTAAGAAATGTTTACTGCTGTCTGGAGGCAAAAAATAAAAAAATAAAAAAATCAACTCTGCCTCTAGGAGAGCCAAGGTTTCATGGTAGGGTAATTAAAGATTGCCATTCCCAAATATCCACTCAACTACTCACCTTGTGGTCAGTCCTGCAGCTAGATCTGGTACAGATGGAAGGACAGCAAGCGAAGCCAGGTTTCATGAATAAAACCTGTTCCAAACCAACTATGACACAAGCTAGCAACTCAGACCTGGTAGATGTTCTCTTCTTCACAGACCCACCTGAGAACCAAATCCCCAGCCAAGATGGCACAACCTGGAGAAGCTGCCTCCACTGAGATGTTCCATCAAGGACTCTCTGCCATATATCATTTTAGGACCTGAGGGTAACTCTAAGCCACACCGTAGATATAACAATACAGAAGTGCTGGAAGGAAGCAGAGGTGAATTTTCCTTTGTACACAGAACCTAACGGCATTACCTACTGCAGTAGGATATTCTGCATCCATTGATGCACATTACCAAAGACAGGCTGTAGAATAGGTAAGAGCACCAATCGAACTTACCACAGCTTTAGTCTCCATGTAATAAAACCTCTAGAAACTGCAATTTAAGGTATAATGACTCCATATTCAAATAATACAAAAAGTATCGACTATTTCACATATATTGCACAGTGTTTTGTGTTATACATGCATAGTCAGGATTGAATGGGTATAGAAGATCTTACCTATGCAGGTCAACTATAAAGAAATAATTCTGGGCACTGAAGTTGTTGATTACTCCACATGCAAATTCTCAAGAGAAATTAACATTTTCTGCTATGGAGCAAAAAAGGTCAACAGACATGAAATTAAAATACTTTCTAATGGAGTTTTCTGAATTAAGGCTTGTCTAGTAACACTGATCTGATCTGACAGAATCAGACAGACTTTATCTGGGAGTTAAGGAAGTGTATAGTAGTATGATTCAAGTAAACAGCACCTGTAAGTTTTAGGGTATCTGGTATATATATCTGATGTATACTCTAAGTGGCAAGCACTAAACATTCTTCGTGAAGCATGATTTTTTTTAAACTTTGCATTGGAGACACCAAACACAAGAAATACAATTGAATAAAATACAATTCCAGCATTAAAGTTGAAAAACTCCGTATCCAACTTCAATGCTTCATGTTGTTAAAATAAGGCTACATTATTTCTGGTATTCTTTATTAAAAATACTGCTGTACACATGAAGAATGAAAACAGGATTAAAGATGAGTAACACATATTGGGATCATGGCATTAGAACTTAACATACCGGTGCTTTTTAGGGGAAGCAGTTGACACCTGAATTACTGAAACAAGGGCAAATCAAAAATACATAGGTACCCTCAACAAAATATTTACAATATAGTAAATACAGCAACAAAATTTAAAACAGGTACAAAAAATTAAAATGACCAACATCACATGATTTCAAAGGTTGTCCCTTCTGTGCTTTTAGCTGTAAAAATAGGAAGGTCAGAATGAAATTTCCCATCTGGGACGGCACATCCTGGTGGCTCTTCTTTATAAATACATATACACAATTCTTCCTATGAATAGATCAAACTACATCTTTAGGACAACCTTCCAAATGGAATTAAAATGGGGTAGAAGGGCTCTCCCCCAAAAAACACCCAAGCTGAACTTCAGACTGTTCAAATCATTCCCAAATACAGACCAAATGAAATAAATAGAAAACAAAGCTCAACTTTTTTATTTTATGCATCACCTGACACCAAATATTTTCTGGCTGACATTATTTATGTATGAAAACTTATTAGCTGTCTACCTTTTTATTTTTAAACCAAGTCCTGAGGTTATTAGGGGCTGAAGCAAACTGACATTATGCAAATACACACAGGTTTGCAATTTAGACATGTCTTGCAGAGGGTGGTTTGCTGGTCTAAAAAGGATGAGAATTCAAGCCCTATTTTACCCCTGCCTTACACTTTCACAAAATATTGGTCCACAAATTAAATTTTCAAAGGTTCCCGAACCCCACAACTGAACAGATGATCCCCTTTCATTTTCAAAGAAAACAATACTGGAAAAAACCTCAGCCCGCTTATAAATTAAGCATTTCATATTTCTTCTAGAATACAAGTACTTCTTTTTTGTACAAAAGAATTACAATATGATTTGTCAAAAAACATATAAAAGACAGCTGCTCTTCCTCAAATACATGAGCTAATGATAAAAGACTGTTTTGCATGTTCACTTTTCAAAGTTCCTGTTCCTTTTACATTAAAAAGAACATTCTGGCAACTGTTATCGTTTGAATATTAAACATTATGTTCCTTTTAAAATTCATTCGATCAAATGCAACAATAATCGATCTTTAAACTCAACAACTGATGCTACCTAATGTGGATTCAACCACATTTTCTAAAATGTGTAAAGCATGTCCCTAGTCTTCAAAGCTTTCGAAGTGAAGAGAGTTGCTTTTCTTGCTGCAAGTCTCAAGGCGGAGAATCATTTTAAAGCTTATAAAAGTGGACAGAGAAATATTAAAAACTTCTCTGAAAACTACAAATATTGAGAATTATTAAAATTGATGCCAGTAACATCAGTTGCAAGTGCTTAAGAGTCTGTCCTGACCTTTTGAGTTTCCACATTTTCTTCATGGTGAGCACCCAGTGCTATTAAAACATTCAGTGCTGGGAAAGAATAGATACAGTCTTCACTACTGCTTTAAGAAAGAAAATTCCTACATATTTGGCAGTCTTCAGTATCAAAGTGTAGGTGTTTAACTAGAAATCCCATGAATACCCAAGTTTGGAGAGAACTGCATGTCCAAATATTAGAAAGGTAATTGAGGAGGAAAATTCCAGACTTTTGAGACTGAATTACTTCAGGATTATTCATGTGTTGAGTATTATCAAAAGTAATATTACTTTGGGCTAAGCAGTGACTGCAAAGGCACAGCAGATCATTATCCCTCCAGATTCAGGCTGTAAAACTTGAAAAGCTCTTGATGCCAGACAACTGCTGTGTTTAGTTAATCTTCTTTTAACAGTGTCTTTGTATCTGTATCCAGTGTAGCGTACCATAATAAAGCTGTGGTTCAAAGAACAGAACTTTATACAAAAATTATACTGTAAATAACCTAAGTAATACACTCCTGAAACCTCAGGCATTTAAACACAATTTCTTTTTAAAAAAAATCTATTAAAAAAATTGCATAAATGTAAATGCTTCTGACTAGCAGGAAAACATACAAACAGTTTTTTTAAAAGGCGCTGGTTGTGTTTAGAGCAAATTTGATATGCTCCTTAAATTATAGATGTTTCCCATGATGCTATTTTCGTCACTTCGCTTAGACAAAGTTTAAATCAAATGATGGGACTTTCCTTTTTTTTTTTTTTTAAAGGAGGGAGGGGGTCAATTCATTGATACTTCAACTTGATCGATTTCATCTTCTTTTTTTTTTGAGCTAACAGTGGGTGGCATACAGAGCTTGCATACAACACACTTTTACAGAGGTTACGAACTAAACAGTAATTAATAGAACACAATTTCTATTAAATTATTTACCTGGTCCTTTATGCTATTCTGGGTGCAAATAATATCAAAAATGAATAAATTCTGCTTTATCCTCAGTGACAAAAATGTATCCCAGAAATGTCCTTGCAAAGAGTTTCCCTTAAGTATATAATGTGGCAAAACTTCAGAGATCAGAAAAGTCTTAAAAAATTAAAATTAGTGCATATACAAGTGGAAAAAATAAAAGCAGGAACATCATGCACCTGATGTGTTCCTTAATCTAAAATAAATTCTTCACAGATAAAGCCTCCAATGGCAGCCTTAGCTCTAGGATAAGTGAAACATTCTTCCCTTCAAGTAACAGTGTACCTGACTGAAGTGCAAGCAGCTTTGCTCATCTCCTGTTTGTTTCCCAAATGTGAAATGAGATGACAACAACAATTCAGCTGTAGTGCAATTTGCTATTTGTTAAGTTCCTCAGCAATGTCCTGCATGCTTTCAGCAAATACTACAACTGACCATTTGCGGCTGCAATCAGTTCTTGAAAAGTATTTTCAAAGCAGCGTTTTAAATCGCTGTAAGTTACCACAAGTACACTCTTCTCATCTCTGGAAATGAGGCTTATTTTTTCTGGCACACCAGCATCTAACTGTAACAAGAATGCAAAAGATAAAATAAAAGACGTGTGAAAGAAATGGCAAAACATTTCCCCGATAACAAAAACAATCAATTTTTTGGCAAGTGTACTGTTTTGGTGCAGCACAGATCTGTTAACACACAAAGAAAGGATCCAAAGGATCCTGAGTTGCACCAAAACAACACATACCAGGCAAAAAATCCAGACATTTGGTCTTAACCTGATATACATCCCCCACCTGTGGACTACATTAATCGTTTTTCTCCATAATGCTAATAATCCTGCAATACCATCTTATCTCACCCTGTATAGAAACTTAGCATAATTTCCAGATAGCTCCTGATGAACAAAAACACTTTTGACATTACATTTGCACATAGTCCACCACATTTGCATGTAAGATCCACAAGCCTCCTAGTAGGGTAGGTAGTTTACTTCTTGTCCACTATGAAAATGAATTAACGGATGGACCAGCCCCAAATACTCTGAACAATGGTAGAAACCCAAACCTAAATTTTTTGGCAGTACTGGAAACAAACTAGATTTTAAGCCTTCTGTACAGTGTATTTCTTCCCTTATTCTATGAAAAAGATTGCCTAGTTACAGTCCATAATGAACAATTCAGACGTAAAGATTAAAATTTATTCCACATCTATTTTCAGGTTTTGTTCTGATTTATCAAATTCGGTAATAACATAATTGAAGAACTGAGTTGCACAATCTTTCAAGAGACTGCCATGCAACTGCTCTCACTAACGTTTGGTGACAATTGCCTGTAACAGACGCAGAAGTGCTTTTGTCATGAAATTTTGAAAACACGAAGCTCCACAAATGGCATTGTCTTCCTCAGGGAAGCTGCTGAATTCCTTTTAATAGAAAGATTCAGGAACAGGATAGAAAAGCAGTGATTTGAGAGACAAGCATGTATGTTACACTACATACATTAGAGATGTACTACAAAGCCTTAATTTGGAACAGTATAATATGCTATGTGCCAAAGTCCCTTCCAATGCTATCTTATGACCTCACTTTTCAAGAAATGTTCAGTGGAGAACTGTCTGAATCTTACAATGAGAAATTCGCGTGGCTGTTTTGGTTGATATTTCCAAATACTTTACACTATAAACTTTCGTGTTCCCATACAGAAGATAGGACAGAGGCAAATGGAATATGATACTGTTGAGACAATCTTTGGAAATACAGTCCCAGCAGGATAAAATAAATGCATTGTAATGTTGTACTGAATAGCAGAACAGCAATTAGATTTGGCACAGAGATGTTGGTTGCTGTCTGGAGCAACATAGCAAGTTCGAAACTGCTTGCATTTGTCTTCTAAAAATAACACTGTCAAAACCTTAAAAGCTGGAAGCTCCCAGATTTAAAGCTTCTGCTTTGCTTTGTGAGTAGTTTCAGAAGGACAAATAAAGCCAATTAACTTTTAGTTTTCGTAGAGTAGGATAAAATCACGTATCTTTTCTAATACCCATTACAAAATACTGGTGAGAAATCATTTACTATTCACATTATCATTCACAAATTCAGTGAAAGCTCTTATGAATTTAGTATCTGGAAGATCTGTATTAAGAAAGCCACACAGCTGACTAGAAACACCAATATGGCTTTCTTTCTCTTCTCCTGTGGATACAGAAGTCAGCATCTCAGCAGAAAAGATCCCAAAAACACATTGGGAAACACTGAAGAAAAGACTTTTTTTGAACAAAGTTTCGCTCAAAAGGAATGTTTTTGGGAGCACAGCAGGGAAGCCCAAATAACCACTTCTACTAGCACACAATTTCAGAAGTGCTTTTTAGAGTGCGTTTCCGAAGTGGAGTTCTCTAAGCCTTACATTTTTCATGTACTGAGCCCACAACCACAGAAGAGAAGAGCCTCTGTTTGAAAAGGTAACTACGAGCATTTACAGAAAAAGGCATTCTTTGGAAGCTCTTACCTACAAATTCAGGACTGTTCCCCACTTGCTACAGAACTGTACTGGTCACTGCTTTCAAATCATGATGACATTTCACTGTCTATTTGGATATCAACACGCTTTTTGATTTAGCATCCCTTTAATATCACTTTTAAAGTGATTACAAACACCAACCAGAAAGATAAAAAGGAGGTTAAAAAAAGCACAGCAGTGGTCTAATAGGAGACAAAAAGCTGTGACAATTTAGAAATAGATATAGCTGTAGTTACCCTGCTGTCATGTGCCAAAGGATCCAAATATATTCAAATCTTCCTGGAAGAGAAAGTTGGCTATCCTAATCCTAGAAAACAACACTATCCACAAATTGCATATTGTCACTATGTAGTGAGTGGAATGACCAGAATGACCAAGTAGCTATGAAGAAAGGAAGTAACATCTTATTCTCCTACGAGTTATTCAAATTTGATAAAACAATGTAAGATAAGTCAAAAGCTGATCTGACAAAAAGAATCAGCTCATGTACTTCTTAATTTATGGAGCAAGACAAGAAGTTCTACAACTACTGAAGATCTTGTGGTCTCTCATGCAACCCCCACTATTAACCACAAAAGCACTCAGCTAGAGTTTTGGTAGTGGTGCAACTTAGAAACTGCAAGGCACCCTGAGTTACCAGAAACATACTTAACATTTGTGTCACAGAAGTTTTCCTTGCTGTCTAGGAAGGTTGCTGGATTTTGCACTAATTTCTATTACACTTCCCCTCCTGATACACACTTCTGTCTTCTGCTCTGGTCAAAACAGTTTAAGGAATGGATCCTCTTGCTTTATGACCATCTTCTGCAATAACTATATCAGCAGAAACCTCCCAGTTAAAGGGGTTTTATGGATCCTTTATGCTGTATTGAAAGACCAGAGTAGCATAAAGGGACCAGCATTGCTTATTCACAGTATTCAATGCATTCTAGGATGAACAAGTCAATACTGTATTTCATGCTCTATTAGTGAATTTCAAGCTTTAATAATAAATATGCTACTAAGTTTATTTAAAACGTCCATAAATGTTTGAATATTAGCTTAGGGAATACATTTTCATCCAAAACAGGGGAGAAATAAGCATAAGGTAAATCCGAATTAATCTGTCAATGACATCTTTCTTTAAAACAATATTCCCCACCAAAGCAAATTAACCCAAGCAATTTTTAAAAGCTAACCCAAGTACAGTGTACCTTGTTAAGACATGAGATAATGTGACTGAGGTCAATCCAAGGAGTACCCGCTTCTGTCACCTGATGGAAAAGGTGATCTCGAAAGAGCTTTAGTAAATACCTGTCTCCAGTTTCTGACCATGTTGGGTCTTTCTGAAACCTGGTGTAAAACAAAGGCTCAGATTAAACCTCGGAAAGTTAAATATAAAGCAAAACCCACAAATATACATGACTGATCTGAATCTAGTAATCTTATTGCTCTGCTAAGCTTCCTGTTATTATCTGCAATTAAATCAGTTTCCCTCCTGCTATACAGATAGAAGATAACAATCAAAGCAACTCAGCTGAAGTATCTGAAGCTAATGCATACAGAGGGCCAACAAAAGGAATGAAAGAAAGCAGTGGCCATCTACAACGAGTATACTATGAGAATATTAGAAACTAGCTTTATAAACAGCTTTTACCCAAGTCTATTCAGTAATGGGGAAAACAATAATGGATAGAAAACAGACCATGAACATTTAATTTTTATAAGGTAGTTGATAAAAAACAAGCTGATAATTAACAGGCTTAAAGCTGGTAGCTATGCCATATGCTACAGATCAAGGAAGCTATGCATTTCCTCAAAAACTATTGTCACTCACAACAGACCAACAAGAGAATCCATACTAAAAGAGGAAGCAACTTTGGCATACCTATTCGTAGCCTTCTCTTTTCCTTTACTATTTTGGTCAAAGTTGCTTATCTTATTGTTTCAAGGCTTCTTAAACAACTAAATCCTTAAGGGGCAAATATGGGGAAAACGTTTAGCTTAAGTTTACAAAGGAAGAAGCCTTGCATTGCAATCTGGATTTTGCATACTTTACACCACAAAAACAAGAATTTCTTACTCTGGCCTCTCATTGATTGTTCCCAATTTTGCTAGAAGCCTAAACAACCTTCCATTTTGCACCTCCTAGAAAACAAGAAAGATTATTAAAGTATCTGAAATGTAAGACACTTTTTTGGCAAAGATATATAGTAGTAGCGGCAACGAAGCACTATGTACTACAGAGATGGATTTATTCTAAGACTAAGTTTTTCAGAAAGAGATCCAATACATTATATTGTGTATTGGTAGTCCCAAATCTAATCTTGGCAGTTCATAGCCAAGTTATAATGTGGAGGTTTAACAATCAGTGACATCTTGCTGCTCCAGCAGAAGCTGGATCAGGCAACCTAGCCCTATGCAGAAACAAGTCTAGACTCTCTTGCCAGCCTACACTTAAAAGCATGTCAAAATACTGTACATTAAACAATGTTAATACACACGTGCATGTGTGTATGTATATATATATATATATATATATATACACACACACACAAGCATACGTGCATGTCTATACATACACAGGCACTTATCAAGACTGTAGAAGTGAACAGTATAATAGCTAATTTCAGGTAAATAAGAAATACTCTACTAGATGTGTTCTTGGAAAATGTTCTGTAGGCCAGTGTTAGTTAATATTGTTTAGCAACAACAATATCAGACCAATTGGAATAGCAGTCTAATACAGTATTTTGAAACAAGTTTTTTCAAAAAGCTATAAATTTAATTTTTACTTAATGCAGTATTAATTCCAAGTCCTTCAATATCAGAGGCAAAGCAGTCAAAAACAAGCTCATACAAAAGACAGAACAATAGAATTTAAAATGCTCATAATACATGCAATTAAAAATTATTTCATACGTTTTTCATCATCATTTAGGTTACTGTAAAGTGTTGCATCTTAATCTAGCTTGCATTATACTATGGATTAATCTTCCGTTTAAGTTTCCTCAAAGTTTCCGTTTAAGCTCCTCAAAGCTGGCAGGGAAAAAGATTCTCTCTTGATATTTTTCATATTCTCCAGTGGCCCAGCTCTCCGGTGTTATTCATGCTAAACTGCATCTCACTTCATGCATGATCATATTGATTTCAAATGAGTTCAGTCTGGAGTAGATTACTGTGCACAGCTGGGTAAATAAAATAGGTCAAGGTGATAATAGCTTGACCTCAGACAGCCTATGGGTTTGCAAGATTTTTATTACCAGTCTAAAAACACACAGCAGAACAGCTTGTACGTCACTTGAAGCTGCACTTCGAAGTTGACAGAAAAGACTTACCTTGTCCAGCTAGCAGAGGTTTACACAACCTCCAAATAATTTTTTGGCATGTGCCCAAATACACAAAAGCCAGAAATGCATGTATGTGAATGCTACAGCCTTGCAGATTCCAAGTCAATGGTGACAAAACTGAACACCAACACTGACTCTAAGGCTCCAGGTTGCCTCTCTGCAGGCTGAGTAGCCTGTAGGGCAGGGAATTCTTCTACAGACTGTATTAGAGGACTTAAAAACTGAGGCTTTGCATACTTGAGTGCTGTGACATGTAGATGATAGGAATATTCAGGTGAAGAAGGGAAAGGACAGAGTAATGGGGTCACTGCCATGTGAAATGCAAATAACAATATTCATGGCTTCAAGTGTAGTAAAGTTATTAACTACATACAAACCACTTCAGGAATTAGAAGCCCCTAAGCTGCAGATGACTGCATGCTTGGAGAATATGATGAAAGAACATACATACAAACATTGTTCTAACATTCTTTGCAGCAATGATGAAGAGAGGGTATATGGCTAGACCTAAGTACTGTAGGTCTGATGGTAATGGAATATGTGACAGTGCAACCAAGTTATAGTATGATAGTTAATTAACAACTGCTATTTACCGCTGCTAGATAAGTGGCTACTGCCAAACTAGGGGCTACACAATAACTAGGATTTGTGGTGGCTGTGCTCACCTACCAGTGAAAAGCAACTGCTGTAAACAACCTGACTGAAAACGCACACTCCTTAATGCTGATTACAGGACAATCTCCATTTTTGTTACTGGAAGAGGTCCAGCTACCCAAATTTGTGCAGGCATCTTGGGCCACCTTGACAAGAAGTGATCCTAAACATCTCCAGAGTAGGAGCAGTTGACTATTAATAGGAAGAGTGAGCACCTGTCAGGCATCCAAAGTAGACACCAACCTGCCCTATATCTCTTTGCTTCTGAAAGATTTCCTTATCTTTCACTAAGGACGGAAAAGCAGGTTTCCAACAAGTCTATCATGGAAAAGTTAACAGTACCAGTTCACCAGAATCCTATCTATTGCTTTTCAAATATGCTTATCTGGGGCATGTAAGGGAAAGGAATTGCAAGACTTAAATCCTTAGAAACGGAATACGCTAGACTACCCAAATCTTCAGCAATATGAAAGCTTTCTGCAATGTTATCGCAGTCATGTTAGAAAATCCTATGATCAGTGGCTTCTGATAAGTAGACAAGATGAAGCTCAAACACTTTCCTACTGAACAAATACACACTAACATAGGACAAAGTACATATTTTCTTTGTAGCTAGCACTCAATACAATGACTGAACTTGGTAGACTAACCAGACCCACACAGCAAAAGGTGCACATTTCAGGGAAACCGAGGATCACAACCTTTACTTCCACAACCATTCATTGGGAAAGGAATGAGATAAGTAAAGTGGCACTGAAATCTAAATCTAAGAATTTGAAGAAAGCATTTGTTGCTCTATAACCTCTAACACAAGCTAGATGATCTAGTGTGAGATGACGTATAAGCATTATGAACTCAGAATACTACTTTTTAACCATTCAGTAAAGAAAATCTTTTCCTAGGACTGTTGGTTGAATATAAAGATGCTACCTAGAGTTAAAGGCCAGCCAAGCACTTTCTAAAACTAGTGGTTTTTAGAACTTTTGGATTTTCAGTACCTTGCACTCAGAGTTAAGTCTGCAAGCAGCTTACTTGGGTTGCTAAACAAACAAAAGAAAAAGTACCTAGAAAACATTCCCCCTTAAAGTAGAGCTGTAGGATTACCAACTATACGTCTTCCTGTACGAATTACCAAATTATTTACCTTTGCAAGGTCTTCCTCTATAACATCATTTCTCATTTGAGCAGCATCCAACTGAGTATAGAATCGCGCACCAATCATAGGCATGATATCATTTACACTGCGAAGCCTGTTTTGGTCAGTCAGCAAATACCTGCCAAAATATCCCCACCCCCAAAAGATTACTTAAACATGCTGCAAGTGCCAGAGAGTTCGTCCTATTATGACTTTACAACTATTGACCCTGATGTCTATTTAATATGAGTTGACAATTTGTGTTTAATTAAAAAGATATTAACGAAGAAAATATTTGTGTTAATTTACTTCTACATTTCCAGACAGTTATTTGTATTAGCTAGGATTGTGCCTTCATGGAACTTCTTAGTTCACTCCACTCAAACATTAAGAGCATACCTGAAAAGAGGGAAGGATGCAAAGATTCAGATTGTCATGCAATTGTGTTTCAAATGAGAGAGGGGACAGATTTCTCTACTTTCCCCTCTTAGGCTGCAAGAGCAGAAATAATGACTGTACTGAAGAACACCACAAAATAATACACGACTAAGAAAAGCTAGTGTTCAAGTCTTTGGTCAAAAAGGAAATGTGCCTATTCTTTAATATCTTCTGAAACTGTGAAAATGTGAGATAAGACCAGGATATTGCTATGGTAGATAACAGGCAAGAAACCCAGTACTGAAGATTACTTATAAGGCTTGCGTGGTGGTGTGTTTCTTTTTTTGTTGTTGTTGTTTTTCATTTGGGGTGTGTGTGTTTGCTTTGTATAGTTCTTTAAAGTTGAATAGTAACTTCTTATTAGGAGCTTTAACAACACTCTAATAAAGCAAGGGCACTGATTTTTATTAGATATACCATAAAAATACGCATTATATAAATTAACTTTAAATGATAATGCTTAATAATGCACTGGCTATGCAGACATTCAATGACAGTTCTACCTTATTTGCAACTGAAAATATTATTTTGACTTTTTCATCTGTATGTTAAGGTAATTTCCTTTAAAAGATGTATTTTTATTATTATTTTGTTTAAGACATTGGCAAATAAATGTAGTAGCAAACTTACAAAATCAGATTCTTCAGATCAGAGGAATAGTTGATTGTCACCAGTTCCATTGCTTTCTGCAAATTCTCTCTCTGAATTCCTGATAAAGAATTGCACGCCAAAGCCAACACAACTTTCCCCAAGGAGATCAGATCTGCTTGCTAACAGGGAAAACATGCACAGATAAGATTCATAGTATAGATAAATATTACCTACAGAACTAGATGGCATTTAAAGAGATCATTCTTCAGTAACCTTTGAAGGACTTGAGCAACTGAAGTGCTATAGTTCAATACAGCTGTCCAAGTGGTTAAAACATACAGAGGAGAATTTGTCCTGATCTCCTGTTTGATACTTAAGAGTTTCAAGATAGTATATTTACCCTTGAATGCTTAAAATCCACTTTTTTTAGCTTAATGATAGTACCAGAGCAAAATCTTCTGTAGTGAGCAGAAGCTCTACACAAAGAGGTTTTCCTAACCACTCATGCACTGCCTGCTGAGGAATCAAGTATTTGGCAGCAAATTGCACAAGCCTTCTCGGCACAAGACACAGAAATAAGTATCAAGGCTTATTCATTAAAACAGAAACATGTCCTACCGGAACCTAGCAGCTCATGTTTTTGTTTTAACAAACAGATCATAGATTTTCATCTCTAATGGCCCGTGTGAAAAGATACGAACTGCCTGAAGTAACTAGACAGGAACAGACCTGTAAGCCTAACAACTGGAGCGGCATCCTATTTTGTGAAGAAATCCTTAGCATTACAAACCCCTTTCCTTAGAGTAAAGCTTCTCAAAAAAAAGAAAAAGCAGCTGCTTTGTCACAACAGAAAATTCTGCCCATTTTGATTGTACAGGTAGAAGGACAGCCGCAAGAAGTTACTGCAAAAAGCTACACCAGACTTGAAGTCACCTCTGAAAGCAGAAGCCTAATTTAGTAGCAGACAGTATTATTCATAGCAAAAGCTGCCTGATTCTCCCTACAGAAAGTCTTTCAGGTGCACGTAACTTGGCCAAACCTGAAACATTTGCAGCTTTCCATATTGGATGCCTGCTTCAGATTGAATTTAAGAGTCAGATTTCCTGACTTTCCTCTTAGAAAAGATACTTTTGCAAAAGCTAAGAGGTAAATGCTACTATTTGTTGTGAATATCAACTCTATATTCTGGAGGAAAAATGTTTTGCAAAGAACATTGTCACACAGGGAGTATACCTGCTGTCATTTCTGTTAGGAAGGTCAGCAATTTGGCAGTACAGAAACATTGAAAGTTCTGTTTAGAATTTGGCTGCTAAAACTTTAGGAAACTCCCGAGATGGTGGATTTGCCACGGCCCCTCACAGCTGTTCCACCCAGAGGGGTAGATAGCTGTGTTTGCTGCTTCCTTTGGCTGCAGCAGCTGAACAGAGCTTTCTTTCCCTTCGGCCACATCTTCCAGATGTTGAGGCACCGAGTAAAGAACACGTTTCCAGGTCTCTGAATGTCCCTGCTGTTTCTGTATCAACTGCTAACGTATGATTAAGCAGCACAACTTAAACATGGATAAGCAATGTGACATAAGTTTAAAAGCATGGAACAGGGCAGTCATTAATGAAGACAGAAACAGGACGCGGAAAATAGGACAGCAATAAAGACAATGCGTGGAGAAGATGTGATTGGCATTTGTTAGACTTGACTTCCTAAGGAACCAGGAATTCCTGAGCATCAGTATTGCTTTGTACTTTGGCAAAGAGAAATGAAAAAGACCAACAAGGTGGGAACCTACTTGCTGCCACTACTAAGCACAAACAGTTTGAGCAGCAGATGATACTGCTGTTGTACGAAACAGAAGAACCTTGCTGATAAGGTATCTGCACTGAGACATCTTTACCCCGTGCAATGGTATTTTTGTTATTTTGCTTGTTTGTTTCCAAAAGACTTGAGAGAAATATGGAAGTATTTGTATTAACGTTATCTTCTTTCTGCAGTCTCCTACTTAGAAGCTTCCAACTTCTAATAATTGTTAAGGAGGTATCTTATACAAATGCTTTTCACCCAACCCTGACAAATATACCCAAAGCATAAAACTTAAGGAAAGACCCTATGGAGAAATAGTCTCTTTACATAGTTACTTTCATAATACAGATTGCATTAGATTTTTAAAAATGGTTGAGAAAGAGGTCTATGTTAGCTTCAGCTAGGAAATTCTAAATTCAGACTTTTCTTTATTTTCAAAGAGTTTTCTTTATTTTGCTAAGTACACCTAACAGAAAAATGGGCAGAGATAATACAACACACCAATGCAGCCTCAAGCACACAGTTCCAGTTACAACCAATGCTTAACTTGTGTTTTGGTCGAAAAATGGTTTGGATTCATCCCGTTAATTTTAGGGATTTAAACTTGACGTTACTCAGTTAAGAGTCTGATCAATTGAAGATCTCTGTATTCCACAGGACAATTCAGATTTTAAGCAAGCTGAATCACTCCCTGAAGATGCCTCGCTATTCACTGACAGCTAAAACCCTGAAATAAAGTGTTATTACAATGTCCAGTGTACGAATTCTTACAAGAGCACAGAAGTACAGAGATTATTATTTTTTTCTTGTGTCTGATTAGATAATGGAATGGACATCTGGATTTATGGATTTCAGATTCCTATTTCAGAAGGGATCAAACTGCCATCCACTGACAAACTCTATCCATGCAGACAAGGTAAAAACATCCCAAAAGCTGAAGCACACCATCTTTCTGCAAGGAAAAGAAAGCCATATATTCCCATTAAGTCTTACCCTCCTCTCTGAAAAAAAACTCATTCAGATCTTGCTGCTTCAAGTCAGAGGAAGTTTAAAGGATGCAAACAAACTGCTAGACTTTTTTTGAAGCAGGGACACTAGAAGTAAGGAGTATTCCTGCAGTAGCTTTACCGGTTCAAGGTACACATCAGATATGATCATTTCTCTGCTTATGCTCCGTGTCATGCTTTTCACATATTTAAGGGTCACGAGCCATTAGCTTGCCAGAAGACTTTTGCTATGGTAACTATCAACAGTGACTATTAAAATCATACTAAGTCAATTCACAACTTCAAAGAAAACTACTACATTTTTTAAGTACAGATTGCCTTTTGTTCAAAAACATATCTTGCATGCAACTAATGACCATTTAAGTAGCAATTCAATTAGTAATAACTGTAACCTGTAACAACCTTTCTTTTTTATCTCTTGAAAAACTTTGCAGGTAAAGATTGTATCACCATCATCTAGGGTCATTGATGGAAATATAAAGTAGCATTAGACTAAAAAATAGCCTCAAGGAGATACCCTCAGAAACAGCCTTCTTCATTAACGGTTTCCCTGTTATCAAATGAATTTTAAATATGTCAGCGAGCAATTTAAAAATTAATTTAATAGGTATTCTTTCTGCATGTTAATGTTAAAAAGATATACGCTCCTGTGCCAAAAGCCCTCAAGATATATGAGCATTTTATACAGTTGGCTGCATCAGCGAGACATGTAAGCTAGTCAAATAAATCACATTTTTTGACAAGATCCATCTTCCATAAGTTCTTTGAAACTGACACTTCGTTTATCCTGTTCCAGTGCTGTGCTTGGATCAGTATCAGCTCAATCACTAATTTTGTAGATTTGCTTGTCCTTTTAAGTACTGGAATTGTACTTAAGTCCCTCCAAGTTCCGAGATTATTTATTAATTTTGAAGTCAACATCAAGACTTTAGATGCCTCTTCTGCTAGTTTATTTAAATCTGGGGAGGTGTATGTGAAAATTATTTTCGTTTACTACATTAAAAATATTTACTTTGAGCAAATGTAACCTTACAGCCCTTGTTATATCAATAGAACCTATGTTTTCTCTTCATTTCATACAGAGAGAACTGTTTCATTTTTATTCCAATACAGCAGTATTTATTAAACCTATTGTTTCCTGTATCACCATTTACAGTTTTACCACCTGAATCTAGTAACTGACACATGACTTAAAGATTCAGGGGAGGGAGGCAGGATGGGGAAGCAATTTCTACAGGTCTAAGCATCTTGTTTTTAATGTAAGTGACCATTCATATTTCATTTATGTATTTTTAGTTTCCTTTAAATCTTAAATGATCATGTAAGCTAACATATTTAACACAGGCTCTGAAAAACAGCCTGTGAAGAACAATTGCAATCCTTTTGCATAGCCCTTCTCTGTTGTGGCCTAACTCTTTCCTATCTATATTAACAATGGGAAATAGCCAGAAAGTGACAAATGCTAACAAAAATACCTTCCTCCACTGAAGACAGCAACAAGGAAATGCATATTAGCTGGGCAGTAAACCAACAGATAACCTACATTTTTTACAGTCCCTGAGGAATTCAGGAACTGGGTCATGGATCGAGAGGAAAAAGGACAAGCTGCAGCTGTTATTTTGTAGTGTTATCTGGCTAGGGCAAACAAAGGTAGAGTGTGATAAACGACTTCTGAATTTCAAGGAATTAACTCAGTCCAGAATCTCTGAAGGAACAAAATGGGTTATGAAAATCTAGCCTTTCTAGAGGAAGCAACAAAAAGGAGGTAATGCAATGTTTTCTATCTCCAGCGTACGTCTTCCACACAGAAGAGTACTTCTCTACTGGTTTAGTGGTGATACTTGAATAATCTGGATAATAAGAATGAATAAAGCATGCAAACAAGATGTGTATCTAAGCAAAACTAGGTGTTAAGAAAGTTAGTTGCCAAATGTTGCGCTGCTATGGTGCTAAATGCTTCTGACATTTTGGCATACCCGCAAGTATTTTCAGATTTGTACCTCCAAGTACGTTAAATATTTTGCTTTAAAATTACTTGAATGCCATAATATCTCAGAAGGATCTCTTCTCTTGTTGCTATTAAAGTAAATTTAAGGAATTATTTAGATCATAATCTCGCCACAGTTTTATGAATGGAATCCCTCACTTACTTGCATCCCTGTATCCTCTCAGTTGGTTTCTATTAAATTATTACCACAAGCCCATTGGTGGGGCACAGGAAGGATCCTTTGATGTCCTACCAGAAGTACACTAAAAATTGCTTTAGTGTATTATTTAAAAAAGTTGATATGTTCTAGGACAAGGTCTCCAATAAGCTAGTTTCTGCCTGGCCAAAGTTCAAACATCTCATTTATTACTGGAAGACTCTGAATGAGCAATTTTCTCACAGTGAATAAGCTCAATTAATGAAAATAAATTAAATCCAACTCCCTACTGTAGTCTTTCTCTCCCAGTATGGACAGGGTACGTGATGACTGCTGAAGCAATGTACTTTACCCTGAGGGGAAGTTAGGGAAAGAGGCACTCCTGTACACAGTGATGCTCCAGATGACTGTGGAACAGTTTTTGTTAAGTCTAAAGGGATTCTTCTTAATTCACGAATTATGCAGAGTCCACACTTCAGAGAACGCCAGGAGAGCACGGAAAAACTAGGAGCCTAAAATAAAGATACACTCGAATCTTTTAGGAGTGAGGAGAAGGCCTAAATGCAGATATTTTAAAAGATCTTTTCCTCCTCTGTTTACAGTCATTCATCACTTAATTATTTGTTAAAACAAAGGAGAAAGAGCAAAAACTGCTACTGAAACATTTTCTGATCTCTATCACTAAATACAAGATTTTTCTTCCTCTTTCTTTAGAGATCTGTGATTCCAACCATTTCTGACTTCAGTTTGTTAAATACTAACAGTTTGACCTGTTCTGTGAGTTTGCTGAAGTTTCAGAAGCAGAAGATAGCAAAATGAGCTTTCACATTTCTAAGTTACAAACAAATTCAAACAAAGATCAAATCAGGAATAAAAAAATAGTTATTTAGAGATAGTTATACCAGACTACGATTCAACTAAAATATTCATCTGCCAAAAGGAATCACATTGGTTTTCTGTACTCTCTTCTGTGCCAAGACACCAACCTCAATAGAGCACTGTTGTCTTACCTGAAACTGAGCCATTAATGCCAGTGGATTATTTTGACTGTTGTCAAATGTTAAAACATCAAAGATTCCAACACAATTAACTCGTAACCTTTGGGAACGAGAAAAAAGAAAGTGTCAGTAAGTTTTGCTGTTTACTCCATTTTTCCCAAAAATATTCATACCTTTCCCCTAATATTCATATGCTTTAATATGACAAAAAGTTATCTTAGTATTTCACAAACTATTATGAAGCAGAAAATACTGATTTTACTGTTTGATATAGTGCAACAGACAGCCTTGTATTACAAATAAATCAATAAGTTTCTAAGCTGGCACTGGTGGATCTCAACTGTACCTTGAGGATAGTGCATAAATCTTCTTGAAATGTGTTTAAATAGAACTTTACAAGTTCTAGCACATTTTCAATTGACATGAGACATTAATCGAACTTCTTAATCAAGCCTTTGCTATTTTGCTAAAAAGCTGCGTGGTTAACAGATATCATGAACACAGACCACAGTATACAGTGAAAATGAATACTTTCTTGCCTTGTTTTGCCAGTTACAAGAATCTTTGTTGGATCCATAACTCGGCATGCTAGTCCTGCTGTATGAATGGTCCGTAAGGCAGAGCTGAGCTGCACAATATATGCCCATATCAACGACTCTGGAAGCAATCCCGCATGCTGCCGTGGTAGAGGTCCATCATGCTGACCTGGAGGAAAAAGACTAAGCATCAACAGATAGCTACTACATATAATTACACTTAGAACGTATTGAATTATACAGTTAATTCACATACTCTTTTCATTGAGCTTTTAATCAACAGTACTCAAAAAGACAGATACCACCTATTGTGCTATAATGATTTTTGTTTAATTTTTGGAAGGGCAATAAACTTTAAAACACTGCAAACTCACTGGACATTACTATTTTCACTCATATTCAGGAAAACTATGCTGATTTTTAAGTTTAGGATGAATATTCATTACAATAAGAGCACCAGTTAAAAATTCCTGGAATTGCTGAACTGGAATCGTACGTATTTGAGAAGTAAAAATACTAGCGTTGTGAAAAAACAAGCAAATATCACAGCAATTGCAACAGATCCTGTTTCATCTCCTTTACTGTAGGAAGGTAAGGAAGTCAAACATTCTACATCTGATAAAACTGAGGGAAATACAACAAACTAGTTTCAAACTATATGAGCAGAGTGGAAGATTCTGTGGCTAAACATCGTTGAACACAACTTTGTCCACCAGCTCTGACACAACTCGCTGACAAGTCATCACTCTACAATGCATTTAATGGGCCACCTGAAAGCAACGCATCCCCTAATTTCTAAATGGATTCACAGTCCTCCTTTCTGAAGTAAACTAATCATTTGCAAACACACAAATTCCATACTGCAAAATTGTTTCCCAGTAACACTAAGCCATAGATGAAAAAAGATAGTTAATAGATGTTATTTTCCCTAAGATGCCTTTAATACAAAGTTGTTACAGTTTGCATTGCACAAATCTCAAATAAAATATATCAAAACCAAAATTCCTCTCCAAACATGTTCCTTGTTGTTTTGTGTTTTTTTCCACCCCACCACAGCGTTTCCCTATCCATGCATTTGCTTAAAATAAGTTTGGGTGCATGTTTATGTGCCCCTGCATGGGTACACACACGCCAAAAAATGAAATATTACAGAAAGCTTTACTTAGAAATTTTACTAGTTTGGGGTGATGGGCTGAAGATATTCCCAGTTTAAAAAAAAAAAAACACTAGGTCATTTTGCAGGTTTAAGGTGTTTTGGTTTAGATTATGAAGGTCAAGACACTGTCTCCTTTAAATAGCATCAAGCCTGGCATGTCTACTGAAGGCTGAATATAACGAGATATTCTTTGTGTCTTTTTTTTTGGCCTCCCGATGAATCATTATGCAAATCACTTCCCACAAACCAGCATACCAGAAGTCTCACGTAGCAAACTCCCCACCAGCCCCCATGATTCCCTCTTCAGCATGAGAAAAATTATAAGATGTGAGACATAAGTTCCTGTATTAATCAAGTCTTTTTTTTCTAACCATTAGTTGCTATTATAGAGTATACTTTACTTCTGGTAAACAGCAACATGTCATATGTTTAGCAGGAATAAATATGTAACTGTCTTACGAACCTTTATGTATAAAATAAATACGTGCAGAACAGAAGTGTTGCTATAATATTCTGAAAAGAAAAAAGCCAGAACTTGAGGGTTAGTTTTCTGCATGTGTTTAAGAACACTTGCCCTTTGATTTCCAGATTAAAGGCAATGTAACCAAGAGTACATTCAAAAAAAAAAAAAAAAAAGAGCTGGGAGATCACACCTTTCTGTCAATGAGAAAATCTCAGTTAAGTACAAGAAGGACACTGAGGCCCTGGAGAGTGTCCAGGGAAAGGCTCCAAAGCTGGTGAAGGGCCTGGAGCACAAGTCCTGTGAGGAGCAGCTGAGGGAACTGGGGGTGTTTAGTCTGGAAAAGAGGAGGCTCAGGGGAGGCCTTATTGCTCTCTGCAGCTACCTGAAAGGAAGGTGTGGGTTGACCTCTTCTCATAGATAACTAGCAATAGCACTAGAGCAAATGGCCTCAAGTTGTGCCAGGGGAGGTCCAGGTTGGCAATGAGGAGACATTTCTGCTCAGAAAGAGCAGTCAGGCACTGGGACGGGTTGCCCAGGGAGGTGGTGGAGTCACCGTCCCTGGGGGTGTTCAAGGAGAGGTTGGACGTGGTGCTTGGGGACATGGGTTAGTGGGTGACACTGGTGGTAGGGGATGGTTGGAGCAGGTGATCTTGGAGGGCTTTTCCAACCTTAATGATTCTAGGATTATTTTACTACTGGAAAGAGTTGCTTGTGGCTACAGCTAAATCTAGGCTGCTGCTTTCAGGCTGGTTGGCTGCAGCCTTCATTCCCCTACGCTAAAGGTACTAGCTAAAACACTTGAAAAATCACTTTGAAATGCCCTCTTACGCATCTATCTGCTCAAAACAACCAACATTGAAGGCAGTCCAGTTAGCAGTAATGCTGGTTATGAATTATGTCCATTAAGGCCTACCAGGCCTGCTACAGATGGCACCTGAGCAATGACCCAAGGATATTAGACTCAAAAGCTCACCGTGCAAGTAAAGCACACAGCTAAAAGCTTACCAAAAAAGTGCTAAACAAGTTGAAAAAAATGTTACAAAACCATTAAGAAAAAGTTACAAACATGATTAAAATTCTTAGCCCAAGAAATGGTATTTTAGAGGTTCATGGTTGATTTTAAGGAGGCTTCCCACCTCAGGTTGAACCCACAGCCACAAACTTGATAAGTTTCAGATTATCTCTTTCCTCTGGTGCAGGACAGACTTGCTTCTGTCGGAGCTTTCACCTCTGGATGCAGTACATAAATGCTAATGGGGAAGATTAAAAATGTAAGAACTGCCATTCCAAAAACACGGGTAGTCCATTACCTTCCTTCCTACATTAAAATGAACTCACTGCCTTATTTTTATTTATTTAAAATTCAGTGTTATAATGTTCTCAGCTGAGCAAAATGTGCAGCATACGCTTAGCACTGGTGGTTGTCTTTTTTTGAAGAAAAAAAGACATTAAAATGAAGTGCAGTTACCCATTATGAGGATGAACCTAGGGATAGCCCTGGGACAGGACGAAAGAGCTAGGACCCCAGCAGCAGGACCTGTTTTACGTATTCAGTCAGGAACATGGTCACAGAGCATGCTAACACACCCTGTTCTCATCTGACATTTATGAAAAAAATCAGAAGTCTAATGAAAGATTTAGCTGATCACTAAATTGAACCTGTCAGGCCTATAAATCAGTCTTTTACATTTAGAACTGTGAATTTAGGTTTTAGTGTTCCTTGGCTATAATACTGGAAGTAAGACACATGCAGTAGCTTTCCTTTCTGCCCCCCTTCTCCAGAAGGGACCTGGGCTTCAGTTTTACATTTCCCAATTTTCTATATACAGAAAGGTTCTGAAATACTAATGCAGCACTACAAATCATAGGGAAAAAAAAAAAAAAAAGATAGCAAAAACTTGATTTGACTTGGAAAGAGTTGCAGCTTTTGGCAGAGGTATTTTAGGATAATTGTTCCATATTTTTCATCAGAAAAGCTGAAAACTGAGTAAAACAGTGTTTACAGTATCTAAAAGTAGTACTTCTAGATTTTGGTTAGCTTTGTGTTTTCAATAGGATACAAGATATTTTCATCTTCTTTGTTTTTAGAATGTCTGTAGATAGAGACATCACGTTGATTTTAAATATTCATATATGCTTCCTGCTTATCATAGTCCAACTACACAACTTAACTTATTCTAAAATGAAGAGATATCTTCTAAAAAAATACTCAGTGACTGAAGATGCAAAAGCTACAGAGCCAATAAAGTCCACGTTTCTGCATCAAACACTATTATTAATAATGTATCAAAGGAACTCAAGGTCCAGGAAGCTTGCCTACATTCATTAGAAGGTATTCAACTGCCATAAAGCAGAATCTGTGGTGCTGAAAACTACTGTTAAGTGCATGCACACCGTACTTAATAACTCAGTATTTTTCATACACAGACCAAAGGACATACAGGGGCATGCTCATCTCTGATGCCGATACCTCAAAAAACTCATCAGGATAAAGAAAATACCTAACTGGCAGCAATATTGAGTTACTGTTTATTTGTCGTGATTTTCTAGCTATTAGCTTTAAAATACATGCATTCAAAATGTGGTTTAGTTATTGGAAGGTTAAGAAAAAAAGGTTCCAGGACTTTTGTGTTAATTTGCTAAATTAAAGGGAATAGCATTTCTGCAGATATAAATGTTTTAACATGTACTATAATCTGAAACATTGATACCAGAAAGGTGGAGAAAATGGAAGTTTTGGAACAACAGATTTAATGTTAAGTTTAGACTCTTGATAAAAATGAAAGTGCCTTGAAGAAATACGAGGAATGAGAATAAAAAGGGAATTATTCAAATAAATTATTCCAAATTAGCTGAAAAGAAGATTGCTGATTTGAAAACTTGTGAACATTTAGTTGAATATTACAGAACAGCATCAGATTATCACTCTATCACCTGGAGAAGGAATATTTCATTGCAAAAAGAACAACACAAAAAATAAATTGTATAGATTTCAGAAATTAAGACATTTGCTTAGAGGTGTTTAGAATAAAAATAAATGTAAGGTGCTGCGAATTTTTTTCCACACAAAATTCCTTCCAAAGAAGTATTGTAACAGGATCTGCAAATAGCACAGCAAAAAGAAAAACCCAAGACTGATCACACTGACACCAAAAGTGACATGCAAGACAGCCATGTAAAAAAAAAAAAAAAAAAAAAAAAGAAAAACAACAAGCAAACAACATAATCCTCAGCCTTTAACCAAAGTCTAGTGTTGCCAACTGGAGTGTTCAACATAAATAAGGTTGCATACCTGAAATCAAATTCTCTGAGTTCACTGATCAGGTTGGCAGCGTTGTGCCTCCTAAAACCTTAAAAGCAATTGCACTAATCTGGGCCTCATGCTGCAGAGTACCCAACTTCCATCCATTCCCCTGCTTCTCTTGGATGTCTCCTCTAGGCAGGCAGACGGCCAAGAAATTCTGTGAGGGGATGGAGAAAGGATCCATGAAGGCAGGCAATTCCGAGAAATCAAGTATGCAATCTTATTTTTCTCTCTTAAATTGCTCCTTCTACTGAGGATCAGACTAGAAAGCACAAGTTACCAAAAAAAGAAAAGCCAGAGCAAAGATGTGCAGAAAGATTTGGCAAAACTGGTGAACTGCAGGGGATTTTTTTCTAAATTAAAAAAAAAAAAGACTGGAAGAGCCACAGGCAGGAGTGAGTTATCAGAACTTTGAGATATTAAAGGAGGATGCAATAGTATGTTTTAATGAAATCAGACTTTCTCCTGGCTGAACAAAAATTGATGCCTTATTTTCGGTTTCAAAGACTACCCTTACCTAAAGAAGAAATTTGCACTGGGTCAAATAGGTAGCCTGCTTCAATGATGTACGCTAAAAATCAAAATAGTATCTCACAATAAATAACAGATCATGAACACAATATTTTGCTATCTTCCAGTGTTTTGCAGCTCTGAGACCTCCTGATGGTCTTTGCAGTTAACAATTCAAATTATTCCTCTTCTGTGAGTAAGAATACTTTCCCCTCGAACACAGGCAAACATCCACAATAACTTGTGACAAATTTATATGACTTATTTTTACCCTGGTTTTGAATTTGCTGCCTGGCTAGTTTTATTTCATTTGCCAATCCCTAGTTTTTGTAAAAAAAAAAAAAAAAAAAAAAAAAAAGAAACAGAAAAGAGTTGCTGCTTTTTTATTTTCCCTGATGATTTCCAGAGACCTACCATATTCCAGTCATTTTCAACCCAATCTTCCTCTCCCATCTTCAAGAGCAGGAGAAGTACTACCCCATTTTGCTGTTCTTTGTATTGATGCTATTCCATGTCTTTGATTACCCCTGTCACCTTTGAGCTTTTTTATGTTCCTTTATATTAGTCAAAGTGGCTAAAGTTGACCACAACTACAGGTATTAGATCTGTGATACAACCACATCTTAATTACAGCATCTTTTACTTCATCGTTTACTCTTTTCTTAATCTGCAACAATTCCAAATCCATATTCAAGAGGACAGTATTTCCCTTGATTCATTTAACTATAACCCTAGATCTATTTTTCACTTGTAACAGCCATGACAGTGGCCATCAATTTATACTTAAAATTAGGATTATTTTCCCTCAGTCTCTTCACTTTACATTTATTACACTGAACTTCATCCCCTAGATTTTTTGCCAAGAGTTCCAGTCCTGTAAAATCCTTCTGCAATCTATCACAATTGGCCTTTGTTTTTAATCAATCAAAATAACTAGGTTTTGTCAGCAAACACTGACAGAGCATTATTTATCTTCAATATGGATAAGTGAATGTGTTAAGAAATACAGCTCCCAGCACATTCTTGTGAGACTCCATCAGTGACCTCCCTTCACTGTGAAAGTCAACTGTTCACTCTGTTTCTTACTTTCCAACCAGTTATTAACCTAACTGAGGACTCCTCTTATTACCACTTAGTTTTGGGGTGTTTTGTGTTTGTTGGTTTTTTGTTTTTTTTTTTTTGGTGGTGGTGTTTGTGGTTGTTTTTGTGTTTGTTTTGTTTGTTTGTTTGTTTTTTAAGAGATGTCATTGAAAATGCAAGATGATATCTACTGGATCTACCTTTAAAGATCTTCAATATATTAATGAGGCATGACTGCCTTTTATAACAGCAAAACTTATTCTCTTCCATTGTGACAAATGAATGTGTCCAAAATAATTTTATTATACATTTATTAATTTATCTAAGGCAGACATCAATCTTCTCTATGTAATACTCTAGAAGAGGTGTAAAAACATAACAAGGACTGATTTACATGGAAATTGAAAACCACAGGTGGGAGACACTCAGAAGTCTAGTCCTGCACATAACCACTATTAATCTAGCAGTGGGCGTTCCATGTTTATCCTACCAAATGAGTTTCACATCAAGATCACTGTATTTGTAATTAAATTCTTTGACTTGCCACAAGATATGACAAGTTAATCTAGTGTTTCTTCTGTCTTGAGACATTACCACCAAAACCAATGGTGGAACTCAAGTTCCAACATATATTAGTTCAGTGCAAAGCCAGTGTGAACTATTCAATGTACAAGGGACCTAACAAGCCTTTGAATGTATATTCACATGCTAATAATCCATTTTACTTTGATCTACCAGATAGCCAAATGAGGTTTCCCAACCTTTGAAAGAGATTGAATTCACAAGTAAAGGCTTTAATTTCAAAAGCCACAATAAAGTAGAAACCTTAGTTTTGGTTCTCTTTAACAACTGGCCACCTAAAGACAATTAAGGCAACATCTACACTAATAAACAAGGTCAGGTCACAGGCATCATTAGTGTCCCCTCTTCATCCATATGCTAGATCTGATTTCAAGGTTGGTCCAGGTGAGAGGACATTTGGCCATGCAAGCTCCAAGGGTACTCTCCAACCCAAAATTATTCTGTGATACTTTTCAACTGTTAGCATGCTTTGTTCTCAGCATGGTATTGGCCTGTAACAGTTTTGGCCTGCTGCATTCCTGACAACACCTGAATTCACTCTGTGGGACTGTATGGGTCAAGAACTGGTTCTAATAGCATGATTGACAGCATACTATTTTGGGGGGGGGGGGAAGAGTTTAGCCACATGGATATGAACTCCACTGAGCCACATAATAGGTGGTGACAGGTTTTGCTTATTAATGTAGATGTAGCCTGAACGACTCCTTTGAAGTCAGAGCATACATCTGAAAGAGAAAAAAATCAGACCTATGATACGGAGTTTCTGTCAGAAAATAATACATTAAGAGACTTTCTCTGTCCATTTCTTGTCTTCAACTAGTACTTCATATTTCAAAACATTAAACAAAGCGCTGCCTAAAATTAGTCCTCAGAATGCTTTACAAAAAAGGTATTTTATAATTGGAGAACACCTCAACAAGCATCACACTGACAAAGCATACATCTCTTACAAAAGATCTCCAGGGTCGGGTGTCACCCTGTGACAGACCTGCAATTAGGACCCAGAGCTTGTTTCCCCAATCCCCTGTGCAAACCTGTTACCCTGCAGACAAAGAATTGTAAATTTCTTTCCAAACTGACTTTAATTTTGCAAATGAATCGATGTCAAATATGACCAGGAGAAAAAGCTGTTCATTTACCTTAGGTGAAAAGTTTAACTCAAGCAAAAAGTTTTTAAAAAATATTCAAAAATTTCATTCAGAAATGGAAAATGAAGAAAATTCTGATCCCAACCAGCTTATGTGATATGACAAAACTGATTAGCTAAAAGATTAAGACAACTACTACTTGAAACTTGAAAAATTAAGACAACAACTACTTTTGATCATTTATTTACTAATCAAGCAGTGGAAATAGTTTACAGAAATATTGTATGATAATGTGTTTTCTTACCCCATTTTCTTTTTGTGAAATAGGCATCAGCACTAGGGTCATTGAAGTGTCTGCTCATCATAGTCTCTCCTCCAGCATGAAAATCATATGCAAACACAAGAGCTTAAAAATAGAAACATGTGACAATTACTAACTCAAGCATATCTAGAAGAAAGTCTAAACACATCAGTTGGGGAAAAAAAAAACCAAAAACTTACAATGTTCTCCAAATGCTTTAGTGGTAAACACTTCACGCAAGGTTACTATATTTGAGTGCTGAATTTTTTTCCACATGTCAACCAATACCATGCATTTTGTGTTAACAAGACGAAAACCTAGAAAAGACCAAAAACATGGTTTAAAGTGTAATGTTTGGGGGGAAAGGGATTTTTTTTTTCTTCTGAAATTACTGAAAAGCAATTAAACATTAAAATAAGACTAGCATACCTAGCAGCACTAGTCCTATGGGATCTTCTTGCTCTCTTAAACCCCACAGAATAATTCTATCAAAGCTGTTCTGAGCTTTACACGTAGCTCAAAATATTTCAACAAAAATAGCACTGGCATTTAAAAAAATGTCAACTCAATTTTTCTCACCATGTATCCTCCGAAGGCAATATGGCAGATCATCTTTACTATTTACAGCTTTATAGCATGACGTAATGTACCCAAAGTTGCTTGTTTTCTGTATCCGATTGGGTGGTGGCAGTGGTTCTAAAGGAAAGAGACTGTGGTAGCTGTCCACTTCCGCTGGAACTGCTAAATAAGCGTACATACAGAAACATATTGGGTATCAGTTATCTTTGGAAAAAATATTACAAGAGTAGAGATTAAATTGGCTATGTCACTAATACAGAAGTTCATAGCAACTTTTATGTGCATGTAAAGTTAAAGTTCACTATTTCTGCTTTAATATCAATGTATGTTCCTGAAAGGGACTCCACACTGGTAACCGTCCTCATAAAAATAGTTACACCAAGTAAAAATCAACAATAGATGCAGAGTTTCATCTGAAGTTTTCTCACTTGCCTTAAAAATTCACCATTCTGAATGACATGTGTTGTGTTTTTTTCCCTGCAAAGATTCATGGATAAGCACCAATTTCCATACAGACTTCATATCATTGTAAGAACCCTATCCACACAAAAAAACAAATCTGAATATTGCATTGTAACATACTGGTTTCAAAAACAGAGAGGCACTGAAGATTTACAAATCAGATTAAGAGATTGCAAGAAGAGATACACTTGTACCTTAGCTGGGTTAGTATACTAAACTGCATTTTATACAGTAGCATGACCACATTAAACACACAGTTGAAAAGAAAGGATACTGCCAGCAAAACAGTCTGTTTAAATATAAATTGAACAGAAACAATTTTAAGTTCTCAAAAAAAAAAAAAAATACAATGAATACTATGTTCCTCTTGCCTGCCAACAAATAGTACAAAGCCTCTCGGATAAGCCAGCCAATTTGTTTTAAAACAACCAAGTTTGCTAGTATAGTATTTGAAAACACATAGTAGGCATTCCTTTAGAGGACGCATGTACAAAGTAATGCAATACTGCTTGATGTTTATTTTTTCCCACTTATTTTTAAGTAGTCACCATCATTTCAGAGTCTCAAACCAGAAGAAAGTTGCAGAAATAAAAAAATGAATAGAAACAAGAAACAAATTTCCTATTTCTGAAATACTTTGTATCTTGTTATCTACAGCTCAAGCTTCATGAAAGATTAAGAACAGGTGTGTTGGGTTTGTGGTTTTCTTTTGTTATTGTTTTGTTTCAAGACACTGTTAGCATTGCTGAATACACACAGTTGCAGAACAAAGTGATCACATTTTAACTTAATAAGAAATTAATAAGAAGTTCTTACCAGGAATATCAGCCTGATCAATCTGGGCCATAGTTATTAAGTGTCTGTTGATCAGTTCCTGAAGAATAAATTATGTCAAGTTTTGAACCTTATAACTCATTTCACCATCACAGGTAAATTAACAGTACACTGTCTTTGAAGTACCAGGTACTTGTACTAGAATAGCAAGTTGATGCAAATGTCCCAGGGTGGGGAAAAAAAATACTAGCTTGAAGAAGTTAATGACAATATGGGAAGTCTTTTGTACCTCCTCCCTTCAAGAAATTAGCTCTGTCATTGAAGAGGCATCTACTACAGTAAAGCTGAAATTAAGTATAGACATAGCCAACCCTCAGAGAAGGGCTCATTACCTAACACCTTTCATTTCAGTGAAAGACTTTACAACTGGATAGGATCACAGCTTAAAAGAATGCTACACAGATAATTCATGCATACTAATACATAATATGCAACAAGTAAGAATACCTAAATAGGAAATCATGGCACGCAGGTTAGATTGCAGTCACGTGTGCTGAAACCTACCCCAATCCTTCACAGAAATATATTTTTTAAATTCTTCTTTGGGAAAAGTGACTACACCTATTTTTAGTGGTTATTTCTCTTCTGCTGCTGCTGATTTTCTACTTTTCTCCACGATATGCGATTTTCCTTTAAATTCTCTATCTTACCTGTCTGAGCTCATCCGCCATGAAGAAGGAAGGTGCATTTGCTTTTGGCTGCATGTAAGCAACGTGAGGTGCAGCTGGATGGTAAATGTGATAATTTGGAAATACCTGAAAGAAAAAAAAAAAAAAAAGCAGTTTTAAATCCTTAAGCACAGGGAAAATAGTTTTGTCATCCTATTAGTTTAAGCTACTGAACTATAAAATTTTCAGGCACAGTGCATGTTGCAAATGCACTGCCAGATGCATTAGTTTCTTCTAGTGATGTTCACTACTGATGATTTAAATGATGCGTGTGCAAGCACAACATTTTTGTAAATGCCTTTTTCCCTCCACTATGAACGTATGATTTCTTTAATCTATCAGACATGAAAGCAATTTGAAATAATTGATATTTTCTATGTACGTATCCACTAAGATGCATTAAATTGCTTTCTCTACTACGTTACAAAAACAAGACTCTATACAAGGTAAATGAAGAATACACAAAGTTCACTGGTCTTTACATTTCAGTGATCTGAGAACAATTTCAACATTTAAAAGGCCAAATCTTCAGAGAATAAGTGTTCCAGGGTATTATAAATAACCTGTATAGTATTAATCAGTTCAGTCTTTGGAAGCTACATACACTTTTGCATTAAAAGCAAACATACCATTCCCGTGAGAGGTGCTGGAGTTGTATCAGTGTAGAAGTATGTCGTTCCACCCACTGTTTCCTTCTGGATCACCTGGCCAGTAGATGGAGGCTGGGAGACAGCATTAGCAACAGAAGCAGAGGCACTAGTAGGCACCATATAGTTTGCTGGGTTAGGAGTATGACTTCTTCGTCGAGGAGCAGGAGATGTGTGAGGAGTTATTTTGGGGGAATGAAGAGGAGAAGATCCTGCTGACAGCGACATTCCTTAGAGAAACAAAAGGAGATACTGTTGATCAAATCTCTGTCATTGCTACAAACTTCATTACAGTCAGTTCAGAATTAAATATTACTCTGAGCAGGTGAGAAGTTTAAGGATTGGTATATCTTTATGAAGAATTAAGTGTAAAACTGTAAGAGCAAGACTGGAGCAGATACATTTTCCTGAAAAAAATAACAGAAACACAAAACTTTACATTCAGAGAGAAAAGGGGTAAGGACTTGGGACCTACACACAAAGAACCGTAAAGACAGTAGAAGGGGGGAAGATGAACCAAATTAATGCTTTGTCTGGAAGAAGAGAGTTTATTAAACCGCACAGAGAAAATATTAACAACTGCCTGACAAATGAATGTTTATGTAACAGTTACAGGAACAGTCATGAAGTTTGCCAAGCTCTAATTCACTTAACCTTACACGTGTTCATTTTTACTAGAAGTAACTCCACAACTATGAATGACTATTAATGGAGTTAGTACAGCATATAAATAAGCAATACACTAGTTCTAATAATTTCAGGGGAGAAATCACCTATTTTCCTGTCGTTATCAAAAAAAAAATACCCTCCAGAAGACCTATTTGTTAAGTAAGGATAGATAGCTTCTCAGAATATGAGATCTGCTGGGTATGCATACAAATTTGTTTAAAGTGATTTTACTGATCACTGTTTACACTAGGCTTAACAGAATACTGGCAATCAAACTTTAGAAGCTTACCTTCTAAACATAGTGCGTTAGCAAGGGAAAAAAACAAGGGGAACTTGTACCACACACATGCTCTTTAGTTACCAAAAACTGATTTAGTTATTTTATTCAAGAATTATTGTATGCAAAATACTCAGACACGCCTATTTATAAAATTTTAGGTATCAAAAAGCATTTCAGGGTGCTGCTGAGGAAGAGATAACCCTTCAGAAAACTTGTAGTATTTCTGGTAGAAGATACTAGTTATATCTAGGTGTTCCCATCAAAACAAATACAGGACTTTTGAAATCTGATGTTGCTCAGTTCAAATTAGAAGGTACTTTCTCTACCTTAAGAGACAGAAATATATTAGTCATATTAAATTCTTTTGAAAAGATCGAAGATACATAACTTGTATATTTAATCTCTATGTACAGAGGAGAATTCTCCTCTAACTAAAAAAGTCAGTAATTTCTCAGATATTTGCTTAAATTACTTCTCTTTATTAGCTCTGCTTTGTCTTTTTAAGCAGATATACAACTTAAGTTGATATAGAACTTGAAAAGTTGACACATACTCATCATCAGTAACGTGTAGGAGTTCTCATATTCGTGTCTCACCTCTACAACAGAGATCTCTCCCCAGCATTTACTTTTTTTGATTTTTAAACACAAACTATGAAGGCAAATAACAATTTTGGTATTAATAATTCAATCAGTACTTGAGGAAAATAATCTGAAGCCATGTTATTTCTCAAGATATTAGCAGAATATTTGTGAAATTTAACTCCAATCATTTCATTAGTATCTCAAAAACCAGAACAATTACTTCTTTGATTATGCACTTGTGATGAAATAAGATTTTTCATGTAAATCATATGAAAATCTGAGATCTTTCTCCTTAGTTGGGTCTCCTTAGTCATTTTATTATTTTTAGAAAATATAAAACTATTAAATAGCAGCTCTTACAGCTATCATTTCAAACATTTTCCACTCCAAGACAGTTTAAAAATTTATTCCTGCCAAATAATAGTTACAAATCTAAATCTTTAATGTCTTTGAGTATTAACGTGGGAGTGAAATAAAAGAAAGATGATCAGTTACACAAGTCCTTTTCAATGCCCTTCTAGCTTCATTCAAGTCTGATTTTGAAAGGACCTTGAGAGTTCAATGAAAATCATCTGTCAGGCAAAACATATGGGCTTCTCATTTGCCAATATACATAATCAGTTCAAGATATGAAAGAAATTTGACTAGAGTTTATTTTCATACTGCTAGAACACTACACGATGCATTACAAGAAATTTGCTGCAAGCACTGCGGTGGGTTCTGGCAGACAGGCAGCAAATACCCAAGGTGATAGATCCTTTTGAGATCTGCATTAAACTCTACAGAGTCTGGACTTTTAATAATTAATACTTAAAGTCACATGGAAAAGAAAAAAAGCTAAGCTCTACGTCAGTTCCATTACATAACTATGTAAGTAAATAATAACTCAGATGCACAAACTCAAACAGATCTCACCAACTTCATTAGGATTTTAATCAGTTAAAATCTTACTAATATTAGTATTTAACCACAATAAAATAGGATGAAATGGCAGAACTCAGGCCAAACACCTACAACAGGCAGCAAGTGGAAGTTACTTCAAGAAAAAAATGATTGAAAGTGGCTGCTTTAAAAGGTGAACGTGATATTCCTACTGACTCACAGGTAGGAAAATAAGAGTAATGAGCATAGATGGTAACCATGTGGTGAACATGGAACACAGCTCACAGCATTAGACCATTTTCAACACTGCGATTTTATGTAAACGTTTATTCACATGAGGGCATAAGAAAAAATGGGGATTGAATCTAGATACAAATATATTTCTACTTACACACTGGTGCAGTTACATAAAACACAATATAACACACAATTGTAAGGTGCTTCAAATTGTCCTTCTCAAGAGCACTCTTTTCTAGTAGATGACACTCAGTTCCTTGTATTGGTGAATTCTAATGAATAATTCAAATACTACCTTGAAAGTTAAGTTGCAAGAGAAAGCTGTTTTTGCTTCATGGTTATTCACACACACACAAAAAAAAAAAGTAATCATACCAACATGTAAATGGTTGCAGGCTTTCAAGCTTTTTTGCAATATTTACTGTGACAGTGCAGGTTACCTACACGTACCTGGAGCCCTTGCTGCTATACTCATTTTACACAGAGAAAGATCATATCATATTATACCTCTCTATTGTTACATTTTCTCTTCTTGCATTGTTGTGGTGTTTTTTTTTTTAAAGCTTATTTTTGAAATTCCATTGAGACTGACAAAAGAGAAGCAGTAGACTTTGAAATTCATTTGAAACACTGCTCAAAGATTTTACAAGGTGTACATTTTTAATAAATACATTGCATACTACAAAGCCTTAAGTTAAATGCCAAGTTATATTTTGAATTTGAGAATTCTACGGGTGAGCAGCATGAAAGAAAAGACATTAAGCTTGATTCTCATTAAGAACTCAGAGTCTACAGTTTTTAGAGTCACTGAAAGTTTACCGTGAAGCAGGATTTCATTCAGCTCATGTGTATGGAAATCAACTACCCTACAACTAGCATTTCAAAAAAGAGTAATCCAGAACGTATATATTTCAAAACTTTATAACCTTTTAAATATGTGTATTTTTAAACCTTTGTCTACAAATTTCTCCCTACTGAGAGAGGATCTTATCAATGTTTACAAATGTCTTAAGTGTGGGAGACAGAGGGATTTGGCCAACCTCTCTTCAGTGGTTTGTGGGGACAGGACAAGGGGCAGTGGCCAGAAGACGGAGCCCAGGAAGTTCCACACCAACATGCGAAAGAACTTCTTCACGGTGAGGGTGATGGAGCACTGGGACAGGCTGCCCAGGGAGGTTGTGGAGTCTCCTTCTCTGGAGATATTTAAGGCTTGTCTGGACACCTACCTGGGCAGCCTGCTGTAGGGAACCTGCTTTGGCAGGGGGTTGGACCTGATGGTCTCTTGAGGTCTCTTCCAACCCTTACAATCCTGTGATTCTGTGAAATTTACTCAACTACAACCATTATCACTATACCACTAAGGATGTTAATCCCTGTACAACAACAGATGTTAAAAGTCAGAGGTCAAAAATCAAATGTCTAATATTATCATGATTATGTTCTGTACTTTAGCGATACTCTACACTACTAGGTACACTGAGAAATGACAAATTGAGCTTAATAATAGTTCAAGGCTATTTCAAGGATCTGTTGAAAGCAGTACGTTTAAATTCAGTAAAAATTACATTTTCTATCAGATCATTGTAGCTGTGTATTTTCAAGATAATTAAATCTGCTTAATTCCACAAAAAAATTATAGTCATAAATTCCTCCTCCTCAATTTATTAAAGATAAATGTAATTTTATAGTATCTTTGCCTTCCTTGTATTATTTTGCTAGGATTGTGGAATCTTCTCAGCAGCATGGCTGTGCTGTACTTGGTATGGGAGGCCACAGAAGGCTCTGTGCCTCCTGGCTGCTAATCCTGCAGATTCACATTGCTAGAATCAAGACTAGAATCAAGATCTAGGCACATGCACATTATTAACATCTATTGGGATCTATGCATTCTGTATAGGCTCAGATTCTGTCTTCAACTAAATACAGAAGCTCTGGAATCAGCAATTTGCTGTAATTTACACCAATGACAAAGCCATCACCCTTTAGCTATAAGCTAGCTTCAAGAAAACCAAATCAGACAAACACTTTCTCTTTCAGGGGCTATAAATCTATTCTCTTTCAAGGTTAACTTGGCAGCGATGTCTTACCACTTTGATGACGTACATTAATTTCTTTGATATGCTTTGTTGCCATGCTTTAATGGTGCTACTATTATGGATCTGCTAAAGAGAACTGGGTAGGATAAGTCTTCAACAGACTATTTGAAGACTAAATTTCCCACGCAAATGCCAAATTGAAAGCACTTACTAGCACGGGAACAGAAGGAGCGGGAACAGGGCAGTATCCAGGGGAGCCTGAGAAAAGACTGCTTGGAAAGGATGAAGGAGATCTGCTCAAAACTCTGATACTAGTTTTCTCCAACTTCTTAAATGGTGTTTTATCTCACTGTTTTAATATTTTATTTAAAGCCATGGAGATGAAGATTGACTCTGTATAGAGATTATGCTAGAAAGCACTTATCTAAGTAGATACGTGAAAAAGCAGGAGTAGCTTTTTTCAATGCTGTGTCCTAATGGATATGTCAGGTATGGATACAAGTTACCCATCACAACAGATTATGTTTCAGCTTCTTCCAGTATTTCTGCATTATTGTTGACAAGACAGATGCAAAAAATATTTTCCAGGGACACTCAATTTTGTGACCAGTTACTTATGAAATACTAGATGTCAAAAATGTTTTTGATTTACACCTTCCTTGAGGCAGATCTCTTACATATCTAATTTCTGAGAACTTAATTTGTTCCATCTTCAAGAGGGAAATCAAAGGATTGTTCTCTACTTTGCAATGGTTGAATTGAAGTATGGATCTTTTAAAGAATTCCTCCTACATTTCCTTATTTAAAAGGAAATATTAATTTCCAGTATTCTGTAAACGAATGTAAGTAATCTTAATCTTATGCTAACATTTAAATCCTTAACATTTTCCTGAAAGCTGTTCTACTGGAGAACGTCTCCTTCCAGTTAAACAGTGCATACCTTTATTTAAAGGAAAACTCTTGTAGACTCTTTACATCGATAAGCAAAAGCAAATTCAAATGAAACCAAAAACAGACCTCCAACAACCATTTTAATGACAATTTCTGAATACATCTAATTCTTTGTTCTGATATCCAGTATAACCCAGATGGCAAAGTTTCCCCACAAAAATACTGATTTTGTGCTTAAGAGTCTAGTCCTCTACAAAGAGCAGCTCCTAACTCACCTTGAGGTAGCAGAAGGTTTTTGTGCTTGTATACCACTGGCAGCTAAGCCACTTAAAAACAAGTATCTGTGGGTATTATTTACACTGCATACTTGGTTCAGAAAACTCCACACACAGTGTAGAGAAAGAAGCTTCTAGAGCAATTCAAAGCACCCAACTCAGACTCCTGCTTTGAACTGATATTCTCTATAACTACACAGAAAGAGCAAGAAAACAAGCTAGTCTTGCCTGAAGTTAGCACTTATGAAGACTCCCAAACCTTCTTCTCCTAAACAAACAATAGTATTTGAACCTAGTTAGGTTTCAGCAATGGCATCTGTATTGTTCAGACTTCTAGTTGTTGTAAGAAGTTCTTTCATCAACAGTGTTATTCATCCTTTCAAGTATTACTTACAGATAGTAAAGAAATTGGACTGTGAAGGATCCTTCTGAGATCCCCCTGGGCACTTTCCAAAAGTAGATCATTTTACTGTATTCTATTTAATCCTTTATAAAATTTTCAATCCAGATGAGAAGGCTGAGAGGCATGTAAACACAACAGTTTTCCAATAAGACTGTACAGCACAATATAGGATGAATCAGACACAGTACTGTGTTATGCTCAGTTGGCCAGCAGAAGCACCAATCGCTTTCCCAGCCTGTTCCGACACCATCTCAGTAGCTAATCCTTTCGTATTGACACTGATTTTTAGTGCTGCTATCAGGAAAGCCTGAAGTTCTGTTGAACAGACAGTAATTGCCAGTACTGCTTTTAAAAACACTAAACATTTACATTATTTGCCCTTTTGTCTTCTGGCAGCTACCTAATGCTGCTTGTTCCTGAGATAGATTGCCACAGGTTTAAGTACATACAGAAATTTGCTAAAGAATCTGGGATGGGTAACATCCAGACCTGCTCGTCTTTTTATCTAGAAACTATTCCATTTTTCTATGAAGCAAATATTAGAATTAACTGTTTAAGGATCAGAAGTTCAAAAGATATATGAACAGGTTGAAGTTTTAAAAAAAACCTTGTCAGTGTGAATTCTCTGACTGCATAGAACACATTTAGATAAGAGCTTTAAACATGGGAAATAACCTGAAGTTGATCTTAAAAGTGAAACTACATGATATGACAAATACACTAACAGTTCAAATCATTTGCCTTGCCATTAGGATAAGCTTATGTTCTCTGATAGTTATGTTACTGATCAAAAATGTAAGCTCTATAGTATATATACTATAAACATTGAAAATAGTAGCATCTAGATTACATCTTCTAGAAACAAATCAAGAGAGCAAACAATACGTAGTACACGTTCATTGTACACCTCAGTGTATTTCTAGTCTAGAGCTAGTATAAAACTAATCCAGGTACTTGCTCTAGCAAGGACAGTGCAGAGCACAGTATGCAGTAATTCAGCACCTCTTTCTCTCCAAAAAAGCAGAGTAAATTAGTTAATTTCAGGGCTGCTGTGGCTGAACAGTTTTCCCAGCCTGCAGTGTGACTTCTGTTCTACTAAGAGACAGAAGTGATGCAACTTGGAGTTTATATGCTGGAAGATTTCCTCAAAATTAAGAGCTGAAGTAGGAGGTGACTAGATTTATACACATTAAACCTGATTATAAGCTGTCCAGGATTATGTTTGGCATAATTATAAATTAGAAGAAGCAACTGTACCACAAATCGTTACTCTCAACTTACCTGGTGCTAGCCCAGCGGTAGCAGGACTTCCCATGGAGGGGTGAGAGAACAAGGCTTGAGAGAAGGCAGACATACTTGACTGGGATACATTACTCAGCCTGGAGGTTGATCCTCCTTTAGGAATAAACTCACTTGCAGTAGGGTTTGGTGTCTGTTTAAAAACAAATGTAAATTAAATGTTTATTTTAAATGCAAAGAGATGGACAATGCCTATTTGGTAGAAAATACGTTCTAGGCAAGCCTACCAAGAGCAAGGGATATTTAAGTTACATACAGCTTGCTGACAAGAACAGAAGATACAGGAAGCTAGTCTGCATGAACAATCTTAAATAGTTTTCTGCCTTAGACGTGAAGTAGTGTTAGCAAGCTTTCCATATGAAGGGCTGAGGTATGAGTTCATATAAACACTTTGCAAAAGGCCTTCCATAAGCATTATATTATAGAAGTTGGAGAACAGACTTGACAGTAAGAAAGCCTTGCCACTGCTGCACAGACTGTTCTTATGTGACTTCAGAGAATTCATCGCAAACTAAGGAGCAGTTTCAAATTAAAGCAATAACAATTATGTTCCTTTTCTATGAAATTAACTTGTTTTAATGATATATTCCATTTTATCCGTTAATAATGACTTTAAATTTGGTATAACAGAAAGAAATAGCATTAAAGTGACTGGCAAACATCTAAAATTTACTGATACATAAAACATATAACCAACTTTCGATTTCTCTTAAAATCTGTGCTTTTTGGGGGTTGGGGGGGAATAAGGGGAATGGGAGTTTCACAAGACATTATTGGAAGCAAAGAAATTAAGACAAAAACAAAATCAATTATTATATGAATACACTGAAGTGTTTGAAGATTATTACGTATTAATTGTCAAAAGTTTGGTATTGTCAAAAGTTTGGTATATGACGTCTAAACAAAAAGAACAAAATGAGAAGATAGTAACAACTTGCAGTAGATAAAGGCTACTGCGAAGATAATCCATAATGGTTTTCCAAAGCAAATCATATTGGATCACTTTGGGTTTAGGCAGGTTTAAACCAACTACATATTTCAATGGTTAGTTAATTTACATTTTTACCAACGTGAACAAAGTGACAGAGAAGTTAGTGTCAGGTTAGAAAAGAAGCGTGATTATGAAATGCTAAATTAGTGCAGAAGAGTATTTGAAAAGTGGTGGTTTTTGGTGTGTTTTTTTTTTTTTTTTTTTTTTGAAACACCTTTATTTGGACAGGTCAGCCAAATATCATATGATCGATTTATTTCAAAGCACTGGAAAAGAAAAAGGATTCTAAAAGCTGTAAACAAAGAGGATGCTCATGTTTAAAAACAAATAGTAAGAATATTCCACCTTCAATCACATGACCACTAACCACCTTATGTCACACATCAGTTATTCCATATGTGCACGTGTCTGAATATTAAAGAACAGCCATAACCAATTATTCAGACTATTGAATTAAAAACACTTAGAACTTACATGGGTAAAAAGTTCATAGGAATCTTACAATTCTTTAATCCCACTTAGTTAAGTGAAGTTTGCTAAGTATACACTAATGCAACAAAACAAATGGTAAGTTGCATTATACAGACTAAATTTGTAACTGATTTCTAATCTCAGAAGGTAATATTCTGGATTTATCTGAATGTTAGGTACAGGAATAACTAAAAGAATGATGTTCCTGTAGATAAAATTTGGCATGCAACAAGTTAACCAATTCTGCACTGGAGTTGACAGAAGTGGTAGAGAGCTGAGCAGAATTTGTCCAGGTAGTGACAGCTGAAAATTCTGACAAAACTGGGACAGCAAGGGACAGAATTTGTAGCACCTTACTAAAAAGGCATTTCAAATGACTATGGAACTCAAGACTGTTTATTTAGTTATTTACTGTTAGTACTAGTCCTGGCACATCCACAGACCTACCACATCTAAAAATTTTGTCAATTAGGCAACAAAGACAGGAGATAGAAAAAAATTCAGATTACATAAACGGAGAGAAGAAACCTTCTAGAAGATATCCCATACCATTCTGGTTAAACTTTTATTACTTTCACCAATTGATTTAATTCATGCCTACAAAAAAGGGCTTTTTTGTTTTAAATGCATTCAACAAGTGCTCATAGACACTTGCAGTTTTGCTCTCTAAAACAGTTACTTACATATTCATTATCATTTTACAATGAAACTACTTAAGAACTCTAACTGGTAGATGGTTTGGTTTAGCCAAGTGGAAGAGAAACCTAGAAATCTGCTAGGGCAGGCCAGATTACACTGTAGAATTAAACAGAGTGGCTCAAAAGCCTGATGGAAACTCAGTTTTCATTCAACATTTAGGTGTCACAATTCAGGGTAAGAACCAAATCCTGCTAAGACTGGGATGTTCCTATAAAACTACTTACATAAAATGCCCTCACTGAAAACAGGTTTGAATTGTGAAGCTAGATCCTTTAGTATAAAGGCCTGTTTTACTCCTGAGGTTACAAAATTGGAGTTGTAACCCAAGACTTTCCTCATTGCTCAAAAAATTACAATTGGAACCAATCTTAAATAACAGAACTTTCCACATTCAAGCTGTTTTCTAGGTACAGAAAAAATATCTGAGCTTCAGAGTCACCATACAAACTACACTTATCAAGCTAAATACAACAAAATTTTAAGAATTTGTGGTGAAAAATAGTTAATACTTTGTCAGAAGATTTGAAGCTTAAGCTCCAGGCCATGTTTAAATACATGTTACATGTATTTGAAGCTGCAGCTCTTACATTTCCAAAAGCATACAAGCTTTCATCTGAACTAAACCACTTTCTCTGCACTTTGTTTCCAACAAACATAGCCCAAATACATCTATAGATTCTTCATATCTGAATGAAGTGAGGGAATGGAATATAAATGAGTGCTTTAATGCTTTATCTTTTTATTATTTTTCAAAAACTGTAGACAACATTTCATACCAGTGAGCGAGCAAACATGCAAAAAAAAAGAGGAAGCCACATTCTTAATGGCCAATGATTCCTACAATTATGTTCCTGGTACTGAAAAGCATCCTACCTTCACTCTGGCAATAAAAAGTTCAAGTGTTAGTTTTACATTTGGAGCAGCAATAAGCTTGAAGATCTCATTCTAAAAGCGGAGTATGCTTTCGATGACACAGGCTATCTTTACAGTTTTCTTGATAAAATCTTAGTAAACTTCCCTGGAGGGGGAAGTTTACTTGGAGGGTAAGCAAAAAATTCTTACATTTTAACAATAATGAAAAGAATCTAATTAGTGAAAAACATTTTCTCCATTCTGTATTATCCTTAAATTTCCTACATGCCCGGTTTTATGACAGATTCAACTTAATTAGTCTTTATTTCCTGATCTTCATGCTAGACTGGGCTTAAAGGTTTAAGTCTGAGTAAATCAGGATTGGTAAAAAAAAAAAAAAAAAAAAAAAAAAGAGAGAGAAAACAGGCACTGAAGACTTAAATGCTGTTAGTAATTAAAAGAAAGTAGATGCAAGAAAGAAATCATGTAATGAATTTAGTAATAAGGTGACATTAAAAACAAAAGTGAATGTACTTCCCGAAACCCAAACAAACAAAAAAGCAGCTAGTGCTGTCTGCACTATGCGACAAGACCATATCTTCCAGTTTCAAGTGTCTACAGAGAGGCACATATAAAATTATTTCAAAACAAACTCCAATTAATGTTTCTGTAAATGAGATAAAACAGAAACAAGCACGGCTCTGTTAGCTACTTTAATTTTTTTCCAAAAAATACCAAAATAAACTAACTAACAACTCATATATCCACTAAAGGTGCCAGCATTCATTTTTTCTTTCAGCTTAGCCAGTTTAAGTCTCATCCTGTTTCTCTAGTAAACGTATAAAAATATTGTCAAACTAAAGCAGGGGCATGTCTTCCATAGGCATTATCTGAATTAATGCCTGCATCACGCATTCTTACCAAAATGATTCTGTGAGAAGATTTCACTAAAAACGTATACTACTTTCAAATTCTTCATGAATGTGTTATTCCAAAATGATAAAAGCCTCCTTTTAGTCACCTTTGTGAAGAAACTTTCAAAGAGACCACAAAATAGAGTCCATCCAACCCCATATAAAAAAAAAAAAAAAGTCTATACTTCAGTATGCAAGAGAGCACATGTTATAAAACACATAAAAAGTCCAAATTAAGTCTGAATTTAGTCATGATGCAATTAGTAAAGATGGAACCACAAGAGGAGTAAGATGGGAAAGACTATAAAATGATTCATTTCCATCACCATTCAGCACAGAGTTTAGTCTGTCTTGTGGCTAGTATGTTTTAAACACTTAAGACAACTGAAATATGGTGGTGGGGGAAAGAAATACACCTTCTGTCAGTACTACAGAACAAAAATGCAAGATTCCTTAAAGGAAATTACAAATGAAAATAAAGATGGCAATGAAAGCTGAGGGTAGAGGATGAGGTATCTCAGCTGCGTGCCATTGCTGACAAAACTGCACAGCAGCACGCAGCTGCACTGGATGTTGCAGCTGTATACATGAACAGCTTTCTGTAGTCTAGAGGATGACAATTCCCATTTCATCAACTAATTTCAATGCAGTTTTTCTATACCTACCTCAATGATAAACTCCTAAGGCTCTAGTGCATGAATTCACAAATTAATCTGCAAATTGCCTTTGAAGTACAGAGGTACCCTGTAACGCAGGAGGAAACCAAGACAAAGACTACGCAGCCTTTTAAAGGTCATGCAGGGAGCACACAGAAGTACTGGAAACTGCCCTTCTCTCTCATTTCCAGTTGAGTGCCTCACAACAGAGCTGTACAGCAGTGGCAGAGCCGCAGCCTCCATTTCTGTGGCTGTAACACTACTCAGTTATTTCCAGTTACACACTACCAAAGGCCAGCTACCTAAAGCAAAGAGTAGGCAAATTTCATTTGTATTTCAGAAGAACGTGCTAATGTACTTACCATACTAAAAACTGGAAACAAGCCTTTTTGTCCTCTTTTTATGTTGTCCTTCACCTCCAAATTCATGCTGATCTGTTCTGACATCCCGAATTGCATAGTCCTGTAATGGTTACAGAAAGCCACCACTAAACTGTACCCAAGCTACGAGCAGGGCAGTTCTCTGCCAGCCTACTATTTGGCATAGCTTTCAGAATGTCTTATTCATTCAAAAACATGCAAGAGCTTTTGTTTTTTTTTGTTGTTGTTTTGTTTTTCAAATGGATAGATGTGCCATAGAAGGAGCTTCACTTCACACAGAGAGCATCGCGGCAATCCCTCCGTCTCCAGAAGGATTCCTTGATGACTGTGACATCAGAGAAGGACACATTCTGGGATGTCAGAGCAGCCCATCAGACACTGGAGGTTACCAAGGACTCCAACACAAATCTCTTTCCCTCCCACTACTGAATTTGTGCAACATGCTTCATTATTGTAGTTACTGTCACAAGTCATTACATTACCCACACAATAAGCTCTAGCAGTTCAAGGCCAGGCTGGATGGGGCTTTGGGCAACCTGGTGGGAGGTGTCCCTGCCCATGGCAGGGGGCTGGAACTGGGTGGGCTTTAAGGTCCTTGCCAACCCAAACTGTTCTGTGATCCTATAAAAAATTTAATCTCACCAACATGACTAGCTATAATCCAACATTGCTCTTTCAGAAAAGTTAAAGTTTCATTTAAACTCAGTAAAAAGTGTTGGCTTAAGTGCAGACAAACAGTGTTTGCTCCACTTTTTTTTTTGTTTTGTTAACAAAATACCTGAAAGTATTGTTAAAGCTATGAAGTTTAAGTCCATGTTTTTGATGGCAAATATTTGAAAAAAAATCATTTCTAAGATTTTATTTAATTCAGGAAGACAAAATGCTATTCATTGTGCTTATAAACTGATCTGTATAACAAAAAAATCATATCCTACTTCCTTATATATACTTTGATATTATAATACATGTATGTATCTCATGGCATGGTAGTAGCTCAGAACATTTCCTAACGCAGGGCAGGACATACCACTGAAGAATAAACATGGCTTTGTGCTTTTGCTTTTTATGGCACAACCCAGAATGCTGTGCATCCACTGTGTGGACCCCAGTTTTAAAGACTGGGTCATGCTTACATGACTAAAATAAATAGGTCTGGATTATAAATCCGTAGCCATGCACGAGAAACAGCTTTAACTTTTTACAATGCATCTTGCAAACTACCTTCTTTAGTAGAACAGCCATTTTTCTGACAAAAATCTCTACACCTTTCAAAACAACATTTAACAGCATGCCATGAAATAGGGTCTTCCCACACCCTAAATCGCACATTTGGAAGAGTGGACATTCAAATAGGCACAAGAGCTTCAACATCTGCACAGCATTAGAAGCTTTCAGCAATTCTGAGATATGTCTGCTTCTCATCTTCAAACAAATGAGAAAAAGATGCCCTCAAGCAGATGTGCCTTCATCACAATTCAACCTTTTTACTTATCATTGCTTAGCACCCATCATCAGCCTGGATTTAGTTTGTACCACTTATATTCACACCTGCAAAAACAGCCTGTCTTTCAAAACACTGGAGACCTATGCTATCTGTGGGTTCATGTCCAGAAGTAGAAAAAAAAAACAAAGTGAATCTGAAATCTCAATATGAAACTACCTCTTTTTTTTTTTAAAGTGTAGTTTCATGTACCAAACTTCTCCAATAGCCACAGCCATTTTTTGTGCTTTTACAATTAACATTTCCAATTTTTAAAAGTTCTTAAGCTTTGTTTTAGCAGTGAGTTCAAAACTGTTCACATGAATACAAAGACTTAGAAGGATCAGAGTAACATCAAGACAAAATTCAGCCTCTTATCTATGTAGATAGAGCTTTATATACCCTGAACCTCATGTACAGTCTGTACCCTTCTCCATTCACTCTTGCCTAATTTCACTATTACTGTGCTGTCCCTTCCTTTTTCCTATGCCTGGAACTTCCTTCTCCTCTTATTTCTACCAGATACGCATATACATACTTGTTCAAGTCCCACACCTCCATAGTAAACTACGTAATTGCATTTTATAATACAAAATCCTATGTTGTACATAGGTTAACTCATTTATGTAGTAGTGACTGGCACAATAAGGGAGCTTGGAATTGCACCAATGCCACTAACCAAAGAAAGCTTAGGGACCTTGAGCTTTTTAAGACATAGATACTGAAGACAATTGTTCCTGGCCAGAAGCTCCAAATCTCTGACTACTGGTTCTCTGGCCTCCAGAAAAAAAACAACACTAAGCAGTTCCACTTTATTGTTATGCAGAGTAGATCAATGACAACCCTTGACATTACACAGAACAGCAAGAGAAAACAATAGAGAAAAAAATGGGGCTCTTCCTGCTCCTTAGAAGCCCACTTGAAATTTAAAGACTGATTTCTCTCTCTCTCTTTCAGAGCAGCTGCCTACTAATTAGGGCTTGCACTCCCCATTAGATAAATGTGTTTAATTCAATCTGTCAATCTTCTCTCACTTGAGAAAAGCAGTGCTTCACTGGCTCCAACCACTCTTCTGCAACCTTGCCTGGTCCGTCTACTGATGTTTCCTTAAGGCTTCGTCTTTTTCTGCTAGTGGCTTCTCTGCTTCCCCACCAGCAAAACAACCAAGACTTACGCCCAAGCAACTATGCAGTATATTATCACTTTGCATGCAACGTGCTGCCCATGACTCCGAATTTCAGCAATGCAAAGCTGTCCAAACATTAAGTAAAGCAAAATTTGTGTTGGTATTGCAGAGTTCTAATACCCACTTCATGTTTGCCCTTCTGTCACGTTGAAAGTTTAGTGACACTAAAGAAATTTAAGGGGCCACAGACTCTAGCTGTAAACAAGTCTATTGTTGATTTACCCATTTCCATCACTTAAACACAAAAAAGAAAATCCTTGCAATGACTAAAGTCTTTGAAGAACTTAAGTTCTTTTTCTGAAGAATCAAAAGCACCACTTAAGTGCAAAATAGTAATAGCAGCAGTGTTGTAGTTATGACAACTATAATAATTTTCATCTAAACCCTTTCTAAACCCTGACATTGAGCAGATTCTTCCCAGACAAGAATCACCCTCCATTATCATGCTAAGGACAGCCTGCTACTTCAGAATCAGATATGCTCAAGTCCAGCTCTTGAAGAGAAAGTCAGGAATAAAGAAAGTAACACAAAGGTTTTCAGCACAAGTTGAGAAATGTAAGCTATCCCAACATGAAACTTAAGAACTTATACTTTCTGTTCATAATGGTTACATTCCACACTGCAGGAATTTTTTTTATTTATTTTTTTTGCATTTTGTCAATCCTTTTAACAAAGCTTACTAATTTTCACAGTAAACACTTTGCTCACGTGAAAATTAAAATATGAGATTGTGTTTGCTTGCTTTTAAAACACACGATTGTTTTTGCTTCTCCTCCATAGAATATAACAATCAAACAGAGTATATGATACAGGGATGGGTAAAGAGAATAAAACATCTGAGTCATTCTCCTCCGGGGGCCACTATGCCTGTTTTGCAAAATATTTTATCCTATCTCAAAGCATATTTGGAGTAACCCCTTCTAACATTCTCCAGAATTTAAAATCAAGCATCCAAAGTACTGAAAATTTGACTAATAAAAAAATAATTTTACCTGTAAATTGTTTTCTGTGACTCTGTTCCACCAAACCATATTGATGGGTTCTCCTGTTTTACACCTGTCAGCCAGACAGCCGATAGGGTTCTTTGATTTTCTTGCTTTTGATCCCACCGGAACTATCCTCTCATCCAGCATCCCCAGTCGATACTTCCTGGGCTACGAAAAAGAAGGAGAGAAACCAGGCCACTCCTAACAACCCTCATCTAAAGCTACACTACAACAGGCGTCACACTGATTTCATTTCTGGATTGGTGGAATAGGAAACAATTTGCAAGTAAAATTTATCTGAGACTGTTTCCTTTCAATCATTATTATTTAGTTGCAATAAACAACGTTTTTCAAAAAAAACTTTAGGGACTGCTAATTATTTGTAAGCAAACTTTTCCATCACAAGTCAGCCACTGAAATGAGTATGCATTTTCAGGAATTTAGTAAGAATTAGTTTTAAAAAATCCATATTTCTCTAACAGATACCTTCAACCACATCATAATACTGAACTCTAATAATTCCCTTAAGATTTTTACTGAAGAAGAAGCCCACATTGACTTTCATATGCTTCTTTTTAAGTTCAGATTTCCCAAGACTCATCTCCTGAAGATTAACAGTTTATTTATTAATTAATAAAAGGTAAAGCTGAGAAGCCAATTATAGAACTCGGTAACAAAAACATTTCTGCTCAAGTTAATATTCAAAAAGTAACTTCAGGTACTGTCTTAGGTGAAGGCAAACAAATTACCATGATAAATGCATAGGAAACAAACAAACTTAAGAAAATAAAACATGCTTTAAGTAGTAAACATGCAGGAGATGTTTAAGCCTCAATAGGAGTTAAATTTCTATTACATTGCTAATGATCTCTACAAATAAAACTGTTTAAAAAGCATGATATGAACATTAAATTAAAAAAGACACTGGAAAAAAAATGTTAAAGACTTTCACACAGGTGAGGTTCAGAAGTTCTCCAAATTGCTCTACACTTTCAAACCAACATGTACTTTCTCAGATAGTAAACACAACCACAAGAAATATTTCAGCACGCAGGTTCATTTAGACCGAGATCTTTTTTATACCAATTACAGCAAAACCTAGGGGCTTGTGTGTTTTTCTTTTGCTGTGTTTTTGATGTGCAAGTGTAAATTAGCACTGTCTGGACATAAGACCACTTTTTATTAATTGAAGTTTAACTTACCTGTAGTCAGTTATCTACTTCTTCTGGTAAGAAATCTTAGCAAGATGTACCTTGATATGCATTTTAAAAATGGTTCCTCAATAAACAAGGTGACAATATAATTAAAGACTTTATAATTAAAGACTTCCCGCCCATACACAAAGAAATGGTAAAATACAAGTTGAGACTATAATAAACCAGCTGCAAAGTCATAGCTTAAACAAATTCCCTGATCTCATTCCCTGAAGTCTTTTAGACTGAAAGTTTTGGAAAAAGTTAACATTGAGACAGATCACTCGTAGCTCATTTGCCTATAAAAGAACAAGAAGGCCAACACTGAATATGAACTACAAAGGCAAGAAACTGCATAAAGATCAAGTTAACCAACTTTCATAACAATTAGCAAGACTGAATTTCAGTTACAATTACAAATTTCATGAACTGTGGTAGACAGGTACAAAGTCCTTCCATAGCTCAAGCTGATCCCAGTAGAGCTAAATACAGGTTGTTTATGGGAAGAACCACTCTACTGTTGGACCACTTCCCATCTTAAACTACTACTATCATAAATGGCAAAGCTGTAAGGTCTGAGAAACCGAATATATAAATAACACAGAAGTTAAGGGCAAGGTTTGAATACAGTATGCTATTTTCTTAGCTCGGTTATAGGAAATAATAGCATCATGAAGATATCTACTGCAGCTTGCTTGGCATCTTCCTCAACTCTCGATGTTCTTCCAGGCGCAGGGCACTATCTGCCTCAGGCTATGGGACTACAATCCAGCTTTCAGTCATGTTTTGATTCATAAAGGGGTTTTGAATACTTCATAACAAAAAGGTGATATATAAATATTTGAAGAAGGAGAGCCAAAACAAAAGAAGAGCTGAGCTTTTGTGGAGGGAGACTATTTCCTTTTCAATGTGATTCAGGTTCCAGGCAGCAGAATAGGCTTTGAGGGACCACGTTAGGGGGCTGGCAGAAATAAAGGTTAATTCTATGCCATAAATCAACTTTGAGCAAATATAAGCTCTTAAACCAGTAGTTCACAGTCTTACTGAAAATAAAGAAGTCAAACTAAAAAGCCAGAGGGTGAGTGGGAAAGACAAAATTAAAATTTCACTTTTATTACATATTACAAAACATCAGCAGATTACAAGCCCAGCACTCCATTGGTAAAACAATACAACATTAACATTTGGGGTAGAAAAGTCTTTTTGCATTTAAACCATTCTAAATTACACTGATTTTCAATGAGCAAAATTGCATCTGAATCAGAAATCCAATTAGAGTTTACATGAGACTAGAAAACAAAGTATCTGCCAGGAGCAGAAATTCTATAGAAAGGAAAGAACAAATAGACTGAGCAGTTTGAAAAAGACAATCAAGTTGTCTACACTCCTGCCTCCTACACAGAACAGCAAATAAAGCAGAGACAGAAGAGCGCACCTTGGAAAAAGAGCAAGAACTTAGCATCTACTGATCATTTCTGAACTGAGGTGTCTACCTAAGAAAAGGAAACATGATCATCTGGACAAACCCAATTTCTTGGCATGGGTCAACTTTTTTAGATGGTTACAAAAGCAACTGCATGTTTGCTTTCCGCAATGCTTTTCTGTAAGGTACAAAAACCCTGCTCAACCATATAGATGAAGGGATATATATATATATAAATAAAAATCAGTGTGCTGAGTTATATGTATTTTTTTAGGGAAGTGGCTAAAGCATTTACATACTTCATAATCCCTAAGCAAGCATTTCCAAACTACGCTGCAACTCCCAAGATGGTTACATGTTCCAAATGAGTTGTGAAAGGTCAAAAATACCAATTTTAAAATTAAAAATAAAGGTTAGATTTCATATTAATTATTATAGTTTAAGAGGAAAAAAAAAAAAAACCAAAGCCAAATTACTACAAGGCATTACTGGAACAGTTGAGTTCCTCCAGGGCAAAGAAGTAAGAAGCAATAGTAATTACTGGTTGCAAATGTTTACATGAAGCAGGGAACAGCTAACTATGTTTAATTGCTAGCAACAGCTTGGCTCCCCAGGGTGAGAAGGGTAAGCATTTTCAACCATAGATAGTAATTATAACCCTTGCCCTGTGAAACCAAGCTGCTGCCAGCAATTAATGGTAGGAAGCTATTGGTTGGCATGATTAGAGGGAAGGTGTTATATATTAGGAAAGATCAACCCCCAAAGTCTCAGAAACATTACACTTAAACAAGAAATCCACTCTAAAAACGAGGACCTGAGTAGCATCTTCATATCAGAATACTACTACGGATGAGTAACTTAATTAGCCCACGCTAGAAAATTTTTCTCAAGTCAGCTTAATTACTTGCCTCCCATTCATTCAAAAGGAAGCTTGGGAACATGTTTAGCAAGTCTATTTTCTTCCTACTATCTGCTGTAACAAGGTTATGCCTCACCCCTAGTTTCTCCTGTTTCATGGACAAGAAAATGCAACTAACATACATTAGGCATTGCCCCACTCCATCTTTCCAGTTCAGGGGCTGGACACACCAATGTTATAAGGCTATCCTAGAGGGGAAAAAATAAAATCTAAAAAAAGGTTTATGAAGATTCAAACCATAAAGACTCCTCCTGTCTAATAACCTCCATGTAATATTTAAGTCTGGATAAGGCAGAAGAACAAGAAACACTATTCCAAAATTTTGCTTCACTGAAGATCTGTAGTTGGATTATTTGGGATCACACATGCCCCAAATTATATTTCTGCTCCCCAAAATGTACTTACACTTTGATGGGCTTTGAGTATTTAGATTTCCAAGACGATTTCTATACCAAAACACACACAACAAAGTTTAGCATACAAACACATGAGCTGGCCATAGTGTTTTTAAAATATTGTGAATAACCTGAGCCCTAATAATAATCTAAGGCTACATGCATATACTGAAGCAAATACTTCATGGTTCTCTATCACAGGCTGACTTAAGCAGCATTACCTTAAATTACCATAGCAAAAATAAAAGATACCACAGTAGCATTACCTAGGACTCATCTCTTGTACAGTGAGTACATGACTGTATCATGTACAAACATATACTAGCATTATATCGTCAGACAGGAAAAACTGGGTATACCATGTTTTATTTTCCTTGCACTGCTACAAAATTAAGAAATGTGCTTTTAGTCTCAAATGTTGACTTGCCTCGTAGTATTTCAGTTTTGTTTTGCTTTTTAAGCAGAAGTTAGTATCAAGTAGACCATTAGAAAAAGATTAAATGCTCAGCTACTGTGCTACTCTACTCAGCCAACATTTTTATTTTCTTTCTTAAAAACTAAAAGCTGACTACAAGCCAAGAACTCCCCTGGCAGAGCTTGCAAGTGACTCCTGTTAGATCATAACTCTCCTCCTTCCTTCCTTGTTTCAAGCAGCTATCATCAGTGGAAGTTTCACCCAACAGCCATAGCAGATCAGCTGGAGTAAGACAGGGAAACAACCAGCTATCGTTATGAACTTCAACATGGGTATAGGGGGAAAGAACAAGTCAGGGCCAGAATCCATAAACAGGCACAATCAGCTGAGTAGCATTCTTAATTAAAAGTACAACTGAACAAATGGATTCATCAAGTATTACCTTAACACCTACCTTAACACTAGGTGGGGTCGCTAGGAATACCCTTGTAGATTTTTTAAGCTGGTAATATGAAAAAAGGCAGCTGTCTTGTCATTGCTTTTTAAGCCTTGCAGCTAACGTTGCTACAAACCCCTTACATGGTTTAGGATTTGGCTAACCAAAGTACTCTCTCCACTTCCTATTTCATTGCAACCTCTCTTTGGTACACAGGCAGCCAACACTCGTTTATCTCGGTTTCTGAATGTTAGAACCTTTGGAACCTGCTTGACTTCGAAAATCCACAGAAAATGGAATAGTAGCCTAACTTTTGGTCTAGAAGTTTAAAAAAAAAGTGTTGTTTAAGAAAAAAAGGAAAGTATACCAACATTTACAATGTTTATATACTTAATAATTTTACTGTTTATAGTGCTATACATTGAAATTCCATGCACCCTTTTTTCTTCTTTTTATTGTTCATAAAACCTTTGTTTTCTCTGGGAATAAAGTTTTCTCTAGTTGAAAAGTATCACGTAGAGACAGCAAGAAATATTCTTCTGAATATTTTTGATTATTCTTTGAATATTTTATATTTATATATATATTTAATATATATAATATAATATTTTATATTTATATATAAATATATACAATATTTTGTATATACAATGTTTATATACAATATAATATTTTATATTTGTATATATTTATAATATATTTATTATATTATAAATATAAAATTTATATTTTATATTCATTTAAAATAAAATTTGTATTTTATATTCAAAGAAAGCTAAAATGTCCATGTGGCATGGAAATAGCTTTCACCCCGCAACATATGTAATCATTGCAACAAAAATCTTGCTTCAGCCAAATTTGAGTGAAAGCTCCAACAGATCAGGCATTACATCTTACAGCTAAGGAAAACTTCTCAGGTGTGAATACAAAAAAGTATTTCAGGAGCATGGAAGTTGAAGACATGAAAATCCTAAAACATTCAGATGGAGCTAAGTTGACATATCGAAGTCTTGACTCAAATTTTGCAGCCAAGCTAGGTCTGCGTATGAATCACAAAGAGCTACCACAGTCACTGATGAAGTTCTTTGCTAAGGAATTACTATCACCTGCTAAATTGAAACAAGCTAGCAGAAAAGCAGGCTTTTTCCATTACTATAGCGGATAGCTCTATGTAGTGAAGACTTACCAGAGGACCACCATCCCAAGATACAGTTAAGAACCAAAAGTATAGGGAAAAGGACTAAAGATTTTAATGCAACTTCTACTCTATTCAGCATATGATTTCTCAAAACTGGTGTACTTTTCTAGCTGTTTTAAGTATTTGCATAGAATTTTCAATTACTGTGAACACAAGCTTAAGAAATCCTCCAATTAATGTACTGCAAATAACTTACTTGAAGACTACTTAAATATTACCATGGAAAGAGTCAAAAAAAGCTTGTAAATATAACCAAAAACATCTTGCACATTCAAATTACCTGACAGAGGTCTAGGTGGCTAACTAAAAAAAATAGACTTAAAAATGGGGAGTGATGGTAGCTTTTGAAGTTTTAGATGTCTGTAGTTCATACAATACATCTGACCTGCTTACACACAAAACCAGATCTTTTTTTTATGCAGTTCTATGGTAAGTGCTATGCTGTCAATCCATCTTATTCTGCTCTTTTCCTTCAAATACACAAATAGGGGAGGCAACAAAAATATAATGACTCATCAATATAAAAGTGTTCAACATTTCTAAAAGAAGGTGCTTTAATAACATGATTTCTTACGTAATAATCACTAATCCATACACAAAACTCAATGAGAATAAAAAAAATCATTCGTGTCATACACATACCATACTATGTAGTATTTACTAAGATAGCAACAGTACACAACAAAAAAACAATTCCAAAGAAAATTGTACACCAGGTCAACTATCATATCCTTAAAACACATTTTAGACAGAGGTAGACTTCATACTACCTGCAAATATTTACTAGTTTTCTTTAGAAGCATAATCTGTTTTTTTCCTTTTTCCTTCAACAATTTTTTGGCATCACTTACCAACTGTGATGTTTTATTATTGCAATAGAGATGTATAACCCCAGGAGGAAAGTTTCAGGTTTTGAAAGTTAAGTTTAGCCCCCCAGGTGCATTATAAAGTGTGTGCAGCCAAAATTTTGCAGTTTAAAACACAGTGATGTGAGGTGATGTTTGGCAATGACCTCTCAGCTACTCAGAACATGCTGCATGCTTTTGAGGTGGTATTCCAGGGACCATGGAACATTTTTCATTAAAGGTAAATACATCAAGACCAAACAGCATGCACGGCTCTTCAATGAACACCACTGAAAACTATAACGATGATGTACCAGAGGTGTCAAGACAGAGCTGGAGAAAAATACAGCTTCCCAACAGGTAACAAAACTAGATGGAGGACAGGACACTGAAAAATAGGCTGGAAATGGTTTAGATCTTAATAACTTGTTTTCTATACAACCTAGAGTTAGCTTTATTATTTTCTTTTAAGAGGAAAACTCTCCTTGTCCTCATTAAAAAAGCCTGCAGTTTTTTGAACTAGGCTTACCGGCAATCTTTTGTTTCAAAATAATGTTGTCTGCATATTTAGTACTGCTGATCAAAGTGTATGAATTAAAGAAGGCTGCTGTCCACTCCCACTTGCAATATATCTCTACACAAAACACCAAGAATAGCAGAATCCCATTCTCGGTAAAATTCAGTCCAAATAATCTCTGCCATAATTTCCATTCTAATTAGAGTATGCTGTCCTGGCTTTTAGTCACCTAAAATCAGTGGAAGGAGTTCTAAAGAGAATTTTGTAAAACACATAAAACAGCTTTAAAGTTATATTGAAGTTCTGTTCACTACAGCAAATCTGTTCAGTCTTTGCAACCTGAGGACTAACAGCAATCTTCACTTTAACGACCCTCCTCTAAGTGTGACTGAAACATTAAAAAATTAAACCAGTGTCAGGAGCTTTTCAGAAGAGTTCAGTTTCCATGAGGATTGAAGGTATAAAAAAAAAAAATAAAACAAAACTTTAAAAAATAACAATGTTTTCCACTATCCTTTAAGGCTGACTATTGAATAGTGGTGGAACCGTTGAGTCCAGATTGGTGGTAACAGTCTCAGAACAAATTTAAACAAAAGCTTTATCACTTTGTTTTTCTAATACATTAAGCTGTCATTCAATTGGCATCAGATTCTCATCAGTTATGCTGCACATATTTTTATGAACTGTTTACCAGAACCACCAAAATGAATGCAAACAAATGAGTTTTCCAGACAGATTATTTCCAAGTTTACAGAGGAACTTTTTTCTAGATAAAGATCAAAGCCAATTTAGGAAAAAACACCCAAGAACTTCAGATTCAGAATGTTACCCTATTTTTAGCAAGCGTAACATGTATTTGAAGAAAAACAAAAAAAAAGTGACATCATTATTCTCAGGGAAGAGGGTTAGTCTAACTCTAGCTTTTGTTCCATGCTTCACAAATCCTATTGGTGCATTGTAAATTAATACTTACCTGAAAATCTCTTATAGGAAATTCACTTTAAGGTTGCTTGTCTTACTGCATGTAGAGTTACAACAACCGGACAGTAAATCCAGCAGGGTTTACAGTTGACAGAACCTCCATCAAGGCTCCATCTATAGAAATACTTAGCTCCTTTGATTTCATTTTAAGTATCCTATAAAATGTCTTTAAATAGTAATCTTAGCTTTCCTGGAATCTAAAATTGAAATGCAATTTAATAATTTCTAGACAGAGAAAATAAGGTTTATGAACATTCTCGAGGTTAAAGGACTACGTTTACTTTTCAAACAAAAGGTAAAATTGATCAAATTTTTAAAAAGCTGTAACCAACGTTTTAAAACATGAAAATAATCATAAGCAACTTCAGTAGCCTAGTCACTACTAAAAAAGCAAGGATATTAAGAATTCTGATCATGTCTTAGTTTTAATATTTTATTATCAAATATTTAAGCTCACATGGCTTGCCCGCTGTTAAAGGGCTGCCAGAATAACACAATCAGTAATATTCAGATACAATATTAATAAACTTAAGATGTCTACATATTACAATTTTTTTTTTTTTTTTTAGAAACTATTCATGGTTTTATACAAACATCCAGTTTTTACATACTTGCAAGTAACTTAATTTCAAATATTTAAAATATCACATTTCTAATTTGTAAAGCAAAACAATCACTCTTTATTCACTTACCAAGACTGTATTATATCTGTCCTCCAAGTCAGTGATAAACGAAGGAAATGCTGGTTTTGCCAGCTAGTTCAGAACAAACAAAACCTTAGCCCTGGGCTCTTAGCAAGAAAACTGAAAGGTTTTTTCAAATAGTAGATGTTGTAAACACCTACATTTGAGCTAGCCACCAAGGCTCCCTTTAGAGTCATTGAACAGAAACGTGCACTTCTGGAAGGTTATCTAGCTTGTGTTACAGCAGGTATTGAACACTGGCTATTCAAGTCATGTTGCTCGAGCTCTGAATAAAACTCAGTTACTGGAGTAGGGTGCAAATCACAGAATTTTTTTTTAAATACCCAGCACTCAAGCATTTAGTTCAAGGAAATGTATGACTATACTTGAATACTGTACTCAAAAAAAAAAAAATACTAAAAATGGTAAGAAACAACATCCAAGACTATTTGCAGTGTATTGTCTGGTTGTCGAGTCAAACAGCCACAGCAGAAATTCATTTCTGCTAGAGATTCATTTCTAGTAGCTCTATACATCAAGTATTATCCACTTCACCACTCATTGACATTAGCCTCATCTACCTTGCTTTTCTTAATGTCAGCCAAGTGTTCACTTAAACTGCTCGTCTCTCTCTACTGACTATAGAGGGAGCCTTGACGCCTAGATTTTAAAACAGTTCCAATCATATTAGATGAAAACCTCCCCCTTACTAGTATTATTTAACAATCTTTTACACAAATATAGGTCACAAAATGGAAGCCATAATAAACAATAAAAGTTTAATAGGAAAAGCATAACGACACCCCTTTCAATTAATGCCAGTTATGTCTGAAATATTAATGGAGGGAAAAAAAAAATAAGTAAATCAGTTTCACAGATAAATGCCTCTCCTGATACTATTTTTGCAGTAAGTGGTTTAATTGCTGATTCTTTCTTGGGGAAAAAAGAGACCAAGTTAGAACAGACTTTCCATTACTAATTGAGCTTTAAGTTTCTTGAGCTTTATATTCAAACATTATGTGGTTTGCTTCCATTTTGTACTGTTTCATTAACTTTGAATTAACAGTCAGTATTAGAAGCAGTGTTTTAGTATGCTTTTGTATGTCATTTTCTTTTGAGCATATGGTTTAATATGCATACACATAAATAGAATACAATTTTCTTTCTTACTGTCCTCATTAACTGGGTAAACACATAGTTGTTTACATCAAACTTCCAGTACAATACAGCTGGCATTAAGGAAAAAGGCAATTGAGAGATTCCATCTAGTTTGGATGCATAATATTGGGAAGTTATCATTCTACAGCTTCATTTTAGTTCAAGAAAAACAGTCTGATGGACCAACTATGGTAATTATCTTCATGCTCAATCTTCACCTGCAGGAACGATACAGAGCTTAATTGCCAACACGCAAATAAAGCTCTATGAAAAGTCACAAGCATGCTGATACAGCATGCTTTCAAAAAAAGGTATTATTGACTACAGGAAAGTTCAGAATCATGTGGCAAATAAGATGCAAAACATGAAAGTCATCACTGAAAGCAAAATCTGATAACTGGCTGGGACAAGATAATGTCTTTGTTGATAAGAGACAGTTTGGAAAAATAAGAAGTAATTCTGGGGTAAACCAAACTTACTCTTATTCCAGCCACTGTGCTTTTAAATGGGTAATTAGGAAACAGCACAGCCTGAGTTGGCACAGGTCAAAGGTATTCAAAGATGCTCTTTAGCTTTCAGCAGAAGACTTGTCAATAAAGATTAGAGGGGAAAAATACCACACCTTATCTTCCCCATAATATTATTAGAGTATCTTTCAAACTGAAGGCATTTCAAACAAAGAATTATTTTGACAGCACGGACAAATAAATGGGAGGAATGATTCTTCTTGTATTCAGAACTTATTACCATGAAGGTACAAGATAATCCAACCACCTGCAAGCCTCAGTGCAATAAAAATAATTTGTTTTTAAATGCAATGGACCATGCCTGAATTTTCATATTCAAAGCATTCTTATCATCTTCAATTTACAAATGCTTGGAATATTTCCTAATAGCAACAGTCTGATCTGGTGCAACACAAATGAAAGGGATCTCATTTATATTGGCAGTGAATTAGTAAAATAAACCTAGTAACACTAGAAGAATCATCCTTATTTCACCTAGCATTTCAAGTTGTTCCAGATCTTCTTCCCTGTCAACTCATGCACGATTACACCACTTAAAATTTAGCTGTTGCCTACCTTTCTCCTTTGAGACACGGTGAGGGCAGCAAAGTCATTAAACAAGGATGAATTTGGTGAAGTTAGTGGATCTGTAAAAAGAGTGTAAAACATGTTATACACCTACATATATACAAAAAAAAGCTTACAATTTTTAATTTGTTTGAATGGAAAAAAATCCCTCAGGCAAAACTACGTTTAGCAACACTGTTGAAAACTACAGCATTTGTTAGATTCCATGCAACAGCATAAATGAAACAGTGCTCATTAGCATAAATGCAGTACATTTAATTGCTGTTGACACTATTTAAAGTCCACTAAGATTTTAAAGCCTTCATCTCCAGTTACCTGAACTTAGTCACCTTCAGCACAACATAGCATTACAAATAATGGTGCAGATGTTATGTCACACACAAATTTAAATCTGATCTAAATGTAGCAGAAGTCCATACTCTACTAGAAGCTTTTTATTGATTTTCTTTCTCCCTGTGTATCCCCTCCAAAATTGAAGCACCAAAAATTGAACAATCACAGATGCAACTTAAACAGGAAAGTCCAAACTGAATTTATATAATTATCAAATTTATTGTTTGCAGGTAGCATTAATTTATGTTTTAATGAAACACTCTTTAGCATTCATCAGTACTCCTTTATAAGCTAATACTACAAGTGAGGCACAGCTTAGGAGGGGAAAAAATTAGCAGGACCAGAGACACAACAGAATTTAAAGTGGTTTCCAAAAGTCAGTCTGGTTTCTCTCCTTCGCATGCATCACCATCACTATTTGGCTTGTCACACAGTCAAACTGACTGCATTTAAAACTGTAGAACTCCGCTGCCTTGAATAGCTAATTGTGCAGTGGGACAAAAGCACAAAACCTACTGGAAATGAACTAGGAGGAAGAAAAACAAAAACAAACTTGGCTTTCAAATTAATTTTCTAGAACTATATACTACTATGCTTTACCAAAAAAAAAAATATATAAGTGTAAGTAGCCTAGCTATAGTTTCAGACATGCAAATGAAGTTCTAGAACATTATTAATACAGCAATTTTCAGCACAGCAACATTTTAAATGCCATAAGGGAATAGTGCTCTTCTTGAAAGAAGCTGGCTTGACAGCTACAGCTGAAATAATCTGCAGTGCCTGTTATAATTTGGAAAGGAATTCTGAAAAGCACATTATACAAGTTCAATATACCCTTCACAGTCATCTAGTGAATATGCAGGCCTGCACTATAGAGACACCATTTGGTTGAAAAAACATGTTCCCAATAATAAGAAAAATATTGTAAGAGTTGAAGTACCGCTTAAAGGACAAAACTTGGTATCTATTAAGATTTGTCAGTTATGTGATATATTTCACAAGAATTGTATACCCTTGAATTCAAGATTAAAAACCTGTATATTCATTCCACACAGCAGCCTCCTTGAAAAACACAATAAAAAAGGACATCACCATGGAGCAACAAAAGCACTTAAGCTATCAGTGCTTTATGGAGGATATCCAAGCTAGCATCTCATGTGAAACGACAAGACGAATAGATTGCATTTTTTTGTAGTAGCAGTATGTTTTCTTGTTGCTGTTGTTGTTTTAGTTTTTCCCCACTGCAGCAAAAAGAAGGCTGAAAATTTTGAGTTCTGTAGCACTTCAGCTTTGGACTACAAAAAGTAATCATATAATACCCTATAGTGGACAAGAAGTTCTCCTGCATCTTAAATCAGATCAGAGGAGAAAACCTACCTTCAGTCTCAATTTTACCAAAGGGAATCTCCCAGATTTCCAAGTATACTTTTGTATGTATTACTTTAAAAGTGCTTACCATGGCCTGCGTACTGCTTGGCACTGTCATTGAGAAGGCTAGGGGAGCTGCTGCTATTTGTCATCCTCTGCAAAAACAAAAAAATTGTACATATAAAACTACAAAATATTAGGACGAATTGATAATTGAGACGGTATGTAGAAAGTTCAGAAACTGTTTGTAGTTGACAAAAATGTTTAGTAAAATACAGCATTTCACATGAGAACAATGAAAGCCAAAAACAACTGTGTACTAAAATGAAACTCTATCCTCATGAATTACTTCTACTTTGGGAGGTTCTGCCAAACCTTTGGTTTTCTTCCTGTACATCGCCAGCATTAGGTAAGCCAGTCCTTTATTATATTACTGTAACTCTTCCCTGTATTATACACTGTAATCACCATATGAAGCTTTTCTAAGCAAAAATATTCAAATAAGTATATTTGACAGTTCATTGTTTTTTGTCTGTTTTTTAAAAAACATTAACAGTACCTTTCAGCAAAATCATGCAATTCTTGTAAACCAGCAGGACACTTGAAAGCTTCTTAGTATTCCTCCTTCGCCCCACCTGCTTCTCCTGCACTCCTCCACAGATACCAGCTAGCAATCAGCTGGACTACAGAAAGCAGCACTGCTCGAAGAGCTACCACTGCTTTCATGTAAGAGACAGTGTCCCTCTACTCCTCTGGTCTCCCAGCTAGATGGAAAAGTACAAGAAAAAAAAGCACAGCAATGCTGGGAAGTGTCCTCTCCATCACCAAGTGATAGTACGAGTAGCTTTTTTTTTTTTTTTTAAACCTCTTCCTAGGCATTCTTTTGGCCCCCATCAACTAGGAGTCTCCCAGCCAATTTCTGGGCACTATTCAACAGCAAAAAGCTTTGAGATCCCTTCAAGTAGATAGTTTGCATGCAGCAGCTGCTGTCGTGGGTGAGTGTACACCAGCACAAACAGGCCACTTCATGCCAGCTGGCCCCAAGTGTCTCTAGGACGGTTTCCAGGCATGCCTAATTCAGTAGTCAAGACACAGACTAAGAATCAGAACTGGTCACTGGAGTTGCACTTTACACTTTCATTTTTCCACTGCCAATCTGAGCACTAGTGGCAGATGGCAAGAAGCCTACTACATAATACTTCAGTGCTATTTCATCTTGACCAGAAGGATCAATATTCTGAAGTAAATTTGGTAAGAACAGAGGAGAACCAACGCAAGCTAGTGGCATCCAGCATGGCAAGAAGTGCATTAGGTTTACTTAAATAAAAATAAAAAGTTTCTCAGCATCCTGCACAAAACTGAAAATTGCAGCTTTCAAACTGACTTCACCAGAAGCTGCAGCTTTCACTTGTATCTAGAAAAAACATTAGATTATGTGATGTACATTTATGTGGAAAGCAGGCTGTTAAAAAAAAATCATCATGCACTGTTAGGAAAGTAACTTCAAGAAAGTTTTTGCAAAATGTAGGTACCGAATCAGGTACCTTATTGTTATCCTCTCAACAGCAGGCTCAATCAATGTCCTATTGTCAACTGACATGCAACTTCTTTATTTCAGTATCTGTGCTCCTTCGCTACAGCAAGCCTTGTAAGACCTTCTGACACAACTCTTCCTTCAGCATGAGTATGTAGTACTATACAAAGCAGTAGTAGACTACTTGCAGATGTACGCATAATATACATATGTATATACTGTGTTAACCTCCAGCTTTTTCAAGAATTAACTGAGGAACAGTATTTGTTATATGCTTTCACTATTTTAATGCCACTTATCTCCTGTTCTTAACTCACATTAAACAATTAGTGATCATCAAGCAAGTCTTTCCACAAAAAAGATGCCCCTAATGAAACAGTTTACTGATTTCTGCAAAACAGTAGCATTTCATGAAACCCCACTATATTAACAATTTTGATCAAGTTCAGAGAGGCTCATCCCACCGTCTCCACCACAAGAACACTTGGCTCAAGTCAAAGAAATAGCCTTGCAAATTTTAAACTTCTCATTGCAAGCTGTTTTCAGCAAGGTATTTAGCAAACAAATCTATTTTGAGACAAAAGATGAGTTTGGCTTCTGCCTCATCTAGTGCAAATATTCTGTAATATTGATAAGTTTACCAGAGGCTGGAAGACAGATAAGACTTTTTCATCCCCAATTATGATAACTGCAAAAATTATATACAGCGAGCTGGAGAGTTACATGTTGTCGTCTGGTAGCTGGTATTTTTTGGTGAGAACAACCAGTTTCTGGTATTCAGATAACAAGTTAGTTGTGGCATTTTGTTATTTTTCGCAGTATAGATGTCTTGTACAAAAAGCACAGTGATCTTAAAGTAATTATCAGACAGTCTGCACCCAAGTGGTCACAGCGAGTCTCTGGCTGATCAGTACTAGACAGAGTGTTCTGAGATTGAATCAAAGTTTCCTAACTCACTGGGGTCACAGACCTGATTCAGTATGCCCTTCTGATAGTAAAATTACTGCTTCTATTCTCTCCACTCCAAAATATAAGTAGAAATCTAACTGTAAAATACCAGTATATAAAAACTATCATGCAAGAAATTTTCTACTGAATACATAGCAAGTAATTCCTGGATTATAGTAGCTCAGCTGTTCATACAATATATTCTCTTCCTGGTCAAGCAACAAGAAAGGTGTTAAAACTTTCACAAAACAGCATCCCTACTGTGCCTCTTTTCCTAGTATTTGCTACATCCACACTGACCCTTATAAGGGGAAGTGGTTTAGGAACATGAAGGAAATCTTCCAGATCTGCACAAAAATTGATAGTGTTAATGTCTATTTCTGACATGCAGGTATTTGTAACAATTTTAATGCAAAACGTAAAGGTCTGTTAGAACAGGGATAGATGCAACTGACATCTGGGCTGGTATCAAAGATGGTTAAGATTAGGGCTAAAACCGGGAACCAAGCACTCTTCTGTCAACAGTATTTTTCCTATTCAAGTAGTGCAGTTAAACATTCAATCAGACCTGAAATGTGAAAATGTGACTGCAATAATGAAAATCTGTGCTGATACAATCAATAAAAAGATATATAGTGCGCACGCTGGAGACAGATTGCAGCAGAACACACTGTTCAGTATTCTAACAACACAGTGCAAAGAACTTCCTAAGTCTACGAACATCAAAATGTGCTGTTGCAAAGACAGGGCTTGTTTGAGGTGTAAACATATTTCACACGAGCCACGATTCTGGAAAAATAAAACTTACTGATCCTGGGCAGCTCTTGCTCTAACAACTGCTTGAAAGCTGTAGCTTGCATGAAGTTGAAAAATGCCACTTAACCACTTGCTTTCATGAATTTTTCATCTTGCTCAATATTTATTACGCATGCACAAGCTTCTTACCTTACCATTAGTCATGAAAGTCCCGCATGTAGTGAGCAAAGGATTTTTAAGGTGTTTTAATATTTAAGACTTCCACCACGCTCTAAAGCATTTAGTCTTCAGTAGGGCTATTTCTCTACCTCATTTTTACTAAGTCAATAGGAAAATGTCTTCAACAAAAAAATAATATAAAAAATATACCAAGCGCTATTTGCTATTTCTGTTTTCTTGGTAACAGGTTTTGCTTTCTAAATATTATTTATCAATCTCTTAGTAGCGTAGAGCTATTTTTTATACAAATTCAATTTCAAGAAGAATCTAAGCACAAGAACCTCTAGCCCAAAAGATGAAAGCTCCAGAAAGGTAAGAGAAGCCATTAAGAGACGAAAATGAACTATTCATTCTTAATAAGCCTGCAAGGCAAGGCAAGCAAACACCAAGTTTTTAACTTGCTTTAATGCATCATGACTTTCACCATATGGAAGCTAATACTGAAAGAACTTTGGCACAACCAAATGCCACACCAATGTCACTCAGGTCCATATAAATTCCTTGCCTGCCTATTGCTATGATTTATTGAGGTTCTTTAAGCAGTAGTTAAAATTCAACTAGGCTGCCTGGCACGCATCCTGTCCCTCTCCCTTTAAGGCAACTAAAAAGTTGTTTCTGTTCACATCTCAAAAGAAAGCTACTACAAAATCAAACCATCACATTCATTCAGTCCAAGGATTTAACCTAAGGCTTCAGCTTAGAGCTTTCTCCACTGCTGAAGCTCTGATCAGTGACAAAATACAGCCTCTTTAATTTCACCAAAAAAAAAAAAAAGGTGATAAAAAGTTTCAGAATACTTTGTTAATTCCTGAATATTCAAGCAATACCAGAGCAGGAATAAACTCATTCGGACATGTTTAATCCCAGTGTTTGAGGAATAATCGAAATAACAAATCTCCTCTCAGGAAAATGTTGTATGTTGTATGAAAAGGTACAGTGTCAAAAACAAAACTTTTGTCAAAGTCAATCATCATCTCCTCTCCTAGACATAAGATAGACTGTTGGTTCCAAAATTTTCCTATTCAGAACTGTTTCAAGTTACTGTCTTATAAAAAAGTATTATTTTGACACAGACTAGGACAACGCTGACAGTAGACCAACTGTAACAATTTCCATATCATGTTGCTATTTGAATAATCTTCCCTCAAATTCATTCCTGTGCTAAGTATATTATCTCAAAATACTTTGTAGCATGTCACAAGTTCTCTTTACCTTAATACTCTTCTACCAGAATTATATTTCAGTTATTTCTCTAATTTTTGGAACAATGTTAATTGAACAATAAAAGAAGTCATACTGCAAAAGAATAAGATTGTCACAAGCAAACAAGCCATTGTTCAGCTGTCACATTTTGTGACCTACTAATGGTGACACCTTTCGCTTTTGTTTCTGAACGATCCAAAACTCGTCTTGTGTGGCTAGCATATTTGACTCACAGCACGTCCCACTCAAATGTTTGAATTAAAACAACTGGATTTCTTCAAAAAGCATTATGTAAACAGTTGCATAATTTCATATTTAAAATACCATGTCTATAGCTCCACCAGGCTCTCAACAGTTAAAAACTGAAGACATTAACAAGCCTGCGTGCTCGTGTTAAGGAGAGTTTTATTACTCAGCTCCTGGCAGATGCAACAATGGGAACAAAGGCCTTTGTGTTTACTCAGCTGCAAGGCTTTGAAGCGAGGAGGATCTCTACTTCTCAGGCTTTTCAAGAACTCTTAGTATGCCAATACTAGCATGGCAAAAGCAAGAGTCATTCTTCTCCGTTGCTTGGCCTTGCCAACTTTAATGCTGATGACTTCTCTCTATTTTTATTTTGTTTACAGCAATTTAAAAAAAAAAAAGTGCTTTTACTTTCTACATAACCCGCAGACCAATGGAAGGTGTGTAGTTACAAAACTCATCGTGTCTAAATACATAGAAACATATCTGTAAAGCAATATACACAAAGGTACTTTCTACTGTTTTATGCTCTTACAAGCAGGTTGCTCAACCCTGTTACATTAGCAGTTTTGACATCAAGGTGCTCCTCTGCCTCATCCTGCTCTGCATTCTCCCAGATTATTCACATGCCCTCTTATGATCCCAGCGTAATACTACTGAAACTCCTTCCCACACCGCCTGTAGCTTTGATCAGCCCACGAGCTAGTAAAGAGGCAGTGCTAACGTGACTGGTCCAGAGGAACACGCATACCAGCTCGCCGAGTGGTACACGCAGAGTGCCTGAGCAAACAGCCAAGCATTAGAGGCATCCCGGCCAGCCAGCTCCTGCCTCCTCACTGCTGGGAAAGCCAAGTGAAACGAGCTGCTCCTTGAACCACACCTCAGCCCGTCTCTTGGCGGCTGCTAAGCCAAAAAAAAAAAAGAAAAAGAACAGCTTCAGGGACAGCATGCAGCCTGGGAGCCGTGTGTTGTGCAGGCCTGCTCTGTTATTAGTTATGGAGAAAAGGGGAAACAGACGCTTTGATAAGCGGGAAGCCAACGCTGCAAATGTAGCATATGAAGGAACGTGCAGATTCAGGGAAGAAAAGATGTATGAAACAAAACCATATTACAGGGAAATGCAAACTGATGACAACAGGAGACGATTAATCAAGAGGAAGCTAGCCAGTAACAACAGAAGAGACCAACGGGAGGCAACAAAAGGTTGGCTAACAGCGAAGAATTTTGAGGTAGGAGGAGTGGTAGGATGAGGCAAAGAGTTACTATTTTTAGAAAGGAACTAAAAAGAAGAATTAAAACGGCCACTCTGAAAACCCTGCCTCTTCTGAACAGCACTGAGGATTTTCACTCCCATCTTTTTTCCAATGCAAATTGAACATTACAACTAGCTGCACCTTCACCACTAGTCTAAACCCAACGAGAAGTTCTAGACCTCTTAAAATACTCTTCAGCACATACAAATGAGATCTCAGTCAGAAAGATAATTCTGCAGAGATGCTGATCACTACCTACCTCACATTACGTATGTTCAAAGATGCATATTTCCTCCTTAATTCATCATGATACAATTTGCTTTTATTTTCCTTCCTTATGCCGCATACTTACAACTAACACAGACAATGTATTGCACACAAGAGCATGGTGACTGCAAAAATTTGGATAGTAACCTTGCTTGAGGCAATTTGCCTCCTTTACATATGTGCTATGATAACCCAAATACACACAGCCAGTCTTTTTCAACAAACCTGGCTTGTTTCCTACACATGACAAATGCATTCTGAAGTTTAATTAGGACTAGTCAGGAAGACTCGTGTACTGAATCCCTGCTGATAATGTTGGAAGGCACCTAGTGAACAAGGCTTGGACTGTACAATACTGCATAGTGGAAGAAAATGAACATTACTCACAATAGGCTATTTCTATCCTCACCAGACTAAGGCACCTACGTCACTTGAACTAAGCTTTCTACATGGGGTCACTATTTCCATTCCTTATTTTCAAGCTGTATAGGTTAAATTCAGAAACTCTGCAGTCTGGTTTGGACAGCAGCACCGGTTTTTGTTTGTTTTTATTGTAACGTTTTTGTTCCCATTCCTCTATAAAATGTAGGCAGCTTTCTTCTTTAATAAGGAAAGCATTCCTTCACTTTTGAAAGGAAATGTAAATATCAGATACCATAACAGCAACATGCATGCTGCCAACTGTCTTTAAAAGAAGGATTTGAGCAGCATGCAGGGGACAATGAAATAAACACTTAATCAACTATCAAATGGATGCTCATTACGTATGCACCACGCAGTCTGTGTCCCAAGTAAGTCCTAATTATAATTCTTCTACTGAAAAGACACAATGTTATGGAGAATACACCTCAATGTAACCACCCCAAGGCTGCATCAGCAGCCTAAACTTAACGTTTCTTAAAATCTAACTGTATCTTAACTAGCGTTTCTTTTAGCTGTGTGTTTATTTTGCTGGCTATGCAACTTCCCCAGTCCTAAAAAAAAAAAAAAAAAAAAAAAAAAAAAAAAAAAGCTGAAAAGAGTTTCCTCATATTACACTGCTGATGCATCTATTTGTGAACTGCACAGATCTAGCAGAGATGACTAAGTAACTCATAGATGGAATAGATGTTTTCATCTGCACAAGCAAAGCAGAGGCTCATCAGACATTTTGCAGCAGATTTCTGATGTTTCATTAATAGCAGAAAGCTAAATTTGCAGTATCTTAAGACTCAAGCACCTGGAAAGGAGTATGTGCACAGATGTGTTCTGTTCGCTCTGCTTTGGCCCAAGTTTGCATTATGCCAGCTTGTTTCTTTGTCCCAAATAGTATACATTTAGCTCATGCAATTCTAGGCTCCATTCTGTAAGTATCTCCAGTCCTCCTGCTCTTTCCTTTCCAGTTGTCCTCCCAGCTCTTCATTCATTCATCTTCAGCTCAGTTTCTCTAAGCCCACAGCATAAGTCTTTGTGCCCTTACACATCCCTCTGCTATAGTTAATAGAGATGCAGGTCTTTTTTCCCCTCCACTAAATACAGATCCACTTCCATACTGCCTCAGTCTTAAGTGGAAGGGAAAAAAATAAAGAAATCAGATCAGCATTCCTGCTCAGTGTTCAGGCCAGGCCTAGATTAGGGCAACACTGTAGCAGCAGGAATGTGCTCAAGCTGGAACATGCCAGTGCAGGTTACATCTTTGGGAAATCATCTAGCACCGAGTAAGTCTCCAGTGGGTCTATATAAACCAGTTCTGCAAAGTTAAGTGACCAAATCTCGGCAAATTTGTCAGAAGACAGCAGGATGTATATCCGTGACACAACCACCCATCTATCACACTTCAAGCTTTTGTTCCAAACTAGAAAGCTTTGCTATTATTTAAACAAAAGTCATCAAGATTCTTCCCTCACCTTGTTCTCCAAAGAGCTACATGACATGGAAAGCCATGCTACAAGTGGATAAAATGTATCACTAGGGTGTGAATTAAGAAACTGACTGACACTCAAAACAGACAATGTTACCAGCTTTACCTATGTAAATAAGATTGAAATAAATAAAAAAAGAAAAAAAAAATTAAGAATGTTTTTTAAACTGCAGTTCAATGCCCCTAAGCACTTTCCAAAAATAATGAAACCCATCATCACAAGTTCTTTTCTTTAGCCTCCAGTGGGTAAGCAGCACATCAATTTCTTCTGTTTTCTCAAAAAGAAACAGTGCTTTGACTGTGATTCACAGGCATCAGTATTTTTAAATCCCTTGAACATTCATGCTAGATGCATTCCTTATAACATTACTACAAAAAAAATAAAGTTATAATTAAAATGTTGTGTTTAGAAAGACACCAGTGCTGCTGCAGAACACGCTTTAAAGATACAAAACATAACAACTTTGCACTAAAAGGATACAATATGATCTCTGTGATACCAAAATCTGTAACTGCACAAACAATAACATAACCCAACTTCCAGCTTCAACAGTACCCTCTGTGGGATCAGAGGTTAAAAAGTTCCTTTTAAAACATGCATCACTATCAGTAGTAAACATCTCCATAGCTTTACGATTCTGCTGAATGAGAAAAAAAAATGCAGCCTTATTGAAAACATGCATTAAGAAACAAAAACAGAACACCCTTAATTATTTCCCACCTTTTGCAGAGTTATTTTTCAATCCATAATACAGCCACAATTGAGATCAAAGTAAGCTCATAAGGAGAGTTTCCTTGATATAAAAGAGAGCTGTTGTCAGGACTCAGTGGGAGCTATTTGACTTGCACTCTCTTTCATTTACCAGACACTGGTTTGTTAAACCTTTGAGTACAGGGAGAGACCATCTCTGCTTTTAAGCAGCGTAATTTTGAGGGAATTATTATAGTATCGCGTGTGCTGCTTCAACAGAAACTCATTTAGGTTTTAAATAACAGCCTTTTGCTGTAAATCTTTGCATACTACTACCTACACCGTAATTCCACCTCATGGAAACTGATGCCTACATCCACAGAGCAGTATAAATAGAAAAAAATAGGACCTAAATATGTAACCTACATCACTGAACGCTACCAGAGACTGAGCTTATAAATTCTGATTTTTTTTTTCCCCTGGTAATTTACTGGTTTAACAGTTCACTTTTTGCTTTAGTGACTTTTGGTCTGCAAAACATCTCAAAATCTAATATTTATATACTTAGTAGAAGGCTATCAAAACTAGATATGAACATAAAAAGATATCTAGAAGCACAGAGTTAATGGACGCAGCAATGCCTAATCCAGCAGCTGAAATAAGTGCCAGCAAAACCAGGCTAATTGTAAAGCAATGATATTGTTTCATTTCCATTAGCAAGATTAAAGCATGCAGGCTCAGGATACCCTGCGAGATGCCACATACCAGAGAGCTGCATTTTCCCTGACCCTTGGACAGTTTTCCCTTCTTGGTGTAACGCCAGCCAAAAATTAATGGAACACCACACAATTCACTGCCATTACCTGCATCATGGGATACTTGGTTTCAGCGGGACTTCCAAATCCATTAACGCCAATGAAGCTGGTGCTAAAGTAGGAATCTGTGAGACTAGCATCAGCTAACCCACCGCCATCTATTCCGGGAACTAAAAGGAAAAAAAAAGAAAAACATTTCAGACAAATGTAGTTCACCATGGATTCATTTGCTGACATCTATAATTTTTTGGCTGGGGGGTGGGGACAGTGTGAAATAGAAGAAGTTTGGTAGTCCTACTCTTCAAGTCTAACTTCTCATCAAAGCAGCTAAAACCATAAATGTATAAATATCAAGAACGAGGTTGCTAAATGACAACATACGGAGCATGGATTTACAACACAAATGCAGAAAGTGGCAGAAAAGTGAAAGGTTTTGAGGGAAATGATGATGAGTTTGAACTTTACAAAGGGCAACAAGACAGGTAATGATATCGAAACAAATAACCAACCAACTAAAAAAAATAAAAGGCAAACAAAGAAAGCCTATATCTTAGAAATATATGTGTCAAGTAAAGTTTCTATGGGGATATGCTTGTTCTTTTAAAGGGTAACACACAAAACATACATTTAAAAATATCTCAAGTCCTCCCATACAATGCAGAAATACTTTAAAAGCTTCCTTAAGAGCCTACTGCTATTTTCATTATCTTGTACTACACGAAGTGGCAACAGTTTTATGAAGAGTGGCCAAAACCTCCTTTGGAATGAAAGCAAGTGTGAAGGATGTAACTGAAGAAATTAATCCCACGAAATTGCGTGCCTGGGAGTAATGGCCTCAACATACAAGCACAAATAAATGAATTCACTTCTATGAGACTACAGAGAACAACCAGCAGCAGTCATAATTAACACGAAACATTCAAGCAGGTATTACTTAGATAACAAAAAAGACTTTACAGCTGTACACACGTTGCAATTCAAATTAAGCTTCCGCAAAAACACCCACAGCAAATTATAAAGACACTAATCGGTACGGCCAGGCCACTGCAAGCCAACAGACATGAGTAATTGGTAGCTCTAAGGTAGGAAGGCACACATCCAACTCAGAAGAACATCCTGTACCAAACTATCCAACTTGAACTTCTGCATGGACTTCCAGCCAGCTGGTGACACACTGAAACAGCTTCCTGTCCCAAATCCTCAAGGGAAATAAAGTGGAACTCTGTAGCAGAGCTAATGGCATGCAAATTGTAACCCCGAAGGTCTCACCAGAATGGGAACTTCCACTCCAAAAAAGAGACTATGTAACCTGGGAAGCTGTTTCTATGCTGTATGTGCAGAAGACAGCAAAAGAACTACAGCCACATGCAGTCATAGGAAGGACTGGAAGCCAGGATCACTAGCAGCATCCGTACTGCAGGCAGATCGGCTTTGAGGTTGAAAAAATTCTTGAAGTAGCACTGCCAAATCCAGAACGTTGTTTGTGTACTCTGCAGGTTTGAGAGAGACACCTAAGGAACTTTAAAGATGCTTCATTACTAATGAAGTACAACATGAGGATTTTCAAAAAAGTTTTAAAACAGCTGAGAGAATCAGACAATAAAACTGTCTCCACCATCCATGCACTGGATACTCCTTCAGAATTTCAAAGCAGCAGCCATATAGAAATTCCAGAAGTCCTCTCACTCTAGCCCTAAAAAAGACAAAGCTGTTCTTCAGGTTAAGGCATCACTTGCTGAACTTAAATTCACAAAATGAAGCTGAAGACTAGAAAAAAAAGTACTCTGTGATTGAACTGTTGTATCAGGAAAATTAATAATGCCTGTAGTAACACCAGTTACTGTCTTCTATCTGCTACTTTCAGGCCCTAACTCATCATGTGAAGGTTGGCATTTTAACACAATCATTTTCTAGCATCATGAAAAAGTGCTAAGATTTCTCTCCGGAGAAAACTGAAAAATAGCAGATCCATGTGTAATGAGTAGCTGCAGCCTAGTCTGCCCAGAAATTTAGAGTCCACACTGCATTTTTTTTTTAATACTTTTTTCTTTTTTTAAATGTGTTTCCTATCTAGCTTTCCCTGACTGCATTTCAGCCATTATCAGGAGCTGCTACAGTTTTGATACTACATTCTTGACTGTAAAAGACTATGAAAAGCTTTAATTTTCAGGAAAAAACATAATTTCAAGGTACACTGTATCAGTTCCGCAGTATTATCTGCCATTTCATCATTCTGTCAAACCTCAGATTACATCCAATCTTTACACAAACTATAGGGACTTATAGATTACACGACCAGTCCTCAAATGCTTCAGTCTGATGAACAATTAACAACAGCCAATTGTTTCAACTTCTCCCACTGCTCCTCACTACACTGGAGTCAATGCAAGAATCCATTTAGCTTGATTTCCCTTGGACAAATACAACTAATATGCAAAATCATCAAAACTGGAAAAAGGAAAGTAGAAAACTTTCAAGTGGTTATTTCGCCACGTGCAGCAAAGCGAGAGCCTCAGTTGCATGAAATAAACCCCCCAGCTCAGCTCCAGTAAGCCAGGACAGCTGGTACAGCTGCAATTACCCTATTGCATCCAAATAAATCACTGGAGCCAGCGCAGGTAGCCTCACTAGGGCAAAAACAGGCCAGCAGGACCAGATGCTCTTCTTGTCAAGAGGAGGCACCCGCAGTGCCACGCAGCTCAGGCTGAGAGGACCAGCAGGCTTCCCACAGCACTCCCAGGGCTGAGCACTGCAGAGGATGCTGCCATGCAGCACAACAGCGATCCTCAACACTGCTCAAGTGCCAGCAGTGGGAAAGCAGCAGCATTTGCTACACGAGCCAATTCACGCCACTCAAAGCTGCTCTGAACTATGCTTTAGGCTTCTTGTTGATGCACTGATTTATAACTGGGCTCTTCAGACGGGAAAAGCTACTCCAGAGCATTTTCTGTTATCCAGCTGGGTGAAAACTCTCAAGTCCAGTGCTTTGGCTGTGCTGATGGCCTCCTTGCAGGGTTACCACAAATCACTGTGCTTGAGCGCTGATCCATCTTTGTACCGCCGAACTCTGCCGATGCTCCACCTGCTGTACTAACCTAATGAAGTGAATAAACTTCCCAAGAGTCTGGAACACCTCTAGCTAAAGGACCAAGACTTCAAGAATACATTCCACCAGAAAAACATCAAAAAGTAAAGCTCACTAGAGCAGAGGCCAGTTTTCTTAGCAATAACTTGTATTTAGAACAGAGTTCTCCAGAAGTGATGCGTGTAACGATTGTCTTCGAAGGAAAACTCAGCTCTAGCTTCCTTAAATTTAATTTCCCTATAGCAAAAAGAAAGAAAATTAAGGCTAACAGAAAAGATAAAACTTATATAGGTAGAAAGGAATAAGCAATCCCTGCATTGCCTGTAAGAACAAACAAGACCATGTACTCCATCTCTGCTCAAAGGAGGGCCGTTCAGCAGTTACAGTGATGAAAGTTCAGCAAATACCTAAACAGCACAGGCAGCTGTACCATACTTGGCACCTGGCCTTCTCTGAGAGAAATAGAAAGCACTTATCTTATGATTTGGCAAATCATAAATTCTCACTTGCTTCTGGAAGACCAAGACAGTTGAGAGCATAGGCAAAAAGCAATTTATCGTTAGTAACCTACAGGAGATCTTCAAGGAAGCGTAAACTTCACCACACACACGGTGTGGTATTAAGAACAAAACAGAGAAAAAGTCCAAACTGGAAAGATTTTAGTCCTTGAGAAGTTTTTGTTCTCATGCATTTATTCATTTGATTCATTTATATTAGAACCTGCATTTGATTTCTCTGTCTATATTTCTCTTACCATAAGAACACCTTTCCAAACATGTTTCACATAATGCTGTTAGAATGACAAATGCAACACTGAGGTTTGTATTTTTTTTTCATCTTTAAAAATCCGCTATAACTGCGGGTAAGTAAGTTCAGACAATGATTTAAAGAAAATCTGGAATTGGCAGTTCTTGCCAAAGGAACATGCCTTTGTTTTGTAACAGTACTATCCACCTGTCAAAGTCCGATAAATTTTCAATGGACTCCTCTCAGGAGAGAAGTAACAGCTTTCTTATAAAAATAGAAGGCTTGACTAGGCAGATGTGAGAAAAAAAAAAATGGATGTATGAAGGAACAGAAAGCGTTGTCTCCTTTTTCAGGAGGCATCACATTATGCAAATGATTATGCAAACTGAGAATCCAGTGGTAAAATACATGCTGACACATTAGGTAAGCACACACATCAGAACAAGAAGAAACTTCTAAACAACATCGATATTAAAGCCAGAAGTTACATCCCTGCAATTCTGGAAAGAAATTTAAACATCTTGAGAAATTCAGAAGGTGCTTTCTACATTTTACCTCCACATTATCTAATAATTTTTTGCTTGATGAGTAACACTGCAGCTTAATGTGACAACTGCAATTAAAAATAAATATCGTCTTATATAATTCATCACCCACAGAAATTTAGCAGAAAGTAGGCTTCCCTTCAGATGCAGGCACCAAAGAGGAGGGGAAAAGAAACAGATGGTTATTTTTGCCTTACTTTTTTTTCAAAGAATTTTTTCAGGTACAAAGGATCTCATCGCAGCTTAGGTGCTTGAGTACTGCCGTGATGAACTTGACACAAATGTTGCAACAGATGTTTCAGTGGGTTTTTGGTTGGTTTCGGTTTAAGGCTCGTCTTGTCATACTAGCACTAAATACTAACAGTATCTGAAAAGGTGGCATTTCTAATATTTTCACTCTGGACAGTAAACTAATACTGCACTCTCTTAAATGGCTTCTTTATGAACTTGGCATTAGCACTGGTCATCTAGGAAACCATACTTAATATTAAAAAAGGATCTTTTACAGTAACAGAATATACTGGCCCAAAAATGAGTGGGCTGAAGTAAGATCACAATAGTTTTTTGTTGACAGTCTTCAAAACAGCTATTTAAAGATTTCTGGCAATATAATCAAACAGATTGAAATAATCCATTTTGCTACTATCACTGCCTACCAAGCTGTACTATAATTATTTTATGCTGGGGGGAAAAAAAAGCTTGTATTTATAGAGGTAATCTTGATTTCAGCTCCCAGAGCAGCCACAAATACAGGCACTTTTCACCTCGACACAGCTTGGTAAACTTAATCATATGTTCGCTGTACACGTGCACACAAAGAACAAGGCGTTATCACAACTAGATATGGCACTGGAGTTTTTACTGCTTTATATCTCCAGTGGAATTTTACACTGAGATAGCCACCCTAACACTGAGACTAAAACAATAAAACTTTTATACAAAGCCTGCGTTTGGCAAGTCACTTAAGACTTAGAAAAGTGATTTTAGTGCTCTAGAAGCACTGCGGTGTCAGAGGAACTTATGCTTGTCCTATTTCGCTTTGTACTGATAGGTTTGTGTCAGGAAACAGGTGCTTGAGGTGTTAGCCCTGCTGTGTACCTCATGAGCACTACACATACTACCAGGTGCATTTTGGTGTTGCTTTCCCTACTGCATCACTACTGTTTTTACAGTTTGCTAGGGAAAGTAAATTCTCTGGTCTTATTTTACCTCTCTCATTTAATACAGCATTTCCCAAAACCAGCCTAGGAATCGCTGAAACAGGGGCAGCTGACAGAGAACCTGAGCTAATCCCCCAGGCACGAGGAGCAGGAGCACACCGCTGCGCTAGGATGCTGAGAATGGAAGTGCAGTTGGAGGGCAGACAGCACAAACGAACCAAGTTGGCTGAAAGGCAGACAGGAAGCAAAACAGTTTGGGAAACGCTGCCTTATTTACAAACACTCCCACTAAGTGATGAGATATTCATGGGCAAGCAAAGGAAAACAGCAATCCTTACCATAATATTAAGTGCCTGGGCTGCTTTTTTTTCTTTTTTTTTTTTTTTTTTTTTTTAATTTTATCTCTCATATTATACAAGCATCCGATAAAGCCCCCCCAAAAAGTACAGCTGCCATCCTTTTGCTCTGTAAAAATCTTTGTACGGCATCCAGAGCAGCAGGACTCCTCTTCATGGACTGAGTCCAAAAGCACAGTGATAAAACGAATTAAAAATGATACTTTTTCAAAAGAGCCATCAGAAGTACTCCTTATCAGAGACAGCAATTCCAGCTATGGAAATCACTTAATAACAAAGCTTTCAGAATAATCCTTCTCCAAAACACTTCACAATTCCTGATGTATCGCATCAAATTTTTCAATATACCACATTATTTTTTTTTCAAAACACACATTTGTTTCTTAACAGCCTCCTCCCTGTACATAAAACTCAACTTCTTATATAAAAATAGTCGTATGAAAAGGATGAAGATGTCCCAATGACCTATCTGGGTTATTTCTTACGGGAGTGGGAGAGAGAAAACAGAAGAAAGGGATGATCTTTCCAGTTTCACCAGCATTAGAACAACTGACACAGAGGGAGTCTACCCATGGGCTACAGGGATTTCTTATCTCTTATCCCACCTCACTACAACATCTACAACGCATGTTTCTACCACCACTTCAGAATTCAAGGATTTTGTTTCTCAATCTCAATTCTCAGAGAGAGAGAGAAAAAAAAAAAAAAAAAAAAAAGAGAATAAAAGGCCATAAGGAAGCAAATAAAATAATACAAATAAGATCTAAACACAAAATGTCTTTGAAGACCAGACAAAACAATCACACCACCAGAACTTAACTCCCAAGAGACGGATGGAACACGGACATGCACGGAGCGTGATCGGCACCGACTCATCTTCAACACACAGCGATTCACCGTACCATTTGTGAAGGCAGTGTAACGTATTACATCGTTACCAGAAAACAAGAGATAAGGAAAACATCAGCCCCATCAGCTTACTATCTAAATCCCTCCACTGACCCCCTTTCCATCAGCTGCCTGAAGACCAAGAGTTTTTTCAGCTTCCAAGGTCCTACAGAACTGCTCCTCCCTGCGTTTCTCACCCCACCCTCACTTACCATTCGTCCATTTTTCCCGCAGCAGTCTAAATTTGCTTCTAGGTGGTTCCTTACACAGGGAACTCTTTCTGAGCTGGTCCCCAAGGTCACTATTTTCTGTGCATTCAAATCCTTCCTGCAGGCCCACTCCTACAGTGATACCTACAAAAAATCAGTTATCTAATAACTGCTAGACAGAAACTAAATGGGGATGCTCAGTATCTTAAAAAAACATCATCAAAACTTCAAATTATTATAGCAAATATCACCTTTGAGTTTGCTCATAAGATGTCTATAACTATCCCCCCACCCCAAACACACGGTTTTATCTTTGTCTTTGAAAGAGGAAAACCATCAGAACAGTAATAATGCCATTGTCATGTATTTTGATACCCAACACGTGGTAGGTACTACCAGAAACAAATAAGTACCCATACTCCCAAGGGATCTGTGGTTCCTGTGCAATATTTGGGCTTGAATGTTTTCTCACCCAATAAAGAAACCCCCCCCCCCAAAGTACATAAATACAGGAAAATCAGTTTCAAGCACCATGGCATGTTGTATTTTTTCCTGGAAGTTTTACATGCTAGAACTGCCCCCTTATATATCCCAAATAACTTCACAGATGTAAAAGTTTTTCCTCTTCTCCTCATTAACCCCTCCAATAAGTTTTCCGTTTCTTCCCCATTTCCACATGAAACACAAAAGTGAGAGAAAAATCCATGCCTATCATTTCCCAATTTCTGCTGTTGATGTACGAAACAAGAGGCGATTAAGTGAATTCAGTCATTTTCGATTACTCCCATGCATCTCCTAAGTTATTGTTTTTAGTCTTCGATTCTCAATTGTTTAACAGTCTCCAGCTGTCCCAAATGTCTCGTCAATTCTCAGACTTGTCTCCAATGTCTTTAAAAAAAAATTGAGGAAAAGATAAAAATTGTATCCTCTATCAGCTCCTGGAAAAGGCATCAGGAATATTAAAACTTGAGGCACCTCTCTAATAAGAGAGCACAGGTATATGACAACTAATACAGCATCACTTGCAAAAAGCACAAACAGGTCTGGAGAAGGAATTCTCAACCCTTTCTCCTGACTACAATACCTGTTTTCTGCATCAAGGCAAAGAAGAAACAAACCCAGGGAAAAAGCAACTAGCATATGGCACACCACAAATGTATTTACATTAAAAGTTTGATACCTGTTTCTAAATATTTTGAGCTGTAAATACTCAAACACTACCAGAGATGATAAAAAAAAAAAAAAAATCCATACTTAGAATAATCCTGACCATTGTTTCATTGTGTTAAGAAGCGTAATCCAACAGATTACCTTTAATATCTATTTTGCTGAATGGCTTATCTTCCCATTTTCTCTATATCCGCTATTTCATTTAGTTTGAAGAAGAATGGGCTGGAAGAGACTTAAACACCTTAAAAAAAAAAATAAAAAAAAAGAAGCATACAAATGTATGGGTCTTCCCACCCCAAGCCCAGCCTATTTATGGATTTACCAAAACCTAAGCCCTAATTCTCGCTAAGCTAAGTGCCAAGTGATTGCACACAGAGCTGCTACAGCGGCCGTCAATACCCACTGCAGCTATGACTGGCCTTCTAACACACAGCTTGTGGGCTGTGAAAACAGCAATCACGCTTTTATGAGGCTAACCCAACGCAAACCAAGCCTTCGTCGTCCTCCTTTCCACCCCCTCACAGACAAAGCCTACCTAGGCAGGTTTCCTCAGCAGCTGTGGAGAAACAGAGCAGCACTGCGGGCACGCTGTGGAAATAGGGGCCTGGTTTAAGCACAGTTTTCCTAGAGGAAGGCTTTTGGGGAGAGAACAAGACTCGGAAAGCTGGAAAGGAGAGGCAGCAGCAGCACCGTGCCCGTGGCCAGCTCCTGCGTGTTCCTCGGTGGACAGCAGCACCGGAGCCCGCTGCGGCAGAGCTGAGTGCAGCGCTCAGCCCATCGGCCCTCCTCCGGGGCTGCGCTCAGACGAGTCAGGCACCAGGCTAAAGAGCGAGCACTGACAGTAACTGCTGTGTATCGTGTGCTTCACAGCAAAAAAAAAGAAAAAAGCACTGTAGCAAGCAGTAAACGCTTCTATTGGTGTAATACAGTGTTTGTGAGGCCCATGTGCTGAGGAGTATCACATTTGTATTCATTAACTTTCGAGTAATTTAACAGCTGCAGTTGTCTGTACAGCTTTAACTTGTCCAGCTTACATACAGATGTGACAGATTTCAGTAACAGTGACAATTTTCTTTAGACCCTCCCTCGCATGGCACCAAGTGCTCCGGGAATGAGCCATCAGCAGGCAGTAGCACAGGCTGCCAATCTGCTTGTTACACAAGTTGTAAAGGTTCAAACGGAACAGAGGGCAGACACACGAGGAGAAATTGCTCATGCCTCTCACCTATCCTTTCCTGAGCTGCTTCTTAAAACCCTGCCGGTCATATCCTCCCCCCTAAATGCCAAGGAATGGTAATTTTCCCCATCTCCACTTCTTCTACACTCCTCTCAGGCTAGGTACCTCTGCTACTCTGCCTGGTACCTAGACTGCCACTCAGGACTTGCAGCTAGCAGAAAACCACTGTGCACAGATTTTGGCCACTAACAAAACTCAAGGAAACTTTTTCTGATATTTTCTCCTTCCTTTTTTGTTATGTGAAAAGGACTTCTTTCTAAAATCAAATGTTGGTGAGGCAGTTCACAGCCGTGCTTCTTATTTTGCAGACGGGCAGCTGGACACTTTGCGCCCAGAAGGCCGAGCACTCTCAGCACCAAAAGAGCAGGAACGGTGCTTTGAAAATGCATGCTTCAAACGTCAAGTGCTTTAGGGGCAGGGGTGCTACCTTCTGAAAGTGAATGGAGTTCATCAGCATAGTCAGTCTCATTCCTCAAGAACATAAAAAGCCAGAGCAGTCAGGCCAAAGACACATTTAGCCTTCTGCATCACCTCCGAGGCTGGACCACAGTGGGTGTGTAGACAAAAACATAAGCTCAAGGTGAGGATGAGGCAGAGGTTCCCTGGAGGCTCTCAGCTATACATAGTAGAAAATGAGTTTGACTCAGAAATAATTTTTTTTTCACATTTCATTGTCTAAGGTGGAGTTTTTTCCAATAATATCGGATGACTTTTTGAACCCCTGTCAGATGTTAGTATCTAAACCATCTCTGTCACAGAACAGCTTAACCACACGTCACGTGAAGAAATCTCTGTTGGTTAGCTCTGGACATGTCACCTGCTTGTTTCACTTAATACCCTTGTACTGGAATATTTCTGCCCTGGAATATTTCTTGCATTTTCACTGTCCTTCTCCTTATCATTCAATGTTCCCATCATCTGTGCTCTGAAAAGAAGTCAGTATTTGGGGAGTCTTTGTGATTACTACAGAAAAACCTATAAGTAAATTAATAATCCTGTACTCAGAGCAGGATTAGAGTAACACGCATGTTAGAATGAGGCGCTGACCCACTTTTAACAATAAATAGGGCTGCACAGTTAATTACTCAATGAGCATTATCTGCTCCGCGCACTGAATGATGCTGGGGTCCAGTGAGGAAGAAGGGAAAGAAGGCAGCACACGCAGGTGCCTAACTGAAGACCACCCCGATACTTCTGCATTAGGGAAGACTGGCAGTGAGACTGCACAGGCAGGCTACCTTTTGGCACTTCCTAATTCCACATTCTTTACTTCTGAACTTTACTGTTCAATAAAAGTTGGCGTATAGCTTCCTACATCCATAAAAAATACAGCTTTCATTCCATCCACTTGGAAATCGTCCTGGTAACACCGTGAGCCATCAGCAAAGTGAGAATTATAGAGATGAACTTGTCAGTAGCTATACTGATCACCTCCAGATTTTGAACAAATATCTTCCTTATTTCTTTCACAACTGCATACTGAAGCGAGGAAGCTTAGAAGCAAGACTGGGCCCACTCTAAGGCTCTTCGCTTAATTTTTCTCTCCTTCCTTTCCTTACTCTTCTTTCCCAGCTAGACTCCTTGATATAAGGACCCTCCTCTACTAGTCCAGGCCTTTGCCTCCTGTAACTTCAAGCAGGGTGTCTTTCCCTGCAGGCAATCACTGATAACTCTGCAGGGAGTTTGCCCATTCTCGGTGCCCTCACAACAGGGGCAACCGCTGGGAGCCCCATGCAGTTTTAAACCTCTGACAGGCTGATACATACTCAGACACATGGTTTCCAAATAGTTTAACTGCTCAGCAATATCAACCACTGAGCACACAAATTCTTAATTTTTTTCTTAGGTTTAGGACTTGAGCAACTTTCAGACTTCATTCTTATGAGAAGAAAGAAAGAAAATCCTTCATATAAAAGCTTTTATCCCCAAGTCAGCTTATTAACCCTCTCCACAAGCCTGGATACACTAGCTTAGCAGATTTTAACTATTTATTTTTACATTTTTATTCACCTATACATCTCACAGCTAATTCTGTTCAAAAGGAAAACAAGCAGAGATCAAATGATCACTGCTAGATCTTTCCCATCTACCTGTAAAAAAAAAAAAAAAAAAAAAAAAAAAAAGGCAGCATAGACTTCACTTTGAACAACTGAAGTCTGATAAAACAATCAAAAATTCTGTCTTTTAATAGAAAGCATTAAGCAATTCTATGTTTTACGGTTGTCCTGGAAGAGCAGACATGACAGTGCTGTACTAATACAAGGCACTGTCCAGCTACCAGCTCCACAGACAATATCACTCAAAGGCACGAGCTCATTACACCTGGTAAAAAAGCAGTTACAGGTTCCTGAAACATATCGAGTGCTGAGAGCTATACACAGGATGTTCGACGTGGTTGCACCTTAATTTCAGCAAAAGCATGGCTGTGACCATTTAGCAGTTGAGTCACTTCATGTAAACAAATACCAGGTTTATGACAGAAATCAATAATGCAACCAAGCTTAATGTATTCATTTAGAGCATGACTTTTCTGAAGAAGCTTTATAAGCCTGCTGGACTTTGTTGTTCCAAGTGCTGCTGCTGCTTTTGCTACAAACAGAACTGTTCTTGAAACCAGCTTGCTACAATCAGCATCTATTCAGCCACCACAAAACCGACCAGCAACTGTCCTGCAAGGCACGCAAGCACCCCAAACTCCTACAGGGGAGGGAATAAAGGCTGTAGAAAGTCAGAAAAAAAAAATCAGAAGCCATTTCTCCTTGTAGCAGCAGATAGTTTGCATACATCTAAACTGTTACAGCTTCAGGATTTACAAAGTGACACGCGCCTGCAATGTAGTAATATTTCAAGGCTGAAGGCTCAAAACTTCCAACAGCTGAGACCCAACTGGGGCTGCCTGGAGGAGCACACCAGGCAGCAGCTGCACCCTTGCAAGAGCTGTTCCCCAGCTGGGGTGGGGGGGGGGCTCCCTAAAGACACCCCAAACCCAGCACTGAGGCAACCACTGCCCAGGAGCCCCCCAGAAGGGGGGACAGGAGGGCACCCCCCTCCAGCATCCCCTTTCCAGGGGGGTCTCCTTCCCTTTCCCCCCACACCCGTCCCCTCTCCCTTTCCGCCTGCCCCTGGCGGACGGGGCTAAGATGGAGGCACCTCATCCAGGAAAAGGGGGGGGGGGTGGGGGAACCCCAAAAAACCACCCTTGGGGATGCCGCCAGGCGGGCGGGGAGGCCCGGGGGAGGGCAGGGAGCGGCCCCGCCGCCACCATGGCTGTTATTTGTTTCCGGTAGCACCACAGCACGCTCGGGAGCCGCTTCCCAAGGCGGGACCGGGGCTCCCCCCCCCCCCCCACCACCACCACCCCCAAACCTCCACTCCCCACACAACCCCGGCCCCACTCACTCGCCAGCCGCGGGCCGTCCAGCCCCCCGCCGCCTCCTCCTCCTCCTCCTCCTCCACCGTTGCTGCTTCCTCCACCTCCTCCACCACCTCCTCCTCCTCCTCCTCCGCCGCCTCCCGCCCCCAGCTCGGCTTTCTTAGGCCCCACCACCGCCACCACCGCCGCCGCCGCCGGGCCCGGGCTGGCCCCGTGAGGCGAGTACCCGGGCCCGGCGCTGGCCGCCGGGGGGATGCCGAGGGGGAGCCCGCTGAGGGGAGGAGGAGGAGGAGGAGCAGCGGCGGCGGCGCCGGGCTCCTCATGCAGGAACTGGCACTCCTCGCCGTAGAAGCAGGTCTTGTCCTTGGCGTAGTAGCGGCAGAACTTGAGCTTCACGGCCCCGCCGCTGCTGCTGCTGCTGCTGTTCACACCGCCAGCGCCGCCGGTCCCCGCCGCCACCGGCCCCACCACCGGCGAGGGCGAGGAGCAGGGCAGGCCGCTGCTGTTCATGGCACCCGCCCCGCCGCCGGGGTCGGCACCATGGGGAAGGAGGGAGGGGAAAGGGGCGAGGGGAGAGGGGCGGGGAGAGGAAAAAAAAAAAAAAAAAAAAAAAAAAAAAGGGGCGCGGGGAACCGCCGGCACCCCGGGCTGCGGCTCGGAGGAGGAGAAGGAGGAGGAAAAGGGAGGAGGAGGAGGAGGAGGGTGAGGGGGCGGGGGGAGCCTCCGCGCTCCGCTCCGCTCCTCTCAGCGCGGCCGGGGGCGGCGGCGGCTCCTGGGCGGCCGCGGGTTGTTTATGCCATTTTCCTCTTCCTTCAGCGGCCGCCCGGGCGCGCCTGCGCCGGAGCGGGGCATGCCGGGTAGCGCCCGGCCGGGCCGGGGCTGGGGGCGTGAGGGGAGAAGCGGGGAGGGACCCCGGGAGCACACAGGGGTTGCCCTCAGCGGCTCCAACTTCTGTTTGTTTTTTTTTTTTTCCTCAAAGTGCCGTCGTCCGAGTGTTGTGTGCACACTGGGGGGGAGTAGCTGTCAAGTTTGGGAAATAAAGTTGTTCGGTGTGGGGGTTGAGAGCGCCTTGTTGCCCTTTCGTTGCGTCCTCTCTCGAAATAAAAAAATCAATCTGCCTCCGAAGTCTGCGTGAGAATAAAAGTAATAAGTGAGCTCTGAAATGTCGCGCTGGAAGCTTTCTTCCGCAAAGTCTTCGAGAAGTAGTGGTGCCTTAAGTTGAAATCTCAAAGCCATCAATTTTTTGCAGTCAGGAGGACGGCTTCTCCTGCTTACAAACTGGCTTCTCCAAGCTTGCAAGCCAGCTGAGGAAAAAAGCTGTTTCTTTGCAGAAAGAAGATTTGACAGAAAACTGGAGCAGAGCAAGGTGATCAGAGTTAACCTCCGATGCTAGCCTGGCATCCCAAGGAAATAATATGAAGGGCGTCATCTCTCTGTTGTTCCCTAACAATTTTCAGCCTTTCGCTTCCTTCAACTGTATACGGCAATGGTGCCACAGGTACTATGTTCCTACAAGTTTAGAAAAGTAGGCAAAAGGGAGGGAAGGTCCTGTTAGTTTCTCCATTAAAATATCTCAGAAGGAGCTCAGATACAAACCACAGCAGGTTCCAAAGCGAAGAGAGCCCTCGTAAAGGCCTCAACTATGAGAAATGTTTCAGTCAGAACTTGCAACTTCTTAGATAACCAAAAGCAGTTTGCTTTAGTACACAAATCGGAGGCAGTCCCAGCAGCTTTGCTGAGTGCTCACAGCAGTGCTTAGCTGCGTATCACTCAGACCACTGTCATTAGCATTACGCCTCTGAGGGGTGAAGCCAAGGACTTGGTTGCACGAGGAGGCTTTGCAGGTATGGGTGACACGTCCCTCAGCTCTTGCTGTGGCTAAAGGGAGGGCTGGAAGTGCTTTAGCGCATTGCTTTCTCTTCCTTTATCCTGCTCATCCATGCCCTGGGAAGGTACTAGAGAATGGCAGAATTCTCAGGCAGTTGAGGCTTTTGCAAGTTTGGGGTTTTGCAGAGGGGAATGGGAAGCAGAAGGTGCTGTGCTGAGGTAGCGCCAGGTGTGGGGAGCAAGAGGAACCCAATATCACCTGCAGCTGAAGTCCTATTGTCAGCAGTTTCTTTATCACACCTCATTCCAAGAATGACGTCCCCTGAAAAAAAAAACTCCTTCCCTCCAGAAAGATCAGACTGAGAGGCCAAGTTATAGATGCGAGTGAGGAGTCTGGAAGGGGTACCAGAAAGATGTTAATAAAGGGAGAAGAAAAATTTCAGCTTTCACCCGGAGCTTTTCCAAGACCTGTGGATCTTTTATCCAGGGCTTTAGTACTGTGGATTTAATGGTATCAAGTTATCTTACAAGAGATTTCATGATACACATAGGGAAATGCCTTTTCTGGGTAAACTGGTTGAGCATGAAATAAATACTTCCAAGCAAAGACTTCAATTGTGTAGCCACTCCCATCACTGAAGTGTATTCTAACCTGTGTTTTCAACCTTGTGAATCTGCTTTTCCCACAGCTCTTTTGCTGATCCATGCATATGTCTAATACTGCACATACACAGTGAGGTTACTCTATACAAGACCCACATTTTTCTGTCTGCATGCTGTGGTTCAGGCTGGAAACGTTCACCCTGGATGCAAAAAGAGTTGAAGCAGTGGACTGGGCAGTGGCACGTGATTCTGCCAGCGAGGGTGCACAGGTAGCAGTGAGATATGTGGTATGGAGCAATGAGTGTCTGAGTTCTTCTTCCCCCCCCCCCCCATCGGTGGAAGTGAGCATCAAATCCCTACCAAACATTAAATCAGCTTGGAAGCATCCTTTGTCTTTTCTTGGCCAGCAGAGCAGTGCCAATGACAGGAAGAGGCTGAAGATGGCATGAACCTCTTTTTCTGGCCCTGGCAAGCTCTCACCTCTTCTGTCCCTTCATTCTGGTAAGGCCTTGACCTGAAGGCTGACCTGCAACTATTGAGTGTCCACGTGGGACCCTGACACTTTCTCATTAATTGTAACTTCGTGTCCCCCTCCAGAGTTTTATTTCCATTGCCTGTTCCTGCTGGCCAGCCAGAATGCCAACGGTGTCCCATCAGCCATTCGGTGTCTTTGAACCTGCTCCACTACCATGTGCAGTCCACAGAGATTTACTGGGCATTCCTGCAGACCAGTGACTGATGATGTTAACTTTTATTTTTTTTTTTGCAAAAGAAGTCCCGTGTTCATTGAAGCCGGCACCTCTCCAGGGAACACTGCAGCCCCTCTCTTGGGCACATACCCAGATTTACCTTGCACAAGATCCAGGGAGAAAGAAAAGGATGAACAGATAAATGCCCCTGGGTCTTGTCCCAGTTTGTAGTCAAGTCATAAAGAGGTGTGCTTTTTGACCCAGAAAGGGGGAAATACTCCTGTATGCATGCGTATAGGCATAGCCAAGTGACAGAGCTATTGTGAGAGAACAAAATATGAGATTAACAAAAAAGGGGGGGAGGGAATCCTTGAGAAGGAAAGCCTTGCCAAGAGATCTTTTCCCCAGCCAAATCAGGTTGCAAGTGCCAAATAGCTCTCCCCTAACATTAGATTCAGTGTTGAGAAAGCTGCGTCTGCTATTGAGTGACAGTTTCTCTTTGCGTTGACCAAAAATTGACATGTTCAGTAAATCATGTGGAAACAGATCCTGAAGTTCATGCTAGCATCAAATAATACAAATGAATAACAATACTTTTTGAGTGATGGTGTTATAGTAGTTCTTTCTTTTTTTTTTTTTTTTTTTTTACAGCATAGGCAAGACAAGTTTTGTAGGTAGGAAGCTTGTTAAACCACCAAGTAGTTGGGAAAAGCACTGTTTTCTTTTCAGCAGTACCAGTTGGTATATTAGGAGATATTATCTCTACTTAAAAAACTGTCTTTCCTTAATGTTATTGAAACAGATCAAGAGAAATATTTTTTTTTAATGTTTTTACATAATCCGACTTTAACCTTTATAGTCTAACATAGTATATAAATAGGAAAAAATTGTTAGCAAGATTTACAAACATACAAGCATGATCAGAGTCCACAGTAATATTAGACAAGAATTTAGCATGTGTTGATTTATTTTTTGAAGGAAGAGCAATGAAGCCTGATAGCTCAGGATATAAACCAACTGGTGTCTGAATTCTAGGGGAAACTGCCACTCTTGCGATTATTCCACAAAATTATATTTTTTTAAAATCTCCCTTTGAAGTGTTTGAGACTAAATAATAGGGCAGCCAGGATGCTGGACTGAGTAATGAGTGGGCCAACCTGCTGTGACAGTTCCTACGGGTCCTTGACAAGGGAGTTGCCTTTGCTAGCGGTAGAAGGAAGAAACCAAATGTTGCTGCTAGCCAGATTCCCATTCACATGCAAAACCAAATTCATGCCAACTCGGTGAAGTTTTGAATTCAAATCAAGCAGCAAGTCAGGAGCTGACCCTGAAGTGCTCCTGCTAACACCTACGTTAATAATGTATGCCAACACCTAAGTTAATAATGTATGGGGGGAGGTCTAGCCTTGGGCTAGAGTTCATATTAGTACAAGCAATAAAACGTTAGCCTAGTTTCACGCTGCTGGTAACCCATTCACATGGTTTAGCTAGGGAGTTTTTTTAACATGTGGCTACTCCCACCAGAGCTGGCTTTATCTAACCGTTGCAGTGAAGGCCATGCCATAATGTGACATATCTTGGATAAAATCCTTGGTAACAGAAGCCACTGTCCCATGAGGGGAAAAACAGAAACTTGCTGACTCAAAAGAGTACTTAATGGTCATTTACACATGTATGGCATTTTTGAACCTCCTCTGCCAGTATCTTCAGGACTGGATATTATATATTTATTTTGTCTACATTCAGTAGATATCAACTCTTTTAGCTACTGACATCTTTTGCAGAAGCTTTTCAAGTGAAAACAAGACATGTATATCGAGACTTCTGATACCAGAACAGCTGCATCACCAGTGACAGGTTCTGTTACTTAAATGCAGGTTCTAATAAGTTCTGATTAAGAAAGTTAATGTCATGTTATACCCGTTGAAATAATGAAAAGGCAATTTTTTTGTCAGATTTTTCTCACAATGTCTTTAATAAAATCCCCATGGTTTCCAGCGATGCATCAGGTGGAAGAGAAAACAAAGCACTTTGCACACTTGCAAATTTTAAAACAAAGGGCAGGCAACCACTGTTTAGGTACACGTGTAGGTGTTCAGACAGGTCACTGCTGTGTCACCTCACCCCACAAGAAGTCAGTGACTGGGGCAGATGTCTGGTAGTTTCAGAGCAGAAGCACAAACTGTCTGCACCCTGGTTTCTGAGGGCAAAACCTCTGGGTAGGTGTGCCATTGAAGGGGATGTGCAAGAACATACAAGAAAGTTGTGGGCTTCCTGGAGCGGGACCAATGAAGAACCATGAAGATGATTAAAGGTTTGGGGCATCTGACAGATGAGAAAGGGGTGAAAGGGCCGGAATCACAGCCTGGAGAAGAGAGGGCTCAGGGGGGATTTTATCAACATGTATAAATACCTGATGGGGAAGAATAATGAGGATGGAGCCAAATTCTGTGGAGCCCAGTGCCAGGACAAGAGGCAATGGGCACAAACTGGAAGACAGGAGGCTCCCTCTGAACATAAGGAAGTGCTTCTGTGCTATGCGGGTGGCTGAACACTGGAATAGATTGCCTGGAGTTGTGAAGACTTCCTCCTTGGAGATGTTTAAAACTCAGCTGGATGTGGCCTGGGGCAGCCTGTTCTAGCTGACCCTGTTTTGGGCAGGGATTGGGCTAGATGATCTCTAGAGGTGTCTTCCAACCTCATCTGTGCTGTGTCTGTGTACAAAGAAAAGGCCACCTGCAAGCCAAAGACATAGTAAGACTTCTGAAAGCTTGTTCCCAGCATGGTATTTTCCAGTTTGCAATGATTTCTTTAAGGCCTATGGAATCCTGTGCTTCCTTTCCCAGCTTTTGAGTCCATGCAAATATGTCCCTCCCTAGTTTGCAAATCATTTCAGCTCCTTCCTATGCACTGCATCAAACTCAAACTTGTCTTCAGCACCTGAGTACAGTGTTATTGCTTCAGTCTGTATTTCTGAGTCTGTCTTGTGAGAGACCAAGTGCTCACCTCCTCTAACAGTGCTGGCCTCAATGCTGTTTCTCCGTTTCTCCTATAGTTATCTTTGGGACATCTTCTATGGCTTTTATGTGCAATATACCTGTCTAGCTCTGCTCCATCTACATTTTTATTTAGTCTCCCCTAATGCCAAAGAAATTATTTACTATGTATCAGTACCAAAAAACAAATCCATTCAAGATATAATCTCTGGCACATTGCTAAGAACATCTTACTGACACTGAGTTTATTTGCTTACATGCAAGCTCTTTGGACAAAGATTGTTTAGCTGTGTTGCAGAATGGGTTCTTAGTCTCTAACAATAAAAAAATATGTATAACAATTGAGGGAATAGCAGGGATGAAGCTGGGGGTGATGCACAAGCTTAGCCCACAGAAATGTAGCCGCTTTCTGTCAGGGGGATGCGATGAATGGCCGAAGCAGACAGGAACTTCTGCTTGCCCTTCTGAAGTGTCTGGTCTTGCTATAAACCAGGGGCAAGTAAATCTGGGCTAGTTGGGCTACTTGGACCCTCTGTACCCCATAAGCAAGAAGCAAGAAGGCAGATGCTGGAGTGCTGCACACTGGGCAAGGCCGCAGTGTCCCCAGAGGGTTGCCTCTGTGGGTGACCCCAGAGGCCTTTATTTTTATCCCTTTGACAAGTCATCTGTGAAATGGCCTCAGAGCAGCTGTAGCTCTGTCTGCACCCTCCTGCGGGCAGTGCTAGTTCCCTATTCCTTCTGGGGCTAAACACAGACCCACGCCGCAGCCGCGCTGCCCCACCGGGCATGGTCCCCGCGCTGGGCAGCTGCTTCCCCTGCCTGGCAGAGGCACACAACAGCTCCACTGCCACCAGGTTCTGGCTTCTCACCCGCTGCTGGAAATATCCCTCAGCCCAAGAGAGGCCCCTCTGCTCGCCCACACTCAGCCGTTTCCTTCAGGCTCAGGTCTGGGGCCCGGGCTTTTGAAGAAGTGGTTTCATTGCGGGCAGTGACGTGCGCCCTGAAGACAGCCACCTGCACAGCCGGGTTTCACGCACTCGGGCTGAGGACGGCAGGGCATTGCCAGCCATGGCACTGTGCCCGCCCGCTGCCCACCCCTCGGGGACCCCGCTTTGGCTACCAGGTAAGGCCTCCTCCACCTGCTCCTCGGACACTTTGCTCCCTGTTTCCCATTATCTCTCCGCATCCCTTCACATCTTTACTTTCTTTCACCTCTGGCTTCTTATCTGTTCGTTTTCTCCTGCATCTTTTATTTTCCATCCTGTTTTTCTTCTCTTTTCTGGGTGTCCCCTTTTCTGTCCCATCACCCTGGTGTCCCAGCCAGGCTGTTGCTCTAGCGCACCTGACACATTTCATGCACAAGGCAAAAAGTACCTAAAAATACTTATTTTTTCTTATTTTTCCTGACATAAATGCATTAATACCAGATTCACCTGATCACCTTAAACAATACATCTGTATTTTCCTAAGTAAATAATCTGCAAATGAGCTGTGTTGATAGAACGAAATTTAGCAGTGCATCTGTATCTTACCAGGTTTTGTTGTTGTTGAACAACCTAAACAGAAGAAAGCACAATAATAATATCTAGAAAGTTTATCTGTTTTGTCAGAGTGAAGTCATGCCAACATTTTAACTGTTAAAAGAAAAAAAAAATGTTTTCTTCCATCTAAGATGCCTGCAACTATTTTTCTCTGGCTCTGTGGCTTGCTCCTATCAGAGATGATCTGGCTGATTCAAAATCCAGGACCCAAACAGCAAGAGAGTGGGCTTTTTTTATTGTTGTTGTTGTTTTTCTGATCAACTCAGTTCTGATGCGTGCCTGGGAAAGTCATTTTACAACCTGGGGTTCGTTTTCAGCTCCATATACGGGAACAATAATATTTACTTCAAAGAGCAATTGTTTAGGTATTATTCATTCATGTTTGAAAGTCTACCCGAGATAGAAGGCAAGGTGGAGTAAAAATGAAAATGAGTATTTCATGATCTCCTGCTTTGCATGATTGAAGATACTACTACTAAGCAAACCCTGTTGAAGACGGATTTCTGTGTTTTCTTCTCGACTGAGCTCTGCTAGTCTTGCAGGCTGCATAACAGGGTAAACAAAAGCGATTAGCATCTGGGATGTGATAGTGCCCGAAGGCGGCTGTGAAGAACAGACCTCAGCACGGCTGAGAGATGGCTCTGAGGAGGGAGCAAGATCCAGAGGAGCATGAGGTGCGATTATCGTCCATGAGGACTGCTGCTCGTTGGGTTGAGATACTACTTAGTCAAGGCAAGGTATGTAGGGAGGCAGTAATACATCTTGTAAGGCCAGCAGATACAGGGAAAAAAAAAAAAAAAAAAAAAAAGCAAATGCTTTGGGACTTACAAGCTGGGTAGGAGCTGAAAGTTCTGAGATGTAGCTGACAGCAGAAATCCTGAGAATTGCCAGCTCCATGACTCTCTCTCTAGCAGATGACTCTTTAAAAGCAATGTTGATGGAAAACTGTTAAGTGTTTAATGAATTATATGTCATTTCTTAAAGACGGGTGTGTTCCCCATAAAACTCCACGTATTGTCTCGAGGTAAGACCTAGTAATAAATTGGGCAGACTCACAGCCTGTATCTGTATGATGAACCAGAATCATCAGAAATTGCGACACTTAGGCAAAGAAAGGAAAGCCAGTCTGTAGTAACTGCTAGAGGAAAATCTCAGCAGTACATGCAGAATTAAGGCACCAGGTCTGTCTTTAAATTACAGGCTCAGAACTGCAAAAGCTGCAGGAAAGAAAAAGCATCTTGTCAGTGTTATTTGCTGGAATAAATGATACCCAGCAGCAAGGAATGTAATCCCAATAATTTTAGAAAACAATATATACAACACAATATGTATGTAAATACAGTTACGCGCATTAAAATCATTACTTCAGTTTCTCACCTTCTTAACGTTTTCTGGTCATCCTAAGCAAGAGCTTGTGGTTAATGATAGCATGATCTAGCATGCAATTAGCCTGGCATTAGCGAATGAGGTGGGAAGGTGGATGAGGATTGGCAACTGAGGCAGTAATATAGTTTCATGTTTCACGAGTTGGAGAATTGTGTGACAAACAGAGACTTTGGGTGACCTTTCTCATTGGAGCAAGCTTTCCTTTAACTGCTCTCGTTCCTTTTATTCATGTTGTGCCCGCTCCTGCTGAGAGCTGTTCATGGGATTGCTTTTGCAGTTCCAGGGCACCTGAGAGAAACGAAGCTCAGAGCTGCTGACTAAGATCTCAGCGTGGCTGACAAATGAGGGGAAATTTTATACGAGCAAGGGCTGCAAACTCAGGCCCTAACAAGCTCCGGATTACTTTATGCTGGGTCCGATTGCACAAAAACTCTGGGAGTTTTATATGTTGAAAAACCCCTCGCAGGACACACAGGTGTCTGTTACATCCCTATGGCAGAGAACCAGAAAAACACAAGATGGGCCAGAAGAGGCTGGGACCCAGCAGCTGTCAGGATGTGTCCACCTCCCAGCAATACACCCGTTGCTTTCCAGCACCCCAGCTGATGAGCACTGCAAAGCATGTCCAGGCACCGAGCCCCGCCACCAGCAGAAAGGTGAAATCAATGAGTACCCCAGGGGGAATCAAGTTTAATCCTGACTGCAATCTCTTTCACGAAGCTTGCAGAAACCTTGGTGCAAGCCAGCTGTGAATGCTGGATAAGGCCAGTGCGTGGTCTTCTTACTCAGGAAAACACAGTCATGCCCAGCAGAATGTATTTTCATTGTCATCTCTCACCATGGATTTCATGGATCAGAGGATAAGGCATCTCTTCAAAGAGATGATTCCTGAAGGTGAAGGGATTGCTCAGGGGGAGGGTTATTTTCCAGAAAATGCAACTCAAAACTATTGGTGTTTTATTTCTTTTGAGGTTTGGCCCCATTTGCTTTTTCCCTCTCTTCCCCAGAAAATTTCTCAGCTTACCCAACTTTCCAGCTATCCAGCAGTCAGTTTCTACCCATCAGTGCATTGGTGGGTGCTGTGTGATTGTGCTCAATGGAGCAGAGCTACAGGCATCATGTCCTTCTGCAGCATCCCCTTCTGCACTCCTTCCCATCAGGGCCCCAACATAGTACAGCACAGAGCTAAATCCAAACTCCCCCTCGTCCTCTTGTTCTCGAGCTTCTGAAAATGCAGCTTTCAAAAGCTTCATGGCATAAACTCCTTCACATGTAGGTTTCTGTGCTGTTAAACTGAGAAGCTATTTGGGGTCATCGAGCTGAGTTAGCTTTCCTGAAATTTTTCATAGAGACATTCATTGCAAAAGGCATGGGTGAAGAACTACAGCAAACATCAGTGGAAATGAGACTGGAGAGTAAAACATTTACAGAGCAAAAAAAGAAGAAGAACAGGAACAGATGACCAATGAAGACAGAAAGCAATTTCAGTTTTATATAGCAGCACTCAAAAAGCACAAAGATTGTTTAAACCCAATGATCATAGACTTTTAAAAGGAAAGTAGGGACCAGAAAATCAGTTCATAACCAACAAAGAACAGCATTTCTCAAATGGAGGGGAGGAGAGGGGAAATACCATATTTCCCATATGGATTAACCCTATTCTTGTTGAGAGAAATACATTTAAGAAGATGCTTTAGGAATCTGAACAGAAGTATGATGCCAAATGCTTCCTTAAGGAATCTGTAAACGTTGAAACGCAGACAATACCCTAAAATTTGCTGGTGTGACTGAAGAGTAGACTCTTTTTTCTCTGTCTTCCATGAGAAGTAAGATAAAAAAGCTAGACTGACATCTGGATAAATGTTGTGTGCATTTCCCACTCAGAGGATGAAACAGCTCCCTCATTTTTCTAGGATATTTCCTTAAAAACTGCTGAAAAACTGAGCAGTTTAAACATACAGAAAGGCTAGCTTGTGGCATGGATATTTAGCTCCATTACTGTTGTAAAAGCAAGTGGTATTCCCTTTTCTATAGTCTAGGCTTGATTGTGTAGGTAAGATTTCCAGTGGGTGAGGTGCAAGAGCTGTTTTGAAAAGCACATTATTGTTACCAGCAGTATGTTTGATCTTACATCTGTACAACCACTGGGGAACTGCAATTGTCTTTTAACCCTAACATCATAAGTAACGTATCACCGGTAGGTGATATAAATAACACCAACTGGTATCTGTTTTGTTTATTTTTGCCAAATTTGCTACTGAATATGAATGACCACTTAAACCAAATTCCTTTGCTTCATTTTTATCTTTTCAGGTTTTGTAGCAGAGCCCTTCTCTCCAGCTCTTTCTCTTGCTGTCCTTCCTTCTCCCATCCTCAGTCTAAGCTCTGTTCCCTCCCTCACCCCCATCCCGAAAGAGGACGACATACTATAGTCAGTTGTAGAAGCTGTTGTTTTCATTCAAAAAGGGAAGTTTTACAATACTAGGATGACAAGTAGTGTAATTTCACTATTTACAGTCTTGTTTTCACTTCTCTTTTGGGCAGATCCTTTTCTCCTTGTTGATGAGGTGCCGGGAATCTCATGCCTCTACCTTTGGGTACTTAACTAAAGCAGCTCTTGCTTGCAGGAGGTTAATAATTCCATTAATGTCAGTTGAAGTGCTGTAGTGTGTCAGGTAATGAGTCTGGAGTGCTTAAACAGAGTAGGTTAAAAAGAGTTAAACAAAGCAAGCTTACTTATGCCATTAGATGAGATATGTCTGTTTGCTTTGCTTCAGGGCTGTCTATCCAGCTTTTTAATGGCATAAATATGTGCCATCCCCATGAACAAACATCCTGTAGAGGATATTCAAGAGCAAGGACGGCCCAATGCTACTTTCTGATTAATGGAGGGCTTCTGTGGTGGCATTAATCTGGTTCATCTTTACCTGCAGAATTATCCCTTTATTCACAGAACCACAGAAAGGCTGAGGCTGGCAGGGCCCCTGGAGGCCCCTGGTGCCCCCCTGCCCAAGCAGGGACACCCAGAGCAGGCTGCCCAGGCCCACGTCCAGGCGGCTTTTGGAGCTCCCCAAGGAGGAGACCCCACAGCCTCTCTGGGCAGCCTGTGCCAGGGCTCCGTCACCCGCCCAGCACAGCAGTGCTGCCTGGTGCTCAGAGGGAGCCTCCTGGGTGCCCAGCTGTGCCCATGGCCTCCTGTCCTGGCACTGGGCACCACGGAGCAGAACCTGGCTCCGGCCTCTCTGCACCCTCCCATCAGGGATTTAGGGACATGGATGAGATCCTCCTGAGCCTCCTCTTCTCCAGGCTGAGCAGCCCCAGCTCTCCCAGCTGCAGGATGTGCAGGTGTCTCTTGTACTGGGGTCCCAGAACTGGATGCAGCACTCCAGATGAGGCCTCTGCTCCAGGGCTGGGCAGAGGAGAAGGACCTTGGCCTGCTGGCAACACCCCTTATACAGTCCTGAATATCATTGTTCACTGTGCCTAGTGGGGCAGAAAGTTCTGGGTGATGTGGGAGCCAAGAAGAAGCTCCCTTGAGGGGATGAGGGATGTGTGTGAGAAGCAGAAAAGAACCAGCCACAATATGGGCTCTTCCTCAGAGAGTGAGGTTGCCATGGTAGCTGAGGTTTGCTGCCTTTTCGGCCACTTTCCAGCCACTTCCCCAAAGGGGTATCCTCAGCAGTCCCAGTTATTCTTTGTAAACTGGACCAGAAGTGGCAGAATGGAACAAACTGTGGGTAGGACAGTGGAGATTTCAACGGGTCCCGGGGACCTGTTGCTGTCCTTCGGGGTGGAGGGGCTGTCATTCACTCAGCTAGGCCCATGCAAAGCAGGCAAAGTGAATAACAGCAAGCGAAATAACAGCCCAGCTGGAGCAGGGGGTTTATCTCCAACTCACAGGGAAGGTAGACGGAAAGTTATCTTAGTGAAATGAAAGGCAAATAAGGGTTTGAATACAACCCTGCAGTTCTTCTTCCTTGCCCAAGCTGAGGTAACCACAAAACAGAAGAGGCAGGACAGAGAGGTAAAAGGGAGGCAGATGTCGTGCTAGATTCAGTCTCCAGCATTTGTTTCATGCTAAGGAGATAACTATTTTCAGACACAAACCACAATTTACTGACATAGACCAAGGACTCAAAAAAGTGATTTCAAAGCAAATCTGTAAATTAAGGAGGTAGATGATGCTAGTACCAGCTAGTAATCATGAAAGATCACTGCAACAGCTATAGGGGTTGGGCTGTTCATAAATGTGCACAATCCCACAATGAAAGCAACTTATTCCCAGAGGAACAGAAGGTTTCACATACTCAGGAGGGCAAGTATATGATTAGAAAATCTGAAACCTGATAGAAATATATATCAAACTGGATTGTGATTCATTCTGGCATAAATGAATGATGAAAAGACAAATCACCGAGCATGATTTGTCTGCAATAAAGTTAATGGCAGAAGTAGTCAATAAAGTTGGATGTGTAATCATGTTGTGAAAAATATAACCCTGCTTCATGTCATCATTTGCTTATTTTTACTACATAAGGCACCAAAGCAAACAGATTTGTAAGTAATCAGTAAAAAAGTGGGATTGGCTCTGCTGACTCCAGCTGCCTGGTCTGTTAGAAAAGTTTTTTTCTGTTTTCCTGACAAAGAGGTGTAAAATACATCACTGGTGTGATATCTGACTCGAAATCTTCAGCTATCTGAATTATTCTTTATTAAAATTTCTGCATAATTTATAAGATGGCTGCAATAAGCCATATACAGAGCTGCTACCTGTCCTCCTCTAACGAGAAAGGTGGCAGCATTAAAAGGCAGAGTTTTATCCCAAAGGGGAAGTTTGCTCAAATCAGTACCAAAAATGTGTTAAGTCATAACAAGGCAGAGAACAAATTCTTGGAAATTATGGGGCAGAGAGAAAAGTGATTAGGTATAAAAGAATGGGGAAGAGTAATTTTGTCTTCATTGCAGCTGTTTTCATCTGGGACCTGAAAATGGGGGGCTGAGAAAAGTTAAGGTGGAAAATTAATTTTTGGACAAAATCTCACTTGCTGCACTCGGCAAACACCAGTGGAGTCAGCTTGGCTTGGCAGCGATGCTCCTGAGGCAGTCTGAGCAAATTTCTTTTTTCTTCTTCGGATGTCGAGAGGTTTTTTTTTGGTTCTCGGAGCGCTGCTTCGAGGGCTCCCCCTCGCGGTCATGCAGCCCCCAATTCCCTCAGCTGCTCCTCTTCTGTCTGGCTTTTTAGTCCCTTTAAACCAACTTCATTGCTCTTCTCTGCACACACTCGAGGACCTCGATGTCCTCCTTGTAGTGAGGGGCCCCAAGCTGAACACATCTCTGCTGCAGCTGGTAGCTGTTTAAGACGAAAGGCTTCAGCTTGCTGCCTTCCCTGGTCAGGAAGAACATTTGGGAAGGTTGAGCCAGAGTGTGGCTGGCTTCCCCAGTTTTTGGCAGGCAGCTTTAGTCATCCCCCATCTGAGCATAAATCTCCAAAGTAGTTCTGTTAGGTCAACCATCTGGATACAGCATCTTCGGTTGATATCTGGCCAGTAGAGTCAAGCCTTTATTTTCAGCAACTTTCCATGGGACCCTGTTTTTTGACTTAGAATTGTAAAATCGTAGAGTCATCTAGGTGGGAAAAGACCTTCAGGATTAACAAATCCAACCACCAACCTGACCCACCAAGTCCCACCACTAAACCATGTCCCTTGGTGCCACGTCCACACATCTCTTAAACACCTCCAGGGGTGGGGACACCACCACCTCCTGGGCGGCCCGTTCCACGGCTTGGCCACCTCTGTGAAGAAATTCTTCTTGATGCCCAACCTAAACCTCTTCTCCAGACTAAACAACCCCAATTCCCTCATTATCTCCTCTTATGTCTTGCTTTCTGGTCCCTTCACCAGCTTCATTGCTCTTCTCTGCACACACTCAAACACCTCGATGTCCTTCTTGAAGTGAGAGACCCAGAACTGAACACAACATTCAAGTGTGGTCTCACCAGTGCCACATAAAAGGGGACAATCACTTGTACTGGCATTTCCCCGTGTATGTGCCTACGTATCTTGATGAAATCCTGTCTCAGTTTATGACAACTAGAGGTTTGTCTGACTCAGTGAGAGCAAGATTTCTCCTACTGCATTTATTTTCGTATAACCCATAAAAAGAAAATGAAGATGGAAAGCAGGCATAAACAAACATTGTTCAGAGCAGCAATTTTTTTTCCATTCCAGTTTCAGTACAGTTTGGCAATGCAAGGCACGATTGTGCATACTGCATATTTGATACTCCTTACCCAGTGCTCTCAGTCTCTGCAGCTCTTGCTTTGGACTTTGGGGAGGATGACTGCCTTGCAGCCCATGGCACCGATCTCTGCACAGGCCAGCTAGCAGCTGGCAAACCAAGATGGAAAATCGGAGTGTTGCCATTTTCCCAATATTTATTTTCTTGATTCTGCTTCTGCTGGAAGGCTCATTCATGCTTTTATTTTCTGTTATGTCAAAGTAATAGATTTCTCTAAGACCTGCACAAGTTTAAGCCACCCTTTCTCATCTCATATAAATACTTCTAGCATATCATTCTTTTTTTTTTTTTTTTTTTTTTTCTTACTATACAACAGTTGGAATCATCTCAGTCCAAAATATCCTTTCTCAGCCTAAAAACGTTCCTGGATTCACACAGGATAAAGGTAGAGGATAGAAGCAACAAGCTCTAGCAGTTAACAGGACAGGGAGTGCAGTTTTCTGCCGGGCATAGGCTGCTTTCCATCATCCTCCAGTGGGAGGGCTGGAAACCTGGCTTGCAGAGGTGTGTGTATGGTGGGGAATCAGTATGCTTGGTGTAGATATGTTCAAGAGCTTTGTGATTTGTTTATTTTTATCTTCCTTTCAGCCCTGCACCTTGCTCTAAGCCCAACCATCTCAGGAGCTGAGGAAACAAACAAAATAAAATAAAATGAGAATAAAACAAAACAAAACCAAGACCCGAGGACATAAATCTCCCAAGTCATCAGCAGAGAGATGTTATTTTGTGATTCACTGCTTATTTGTACTGTTAAGGGCTGGCTTTAGGGACTGGTGGGAATCAGACACATTTCACCCAGCAGTCCTACTTCTGTTTATCTTTTCTTTTGTTTTGTGCAGCAATGGGGCTGTCATTACTCTATCACTCCTTTAAGGCCAAATAGTGAGATTTCAAGCTGCAGACCTGGGAGAAAGGCTCATATGAAGCATTCCAGACACATCATGCTGTTGAGGCACTAGAAACTTTTCCATGCTGCCCCAGCTGGGAGCTGCCCAGGGTCTGCAGGCTCCTGAGTTGATACAGAGCCATTGGGATAAGGCAGGAAAAAACCGTGGTCCTTCCTTCTCCCCCTGCCTTCAATTTCTGCATCTTCTTTCCTCAAAAGTGTGAATTCTAGGTTTGTTTGCTTCCTGGAGAGGCAAGTGTGACTCAAGGGAAGATGCATCGACCCTGTCCCTCCCTCACAAGTTTCTGGGATGCAGAACTAAACCAGGAAGGCTCAGGAGGGTCTCCAGCGAGTTTGACAGATGAAATACAGTCCTGAAGAGAAGGAAAAAGGAAAGACCAGAACTTGGGTCCTTGGGTGAGCTGAGGGCAGGCTCTAAAAGCAGATAGAGAGCTTCATTTTGCCATTGCCCTGGGCAGGCACAAGGAGTGTTTGGAGAATGTCTCTGACCTGACCTTCCCAATGGGCAGGAGGGAGAAAATATTCTACAATATTTGGAGACATACTTCTAAAGTGCGATGTATCAGTACTTTTGAAAGGTTTTCTGAATCGCTTTTTCACTCAGTTTTGATGCACAAAGGCAGAGTTTGCAAATACATGATATATCTGTGTATTTCTTCTGCCTTTTAATAAAGAAGATGCAATCTTTCTACAGTTTTGCTGCATTTTATTTTTATTTTTATTAAAAAGGTTATCCCTGGCAGAAAGATAGACAGGATTACATTTGTTTCCTATTTCTGTTTTACAGTTCTTGTTATGACAGCAATAACTTTCACTTCTGCAATGAATCAAAATATATCTGAGATTACATGTGTATTTATCAGCCAGAAGGATGAAGATTCAAGAACACCAAAGTCATCAGTATCTTCTAAGGTAATCTAACAGAGAACAAGTTGCTTATAAAATATTCCTGTCCATTCCAGAAATACCTTCCCAGAAGCTTACAACACCCTAACCCTTTAGCCTGTGGGGATGTCACAGTCGAAATAAAGAGAGTTAGGAAAAAAAAATGCTACAGAAAGTTAAAGGGAAATACATATCACAATTCATTCTTTGAAACTGTAAATAGGTAAGTATAATTTTTCTCTAAAACCAAGTCGTTAACTGCTGCCTTGAAGCTATCTCTCGTCAGCTTGCCTGAATACTGCTGGAAATCAATTTAAAAAGCTATGTGCCCTCATGGGAAAAATGGTCTGTGGGGATTGGCAAGGCCATGATGTGAAGCAATGATCACATACAGCCATAGCTGAACACCAACACGTGTGCCTCAGCTGGTAGGACTGGAAGGGAAGCTGAACCCTCTCCCACCACCAAAGCCCATAAATCCTTATCTGGTCTAACCCTTGCTTGAGAGCCCAAAGCTAGATAGGGAATCAAATATGAATCCTTTTCCTTCTTTCCTGCCTCCAAATTTTCTGCCTCCAAGTTTCGAAATGGCAGGAGGTCAGTAAGAGATGGTGTGCTACTAAGTTATAAAGAAGCTGAGAGCTACGATTAAAGTATTTCCTGAGGATTCTTGTTTCAAGACAGGTTTGTGAAATCTTTTTTATTCCTGGAAAAATAAATCAATAATTCAGATAGGTGAGAAGCAGACTAACAAGTGAAAGGTGCCAACACCTGTCCCCCAAACTGTAGTGGTTGTCTTTTAAATGTAAGAGTCTGATGTAGTCTCTCCTATCACAGACAGATAAGTGAACATCTTCTGGCTTTCTCTGGTCTCAATAATATTTCAGTCATTTTAGATGAAATCCCTTCTATTACAGGTATGGTGCTTCATGCAGTATTTCATCAGCTTTCATGATCTTGATCATATAAAGTACTTTCCCACTTTCCCACCATGAAATTCCTAATGTGTCATTTCTATTTAGTACACCAGCCAAAGCTGTGCTGTCCTTGTATCTGAGGAGGCAGAATATGGCTGTTATCTCTAGATACCTCTCAGATCAAGAAAAGGGAAAAAGAAGGAGCAAGGAACGAGCATAACCACATCATTTCCACCTCCCACTCACTGCCCAGGGTGCCTGGCCAAGCACAGCATGTGACAGAGGAGACAGCAAACCCTGTCTTCATTGGATAAACTTCACCTGACACAGTAATGGAGACATTTAAGGGCTACTGTTCATGTGGAGCTATTTAATTGCCACCTTTTGCTGCAGCTAAGCTTAGGGACTCATTAATCCACCATCAGCTTGCTGCATGCCTATAGAACATTTTCCTTCTGGCTGCAGCTCTCCTTTGGATGTAGACAACGGTGAGGAAATGGAAGGTGTGAAGGTACCCAGCCCAAACCTTCTCTGCCCAGTAAAGCCCACAAGGAGCTGAGGAGCAGTCTAGCCAGATGCTGTGATGACAAGCAGTGGAATGCTAAAGAAAAAAAATATATATTTATCTAGTCCTGCCTTTGCACTGAGGTCTCAAACAGAAAGATGTTATTATAGTTCTTCTCTGTCTTCCTATGGTTCTACATGAAAGGAAGCAAAAATGAGAGTAAAGAATAACCACTAAGGGAAATTATCATGTTTCTGGCTGAAGTTGTTCTGTGATGTCTGTCTAGAGAGCAGAATTAACTAAAGCAACAGGGATCCTATCATGTTCCCTTGTGCAGTAGAATTTAACATATTTATGGATGTTTGACACTAGAAAAGAAAATGAAAGTATGTTGAAGGTGTTACTTTTGTGTAATTTCTATTCATATTTGGCAATTAGGAGGCATTATTAATTTATGAAAGCTTTTTCCAGAAGAACACCCTTTTAAAATATTTGAGTATGAAAAAGCAAATAAAGCTAATTGCTACCAAATACATAACAATCTGTTCTCTCGCATTGCAGATTTCTAATATTTTGGAAGATCTCGGGTGCTATTTGAATTCTCAAGGAACAGAGAACATCTATGCACCAGCTAAAAATGTGGAAGTCGATGTGTTTGAAGATATTGAGTTAAGAGTGATAATGAACATTTCAGAGATCATTTCATGCCTTTGGTTCTTTAAAGAGAGCCAAGCTTGTAAACCTTCATTGGACTCGGAGAACAGGTAAGTCAAGGGATGTTCTGGATCAAAGAATGAATGAGGGATCATTTCTTTCAGGATGCAAATGGAATGTTTTCTGTGTGACCTTTCTTGTGTATAATAATAATTTCATGTTATGCATTTTTTTAATCTTCTCATCTTTCTTAAATGTTGTCACCAGTCAGCATGCTGCTGATTGTTGATGTGTACACAGCAAATGTACTTAAGAATCTTAAACTCAGAATCATTAGAAATAAATTCAGTCTTTTAATTTGTATAGCATCATGCATGGAGCTCTCCAGGAACTTTCTGACACTGATCAGTTTGAGGTTTGCAGTGTTCATGTGAGGAAAAGGTTTTGATTTTATAGTTAAAGCAACTGAGGCATGGAGAGGTCTGTGATTTGTTAAGGTCACGGTGCAGACCAGGAACAGTGCCAGCACCAGCTTCTCAATTTTTACAGCCAAACTGGGGGTGGAAACCGAGCCCAGGTTATTGCCTCCCATTGCAGGACATGTGGGATGGGATTGTAGGTAAAGCATTTCCCTGTGGACCTCCACAGCTGTCCTAAGCTCAGGAAGCTCATCCTTCCCAGTGCTCAACGTTAGGTATGTGCTTGGGTACCTGTGGCTGTGAGGTCCTATGTCCTTCATGTGTAGGAAGATACATGAAAACACTTCAGATCACAGGGTGCTGTGTAAATAATGAGCTCTAGCATCTCTGAATAGTTTTTGTACACAAAGTACAGAGCTAATGGAGCAGATGCTTTTATTGTGTCTGCTGCCTATTACCTTCCAGATAATAAATACAACTTTATTTTCTCTTTTACAGATACGTTACTTCCTTGGCTTTTTCCCAAATAAGAGAAACACAGGCTGGAAAATACACTCTCTCGGTCATAAGTAAAAACAGCAATTACACCATAATTGTTCCTGTTTTCATCCGCAGTAAGTATGGCTAAGATGAAAGGAGTCACTCCATCAGTAGGTCCAAGGGGAGAGGCACAAGTTCACCTAAAGCAGTGAGCTCCCACTTTTCTTCGTGAAGCATCTCTCTTTCCCAAACACTTCTTGTCGCCTGTTGAGCCCCACGCTGTGTGCCAGTTTTCTCACATGCTGCATTTCAAGAGCCCTCCTAGATATGCACAGGACTCAGAGTTGTCTTCAGAGGCTGAAGTCAAAACCACAGACTGTGTTGCCGCATGCGAGCCAGCTTTCACTAGTCAATAAAACATGCAAATGAACAAATAAAGATGTAAATGTGCACCAGCCCTCTTCTCCCCTTCGAGAGATTTCCTCCTGTGCCAAAAGGGACAGACCAAGAGTGGCTTTTGTGTACTCCCAAAGCTCGCGGGCTGGACTTGTTTACTTGTGTCTTAACCTATTCATTCTCCGATGGCTCCAGGGTGAAACACAGCAGTGCTGCAGCTGCTCACACATGGTTGCATGAGAAGCTGGCATTGCAGCTGCTGAGCTCAGCAAGTCATGGCAGAGCACATACACGAGGTGCAACTTCTTGAAAGGCTCACAGGGGGAGCAGATTTGGGTGAATTGCCTCAAGGACCATGCAGGGGATATCCCTGGGGAGAAGGCAACTACTGCAACCAAGTTCAATTTTCCATTTATAAGTAGGGCTGTCCAAGAAGTATTTTTTTTTAATGACCTATGTTGACATGTTTTTTTAACAGAAGGAAAATAACATTATTTTGTCTGCAAAGGGCCAAATTTATATATAAATTTTGAAAATTTTATAGAAGAGTCAAAGGAAAAAAAAATCAATCCAAAGAGCTAAAAGTCTGGCAAAGTTGATAGGACCAAGCCCTTCTAGAGACAGATTTAACAAGAAGCATTATTACTTGATTTAAAAACAAAACAAAACAAAACAAAACAAAACAAAACTGTGACTAATCACAACTTAATCAACATTTTTAACCCTTCATTATTTGTTTTTGGTGTATTTCTTCTGATGGACTCTTTTCTCCCTCAGGTGTCAGAAGTGACACCTCCAATTTCTCCTTATTTAATTTAAAGACCTATTGCATGTCCCAGTTATAATTCTAACAGCTTCATTGAGGGGGCAGGCTATTAAATATTTGATTAAAATTTACCTTCACTTCCATAGTAATAGGCTTTAGAGGTTAAAAAATGTTATTACTTGTGCAAGCAAGAGCAGTTCAAAACAGCCTCGATAAAGATCTTCTCCATATCAATTACTTGGGTTGTCTTCTCTGTTCTTGTGGATCTAATGTCATAATTACATCTCATAAAATCCTTCAGGCTGGTTGTGAACCCTTCAACTGAGATGTGAATCTCTATAGGTGAAAAAAAGCCTTCTAGGCTCAGCTTGTAAGAGAGAAATGAACAAGGAAAGTAAAAAGGCAAAATATTGGTTTCACTTTATCATGTTGCTTTTGCGGGAAATGGAAGAATGACTCTAAAGAAAATGTCAGTCTTTTGGGTGGAAGTTTTAATTTCATTGTAAGATGACCTAAAACTTGGCATTTGTCCTTTTGAGTCAAATCTTAAAGAGTTTTAATGCATTGTCTGCTTTAATGCAAGTCTGAGCCTGACAGGTTCAGGGGACTGGAGCTGCCTGGAAACTTTCCCTCTAGGTTCCAGATGTGCAGTGGAGGAGCCTGCGGGTGGTCAGAAGTCATCACCCCCCGATGGTCCTCCATTGTGTGTCTGACCTGATGGAGCAACACTTGACAATCCTATCTGGAGCAGAGACTTTGTAGTTTCAACAGCTGTTCCACCAAGGGCCAGGGGCTTGGGATGTGATTTTGGAAGGTGTCTGTGCTCCTGCCCTGTGAGGTGAATAGCAGCCACAGCAAGTTAACACCTCGGTATCAGCCTCAGGATCATCCTCTGGTGTGTAGAAGCAGGTTTTTGATAGCAGGGACGCTGTGCATTTAGCAATCAAGACTGAAAAGCTTGTGAGACCAACCCTCGATATCCCCAGGGTAGAATCATTTTATTTTCCCTTAGCACTGAAAGCTCGTGAAGCAAATTACAATCCTGTGACTTCATGTGCTGTGAAAAGAGCAAAGCACTGTCTGTTTAAAAAAAAAGTCAGCATTTTTTAACATTCACATTATTTTTAACAGATAAACCAGGCAAACCCTATTTCAAGAGGAGTGGAAAACTGGATGCTATAGAGTGCATATCGGAGAGCTACCCCCCGCCATCTGTGCAGTGGACGTTTTGCAAAACACCCGACAGGAGGTACAGCATATGTTTATACACATACTGAACCTCTAGGCTGGAAGTTTACCATCTTCTGACAAGAAGGGCAGAGACTTTGTATTGTTTAGTGTTCCTGGCAGGTTGGTTGGATTATTGAAGAAGATCTTTAGGGTCAGCATGTTTGCAGGAGAACGCAGTGGGCTCTGCTGGTTTGCACATCCATGTGTCTGCATGACTCACTCTTGGAGCGTTGCAGCACATTTTTCTTAGAAATGTTGGCTGTTGTGCTCTTTTGGAAACTTCCAGCTGTTGGCCTGGAAATGCTGTTCCAGATTCTGGTATTCTGATGTCACCAAAAGAGATCAGAAATATCTCCTTTCCCTCTAGCTTTTCACATTTTTTGGAAGCGTGTTCGCAATGAAGCTGGGGAGATGTTATAAGGAATCATATTTTTCCTATCTAAATGATTTTTCCCATTCTATTAACATATACGATTGATTCTATTAACTGTGGGAATGTGTTCAAATAAGCTCAAAGGAAACAGCCCTCGGTGTGTTTTGTGCAATGGCCGTAGGCAATGCCTTGCTCTGCTGTGTGGCAGTTTGGGATCTGGGTTTCATAAAGGTTGCTGGATTTGCAGCAACTCCTGCCAGCAGGAATTCAGAGATGTGGTGTGAAAGCCCAACCTCTATCATTTCACTTTTGCCCAGATTTTAGTCATAGAATTACCTGTTTATGCACCAGTTTGAGCATATTCAGGTCATTTCAGCTCATTTTTCTGCCTAGACTGTGACATTTTTATTTTCTTATCTTTGCCTTTCTTAGTTCCTTTTTATTCTGCCATGTAAGATCCAGTTTTCCCACTATTGTTTGCATATTCTCATGGTGTGGAGATTTATCAGATTTATTCTCTTGAGGTTAACCAAATGAGTCAATGAATAATTGTGCTTTTAATTGCAGTTGCCTTAATAAAATGCATGAAGGAAATAGAGGAGAAGATGGCATACAGAAGGCACAACATGAATTAAGTCATAGAGGACTATTCCAAAGTTATATATGGTGCTGTGCAGCTAATGACCTGGGCAGAGAATGCACCAGCCTGTTTACTATAGGTAACTACCCTCTAGAGTATATTCATGCGTGAGCTGAACCCTGCCACTGGAGCTCATCCGAGTACAGTTTCTGGACTCAGCTATTTGTTCATAACCACTGGAACAAATCTAACAATGCCTGTGATTGCTCTGGGTTGTGTTTAACCCGAAATTCTAACAGCTATCTGTGGTCTCTGTAAAAAATGTCTTGCCCTTCTGTGCTTTCTAAACAGCTATCATTCATTTCTGCATGCTTTTAGGACTGTCGCAGCGAAATGTACTTCAAAACATTCTTAAAACATATAAATTTTGTTTTGTTTATCTGTTGTTTTTAAATAAAGCTGACTTGAACTAAACTCTGTGCTAAACTGTGCCCTAACATAGCTTGTAGATTATGACAAACATTTGGGTAGAGACATCTAAATCCATCAAATTTACTGATTTCATGGTTAATGAGTAATTTCCTCAAATTTTAATTGTCATTACAATATAATAATGTATGTCTGTAAAGTATTAGAAGAACAATTATTGATTTAAATGAGCATTGTTCTAGGCAGCGTGACAGCTGTTATTTCAGTGCCTATGTTTTGCTTTGTAGATTTAAATGAAAGACAAGCAGCACCTCTACCTGAATTACTCCTCAAAGTCGGGGAACCATTGCTGATCAGATGCAGAGCTCTTTATCGTAACTATAAATTCAGAATAAATTTGTCTTTTGAAAACAAAAAAGTGCAGCAGGTAAGAAAAAAGGGGACTTTTAAAAAATGGGTAATACTGGGCACTGTCAACGGCATAATTGGAAATCTCTGTTGAACACCAGGATCGTAGGTTTGATGGGTTAGATTATCTGACAGACCACTCGGCTATCCGGATCCAGTACGTGTTTGCTTCAGCAGCAGAACGAGGCGACAGTGGACGTTATACCTGCTCCTCTACAGTGCATCCAAATCAAACTGCTCTGGTTACAGTTTTAGGTAATTCCATCCCTGGCGTTAATTCTGTCCCTTGGCTGGTTGCTTTGCTTTGTTTTCTATATGGCAGATCTTTGCTCGCAGGTGTGCAGCATGTGTTTGTAGTGATTTCTCAGGAAAAATCCTGTCTGCACTTACTGGCAGCCTAGGAAAGCCAAGAGATTAGTCTGAACTGAGTCATGCAGGTACCTGAAAATAATGAACTTTTTTTTTTTTAATATATATTGCTTTCCAAATAATTCCCATTAAATTAGGATTAAAGTGCTTTTAGAGGTGAAATGAACTGGCACTGTTTGGAGGTCTAGCCCACACGATTGTTTCAGTGTTATTTCTCAAAGCACAGGCTGGGATTTGGCTCGTGTTATTGTAGGTGACTCCCAGCCAGCACGACACAAAGCCACAACAGCTTTGGGGACACAAAGCAACAGGGAGCCATGCCTTGATGTTCCTGGGCAGGGGAACCCCTATGCCATCAACTCAGATGTAGGCATCTGCAGAGCAGATACAAAAAATTGGAGGTAAAGCCCTGCAGAAAACACCATTTCTGGAGCTGGCCAAGAATATAAAATGCATGACCTGCCCCATGTTTAGCTCTTAGTGCTCTGTGTATTAGCCTGGCCAGAGTCTGGAATGACCAGTGGCTGGTCTCAACTGCTGTGAGGCAGAAATGTCTTGCTGTGGTTCCACCATGGGCTTTGGGATGTTGTAGACATCACCTTGGTCTTCTCCTCAGCACATCCTCCCACTACATCTCCCTATAACACACATAGGGAACCCCCACCCCACCTATGAGCATGGTCTCTTCAGGCACTCATTGCTGTAGTACAGAAAAAGAAGAAGAAAAGGAAAAAGAAAAGGAAAAAGAAAAAGAAAAAGAAAAAGAAAAAGGAAAAGGAAAAGAAAAAGAAAAAGAAAAAGAAAAAGAAAAAGAAAAAGAAAAAGAAAAAGAAAAAGAAAAAGAAAAAGAAAAAGAAAAAGAAAAAAAAAGAAAAAGAAAAAGAAAAAGAAAAAGAAAAAGAAAAAGAAAAAGAAAAAGAAAAAGAAAAAGAAAAAGAAAAAGAAAAAGAAAAAGAAAAAGAAAAAGAAAAAGAGAAAAAGAAAAAGAAAAAGAAAACAACACAGAAAATCTATATCAGGTCTGATCTGGGTCCACTGGGAAGCAATCAAACAAATGCAAGGCTCTTGGTGGTGGGCTTTCTCACCCAAAATGCAGGGCAAAAGAGAGAGGACCTTTGCTTCATCTTATGTCAAGGGAGTGACTGACAAGTGGCCATTTGAACTTGCCAATAATTTAGGGAAAAGGAAACCTGGGGAAAAATTTTAGCTCCGTAACCTGTGGAACTGGTAGCAGAATGAAATCTTTTGCATGAATTGTGAATGTAAGCACAGAGATCCCATGAAGAGCTCGTGATGACAGACCTGGCAAACTGCCATGCAGGAATGTTGCTGCAACCATGATGGATAGGATGGAAAACCTGAAGCTACAGAGACAACTTCTGCAGTGTTACTGGCTGGTCTACCTGTCTTCTATTTTCCAGGTACTGAAACGAATCATCCTCCTAGCACCAAGCTACACAAGGTCTGAAAATTCAGAAAATCTAATGCATACCAAAGAAAACATCATCCTACTTAGGCAACATGTCCATTTAAAAGCCAGCAGCCTTACAGCTAGCCCAGAACAGCCTCAGCAGCAAAGCTTGATTTGGTGGAAATAATTTGGTGGAAATAATATGCTAAATAGGAATAGAACTGGAAATAAGGAAAAAGAAAAAAAAAAAAAAAAGCTGTAGACATGCTGCTGAAGTATGTATTGGGATACATTTTCTGATGGACATGCATGGAGCTGGGATGTCCAGCCCCAGGGACAAGGCTTTCTGAAGCAGCGACCATGGGGCTGACTTTAGATGCAGTTGCTCTCAGAGTGGACAACACCTAAGCCGGGGATGGTAGGAAGTGAGAACACTTACCCCCGTCTCTTCAGAAATGAGTTTTCCTGTGCAATATCCTCTTTTCAGCTTCTGCCTACTTCTGAGCAGGAAGTTCTGTAAGGGTTTACAGGAACTGAGCATGATACCTGGGCATGTTTTTTTAGACATAGCTTCTTAGTAAACAGAAAAGTAGGGGTGAGGGTGCAGTGTAGAGGTAGGGTGAGACCTTCTTTCTTAGTGCCCACTTCAGAAATACTGGCTTCTTGGGTCCCTTAACTTTCAGGTCTGAGTAAGCATCATATTGACCAGGGATATTTGAGTTACTCTCCATGGAAGGTTGTCTTTCAGAGTGATGCCATTTTTAACTGAATTGTTGTTTTCATTGCATTATTGACTGGGGTATGTCAAACTGTGGTAGTTGTACTCTCTTTAATCCCCTTAGGCCAACAAAACCTCTGGGGACTCCTTTGCTTTTCTGATGAAGAAATCTTTTTGTTTAATTTTGTGGTGAATTAAAGTGGGGGGCTGTTGCCATACCTTCCTATCAGCTGTGTTTCTCTCTCCAAGGTTATATAGGATGCTTCTGATCCACCACAACTTTTAGCCTAATTTATTAATGGCAACCATTCCTAGTGTGGATCTGTGCTATCACTCGAGGTTCAATTCCAACAGTGATATATATAGCAACTTCATTCTGATGTCCATGTCACAGAGTAGCAATCTCAGAAATGATCAGCATCCTACCTTTAAACCATTGCTGTTCCTGAGTCAGTACCCATAGCTACACCGAGAATGGTCATGATGTAACTTTACCAAGCAAAAGCCTGATTTCTTTGGGATACTCTGCATTGCCTGGGGAGCTTGGCTAGCATGACTACACTGGCAGGTGGTCTTCTATGCTCTAATAACCTCTTGCAGCAAGACAGCTCTGGTTTGCTCTTTGCTGCTTGATAATTCACCAACTTATCTTGTGCAGTTGGTCAGATCAAGCAGGGATGTTTAGGTCACTTTAAAGCATAACAGTGATTATGCCAACAACTGCAGCTGCAAGGCTCTTTGTTTCTGCAGGCCTTATGTTCAATCTCCACCGGTGTTGAATAAATAATTATTAGCACTGTGCAATCTAGATTCAGGAATATGCAAGCTATTTTCCAACACATTAGGTTTAAAGCAAACAAATAAACAAATAAACTAAATACAGAAACATGGAAACTTTGGTTTCAGTCTCAAGAATTTCAGCTCACCTCTCTGTTATTACTAAATAATGTTCACTATTTCTTTGGCAGAAATATGTTTAAACATGCCCAAAAAATGGTGAGCCAAGGGAAAAAGAAAAACAAAAACAAAAAAAAAAAAAAAAAAAAACACTACATTTTCTGAGTTCTTTTCCAAAGAAATGTCATGCCCTGCTCCAAGATCCCTGTGTGCACTCTGGAGAAAGCCTTTACTCTTGGCCAGCTGTGCTGTTAACAGCACACGTACTGATGACCTTGTACTTGGGAAGATGAGGTCCAAAAGAGCATTGAAAAGACAAAGGTCCAATCTATAAAGCAAGTAAGCCCTTAATATTAAAAAGGAGGAGAACAGTCATGAAAGGAATTGCTTCTTGTTTTAAAATACTGATATTTTTGTGGTTTGCATGGGAGTTTCCAGATTGCATTTTTTAAACCAGTGAAGTTAGACACAAAATGCGCCAAACACAATATAGTGTTGCAACCAAAAGAAAAACACTCCAAAGAGAAATCTCAGTCCAGTCATATTGCTACAGTGAAGGTTTTTTGTGTTTTGTTTTGTTTTGTTTTGTTTTGTTTTGTTTTTCTCACCACATGCCTGATTAAACACTGTCACAAGTTTCCTAGAGGTTCTAGCATCTGCTTCCTTGAAGACACCCAAACTCAACTGGATATGGCTCCTCATCTAGTTGAACCTGCCTTGGGTAGGAGCTGGACTAGACATCTCCAGAGGTCACTTCCAACATGTATGATTCTGTTAGTTTTTTGGAGCTGATCCTTAGCTCTGCTGATGCCTTGATGGACCATGTCCTCCTACAAGTATAGTTCAGTCTCTTTAGTTGGGATTCATTTCACCTCATGAGACATCTAGCCCCAGGAATGATTCACGTTCTTCCAGTTGCCAGTGGCATGAGGAAGGTATTTCCAAAGAGCATTTCAGTACATCTTTGTTATCATTTATATCACTATAGGATATATCTGGACATGCCTATCTTATTCCACTGAGGTCCAAACAGGTAGCTTAGGTGGGTCACTGAACCTCAGACAGGTCCACTAGGTGAAACCAGTCCCACCCTAGCAGGGAAAGTAGCAGCAGCACAGGGTTCACCCACACCTTCAGGACACTTTTTCACATTCCTGTTGTCTTTCATCAAATACTTCTAATGAGATGGAGAAACACATGAGCAGCTGTAAGGCTGATCTGCAAAATCATTAGCTCATTTCAGGGAAGGAGGAAGAATGAATATCAACATCTGATTAGGCTGGTGTTATTTTTTTTCCCTGTTAGATGTAGCTGTTAACACCCATAAAACACACATAAAACAAAACAAAAAACTCATGGAGTTGGTCCGGTGGTTCTGTAGGGTGGGTGGGGAAAAAGTGTCAGAGGGTTTTGGAAGTGCTCTGGTCTGACGGAAAACACAGCTCTAGCAGATATCACACAGACCCAGATCAGTTGTCTGGAGCTGAACAGAGACATCATTGCAATACTATTTTTGAAGCACTATCTTTTGATTAAAAGGATGCCTTTTGTGAAGTAACATGGTGCTTTTTGTGTGTGTATGTGATAACTAAAATGAAAAACATACAGATGTCAAAATTCATTCATTAAGCAATCCAGCCTTTTTATCACAATATCAATACTCTCTCTTTTTCAGAAAAGGGATTTATAAATATAACTGACTCTAGAGAAGATTTTGAAATTGGTGAAGAAGATTTTTGCTTCGAAGTTAACTTTACAGCATATCCACCAGTTAGATGCATGTGGCTATTTTCCCAAAAAATGTTTCCATGTAAGCAAAGTTACAGTGCGGATGGACGCAGGTACTGGAATATTTTGTTATAATTCCAAACCTTTCCTCTTAGTGTCTCATTTGAACAGCTTGTTTTCCATATTTCATACTCTCTGTATTTTTTAATATGTGGATGAGCCAGGTGATAAAGACATGTTAACAAAAGCTACTCAAACATTAGTTTGGCTTTCAGCAGCAGTTTGTGTAGATAGCTTATAGTATCACTTTATTCTCCACTTCAGAATAAACCCTTTTGTAAGTTATACATCCAGCAACCCTTTAGGTTATATGAAATTTGCCATTCCCATTCTCTTTGATATAATTACTCAATTACAGCTCCTTTGCAGTTTTCACACTGGATCTCATGTTCCCCTTTTGTCATCCTGTTCTTGATGATGTTCCCAGTATCTTTGCTATTGCTCAAACCAAACCCAGGGCCCTGCAGTTTCCCAGGCTTAGATCTATTTGGCTCTGCCTGTGCCACAGAAACATACCGTTCTGCTAATTACCCAGGTCATGTATTCTTTCGCTGTTGCAAAACATGTTTTGAATAAACCTGTTAGTTATCTACCTTTTCTGTTATTTCCTAAAATGAAGTTCTGGCATGAGTCCTGTTTAAGGCTAATGTTTTCTCCATTCCCTAGGCTTTCTAAATTCTTGATAACATTATCTAATTTCCTTCAGAGTTTCTTTCAGAGTAGTCCCATGGCTTTCAAGGTAACAGCTCTTATTCACCTTAGTGAAAAAAAAAAGCCAAGCTGCTCTTGTGAAGTTTTATCTTTAACATGAAACAAGAGCTAGGCAGGAGTTAATGTGCCCACACTGATTTCTTCTCATATTCTTAAAATCTCTCATCATCTTCTTAAACCTGTGTTATAGCTTTGATTGCACTTCTTAAGCTTTCTTTTCGTAGTATTTTAGTACACTTGATTTTATCCACTAGCTTGTTGAGTCGTCTTTGCAACAGTCTGGCCTTTTCATCCGCATCAGATGGAGTATTGAAGTCAGACCTCTGCATGCTTCAGAGACAGCTCAGTTCAGATCAGTAAATTGTCATCTCCTGGCAATGGCCACAGGAACTCTGTCCCTGCTGATAAAGTGAGGGCTGTCATCAAACTTTGATAGTGCTGGGTGGGTGCTGGTGACTAATCTGCATGCCTGATGTGGGCTCGGCAGGTCTGTTCTTTGTGGTCAAGACTGATTTTGGAAATGAGGTCTCCTGGGACCACCATGAGCAGTTGCTCATCCTTGCCTGATAATGCCAAGTTTATTTGCTTTGCAGTTGTCATAGACTGTCTCCTCACTGCTGGTAAGAGCAGGAGTCAGTTTTGCTCGGACAATTGGGCAGCTGGTGTGAATTCAATACAGATAAGAAGAAGGTGCTAGGGACTGGGCCAAGAATAACAATGTTGAGAGCTCTTGACACAGCTTAGGTAACCCCATTAATCAGTAAGGTGCAGCTGTCCTGGAATGTGTGAGTCACTTCGGATAGCTTCTGCAGCCCAGAGGAGACGATCCCCTCCTGCTGGACAGGGGAGAGCCCCACCACCGTCCCAGAGCTTGAATGGGAAGGGACAAATGTTTAATTTAGCTTAGTTTTCCACAGAAACAGCAAGGGGGAGTGGAGTGAAGGGATTGTGCCTACAAGCTGTAGTACTGCAGATGCAAACATGATTTTAAAGCATATTTCTCAAAACAACACAAAAAAGGTCAACACAAACCTTATTCTGTCTTTGCATATTTTAGTTCACTTCTGTGTAATCCTATCTCCCAACACTTCTACTTTATTCCTTTCATATCCTTTTTCATTTCCTGTTTTTCCCTTTTTTGATTTCTGCCATTTCCTTGTCAAACTGTTCCTCCTAAAGATCATATTAACTTTTATTAATTAACTCTGCCCTCCTCTTTGGCTTTTGATTTCAAGTTTCAGTGATTCATCATTCCTGTCAGTGCTCTTCTGTGTTTTCAGAGATTGTTTCAAAATTTCCATTTAATATTTGCTTTTGTTGTCTCTGTGTTTTATAACACTGCAGAATTTCACTTCCCTCCTAAGATCAAATGAGTTTTCATATACAGAATGATCTCTGGTAAATTTATATTATTTATCTCACATCCTCTTACATTTTCAGGTACCTAAGGCATTTTTTTTAAAGATTTTCTCATTATTTCATGAGAAATGAAATGCTTAGGTTTTCAAAAGCAGCAAGTGATTTGTGGTTTCCGTTTCCTTTGGCATCTATTTTGAGGCAACATAAAAGGCATCTTTTTTATTTATTTTATTTTTTATTTTTTTTAAATCCCTGATTTCAGGGACATCTTTAAGGTCATTTCAGATGAAGACACTCAAAAGTGAGTAACTTAATACTGAGATGCTTAGTCAGAAGGCAAAATTCCCAGTGGCTTCTATGTGATTTTTCTTGATTTTTAATTGCATGGCGATACTTGGTGTCTTAGTTCATTTATAAGTATCTTGCTTAAACATCCTGGTTTTAATTCTCTAGATTTCTTCCAAGCTCATTATTGCTTTCTGTTATTTTGCAATTGCTAGTATGGACTGTCCTTTTTTCTGTCTATTTAAAACTCCCTGATATGACTGCTTGCATTTCATACTAAAATTGAGTGGATGTCTGCTACTCAGTTTTTGTTAGCATTCAGCCAAAATGTGTGCATGTAAAATGTCAACAACTAAAGCTAAAATGAATTTTTCTTAAGTGCTCTTCTAGTGTTGAACTGCAAATCTCCCATTTAAGTCTGACAACTATCCTGACCTAGCCAAAAGTACAGAAATTGTATGCCAGCTTTGTAAAGATGATATATTCCCTTCCTTCTGTCTATTCCTGGCTCAACAGGTCAGTCCTGCATCAGTCTTCAAGTCCTCTGCAATCCCCTTTTCCATCATCACAAGCAGGGTTAGAGTCTTGCCTTATTTCCATCCTTTGGGCCAAAGGAATAGGGGCTGGTAGAAGGCTGCCCTTCCTCCTGCAGAACTGTCTTGATGGTTGGTGCTTTGTCTCAATGACATTGAGCTTCTGATGATGATCTCATTTCTGAGTTCCATCAGACCTTCCGATCTGGAGAGGTTTCTCTTGCATGATCCTACTATCTCATTGTTATGTCCTAATACTTTTGTTCATACCAACCAGAAATAAACATTGGAATCCTTCAGAGAGTAGACAGTTTGACCACAGTAAACCACAATCCTTTGCTGGTCTTAACATCTGAGCCAGAATGCGTTATATACCCTGTCTTCCAATGGGTTGGTAACAAAATCACAACCCTACAGCCCATATGCAGTCCACAAACTATTGAAAGTTACAGAAAAACTGCAGGATGAAATCAATACTGTTGGGAAAAAAAAAAAAATCCTCTTATTAAGACAGTTACATTTTGTCTGAATTAATGTTTAATAAAATAATTTAGTCTGGATTAATCATTAGAAGATACTGAATTGTTTCAAACATATATATGAGTCTTAACTACATCTAAAATATTTTGTTTTTAATACTTTCTTTTGTCTTTTTCCTTCCTTTTCTTTGCTCCACAGCATTTCATCAAAGTTCTGCAACCATCAGCACCAGTCTGGCTTATATATATTTTATGCTGAAAATGATGATACAGTCATGACAAAAAGATTCACTTTGTATGTGAGAAGTAAGTGAGAAAACAATCCCTGTAAAGATGTGGCTAAATCTGGGAGGGATAATCTTGATTTCTTACTTAAGATTTTGCTATTGATGTAAATGGAGCTTATTTGCTGTTTTTCCCTTTCATCGTGTCATACAGAAGAGGAGATATAATTGAATATTCATTTTCTCCATCCATTTGGGGCTCAGGAGGCTTAAATTCCAGAGTGATCTCTGACTAGATATTGAATTAAACTGTCTTTGATTTTCCAAGGAAATCAATACACTTGAGTATCTGACTATGCATTTGAATATCTGATTTCACCAACTGCTAGGCTCCTTCCTAACATCTCTTATTTAGGCACTTTGATTTAGATGCTTTTACCTTTAATAATGAAGTCTCATGTTCTCTGTAACAGCTATCTGGGAGCATTTTTGACCTCCTGTACACCTCAGCAGAGTGCAGCAAGATAGCCTAAGTCCTAATTAAATGAGTACAACTGGACCACTGGGAATGTCCCTACAATTAAAATAGTAAGGAGTGACTCCCAGCAAGAAATGTCCAGCTGCCACACAGGGCTGGTGAGAGGACATCCAGTGTGGGGCTGGTTCAGTCCCAGCCTTGGCTCTATAGCAGATGGAAGGCCTGCCCTCTATCTCCGACCAACACAAATAACACAACCCACAAACACATCCTTCTCCAGACCCCGCGCCTGGATTTCTTTAACGCTGTGTTGTGTGAAGAGAATCACATTTTTGCCTTGTGTCCTTCCATTTTTAGCAAAAAAGATATGGAAATGAGGTGGGGAATACCAAGGAAGTCTCCGCTTATCAAACTGGAGGAGGAAGTTGTTAGTTTTTTTTCTCCTCCTCATAGTTTACCATCAACAGGGGGAACAGAGTAAAAGAACTTAGTCATATACTGAAGGAATTAACACTTCTAAAGAAAACCACAAGGCCTAGAAGCCCTGTTAAATACAGTGGCTGCACTCTAACTCCACGGAGCCAGAATACGTGTGACTACTGTAGCGACACAGTGACAGGAAACACACCCGTTAGGTGGTAGCTTTCTGTGGTCTGTGTCTTTTTTTTTTTTTTTTTCCTGATGCTATTTGTGAGCTAGTGCAGTTCGTCTGGGGGCTGTCTGGTGTGCAACATATCTGTGTGGGCTACCCCTGCCCGTGGGCTTGGCTGGTGCTCTCCGTTGTCTCTGCACTGCCACGTGGCTATGGCATCTGCCTGTTGCTTCAGGTACATGAGCAGCCAAGTGAGCCAAGCAACCAGGCTGAATCCTTGCTGTCAGGCAGAAAAGCAGAAGTCAAGACTTCTAATTTTGGCCCTTTCACTGTTTTGGTCTGGCCGTACCCATACAGAGAAGTGGCTGCTCCCCTCAACTCACCCACAGCCCTAAGGTGTGGGGCATGGAGGAAGGAGGAGAGCTGAGGCCTGCAGCCAGCTCCCACAGTGGCACGCAGGTGGGTTTTTTGGCACCCACAGAGGCAGCTCGTGGTCTGGCTAGGTGTAGAGTTACCATGTAAACACAAAGGTTTTGGCCACTGAAGTGTTGACAGAAATTGTCTTGTGTCACCTTGTTGCAGGAAAGCCTGAAGTAACAATGCAGTTATTGTTCAAGCAGATCTCGTGCGTCGCTGACAGCTACCCGGCCTCATCCTGGGTTTGGAGAAACTGTCCTGATCTGAACTCATCCAAGTAAATAGTTTTATCTCTTTTTGACTCCTTGTGAAGACCATATCTGAGCTATCCTTGATTATATGAAGACTGGCCTGCACAAACTGAGTGCAAAATGCACTTGTGACCATTTGGAAAATGGTATCTTGTGGCCCAATCCAGGGGAACAGGAATCACCAAAACTAGGAAGAGTTATCAATATTTTTGTTGGCATCAAAATAAATCTGGAAAGATGTGTATCTCAGGCTCTTTACACTCAAGTAACACACCTAGGTTTATATCTACAGTTAGGTAGGTAAAAAGTCCAATCTAAGTTTTTCTCTTTGCCTGTCAAAGTTGTGGGCCATTCAGGAAATGCATTGCTTAATATGGGCTCAATTAATTGGTTAAGCTTTGGTTAATATAGCTGTTACAATGACCCAAAGGCACTAAAGTCAGTGAGAGTGTTTCCAGTAAAGTCAGGGAGAATGTTTCCATTTCCTCTAATTATGCAGGGCAATGAGTCAGGCCCCAAAATTTCATGAGAAGCTGAGACCGCTTTATGAATTCTGCAGCTTTTATTTTAGAAATGCCAAAAAAATAATAATCCCACAGCTGTAGAAGAGCACCAGGTCAAATTATCATTTGGAAGATTATGGATAAAGCTCTGAGTATTTCAAATAGATATGAAAAAGATATCTAAACAATTTTCTTATCCGTACCTCTGAGAAGGTTTCCTAACATCAGTGTGTTTGTGCAGAAACTGAAGAGTGAAGAAAACATCCAGCTAGCAAGTTTCAATTTCTCCTTAAAACAGCTTTCTGGAAAAGGAAATGCTGTGATTATTTCTTTTCTGGAAACTTCCACACGTACAAGCTAATGCTATGTGCAGTGCTGAATGAATTTTAATTTATATACTCACCTACTAATTTATTTATGTGGACAGTAAGTTAAGCAGTAAGTTGATGAAAGATAGAAAAGCAAAAAGTCAAAATTATCTCTGTGTGGGCTTCCTTTCCCTAGCGTACAACATTCTGTATTTCTACATATGAGGTCTGAAATAAGCCACTCATGTAGGGTGGATGTTTACCATCTTAGGCCTTATGTGAGAGAAACTTTATGGCCGAGATCACATCCCTGCAATGGAAGGAGTCAGAACTTTTACTCTGGGTTTGTGCTGTATTTATTGTTTTAGTAGCAGCTCATTTGAAGCTGCTCAGTGACTGAAATGATGAGGTAAAGGTAAAAGCAGCAGAAATGGTTGCAGTAGGGGGCTGGACACTGGTAGAAAGTGAGAGTGAACTCGGGGTGAGAGGTAGAGAGCCTATTTCATCCCCTGCCTGCCCTGCCATGTCTGTATATGACACTGGCAGCTACTCTGAAGCCTCTCTCTAACAGTGCCAAATAAAAAAAAAAAAACAACCTGTCTATCTTTTGCTTCCTCCCTTCCTACACAGATGTAAGGCCTGTTTTGAAACATCTCACCTTCTCCCCTGGGAAATGCCAATGTGAGCCAAAGATCAGAATTGGTCTCCTTTGTTTTCCAGCTGCACGGAAAAAATCACTGAGGGGATCCAGATCTTCTTGCCAGAGAGGAGATCCCTTGGGTCATGGATTTCAAGCAGTATTTTAGATGTGAAGGAGACAGCAACAAGCTTCTCTGTTGAGTGCTGTGCAAGCAATTCAGTCGGCTCAGCCTGCGAAAAGAGCTTCATTAACTTGTCAGGTACCATTAATCAGTGTTTTATTACAGGTTTTCTCAGCTTAATTAAAGCTGGCATGGTAGAATTAGTGGCTTTTTTTATTTTATTTATTTATCTAAATGGCTGGCCATGCAATGACACTACAGGTAAAACACAAGCACTGCGTGCATGCGGTGTGGGGAGTGTTGAGTGGATAGGGGACACATGTCTCTTCCCTAGTTCCAAAGCAGGGGCTTCCTTCACTAAAATGGGCAAAAATGTCACAAAAATGGTGTAGGATGGAGCTATGGCAATACAGGGTCTGATTTTCTATTTCCTCTTCATAATCCCCACCTGGAACCTGGAAGCATCAGTTTGGGGAAGAACTGAAGCAGCTGTGGTAGCTGGTGGCAGGTATTGGCTACAGAGGTCACTGCAGAGCTGTCAGCAGTGCTCACAGGAGCTCTCTTTGCTATCAGACCCACACAAGGGACAGACCCCTGGTCTGGGAACTGCTGTGTGGTCTCTCTTCTTGTAGGGGCCATGAGGAAGATTTTCCTTGTCAAGCAAGAAATTTGCTGTGGGTATTTACCAATGCACTTAATATTTGGTACTCCATATACATCCCACAGGGCAAAATATTTCCATCCCAGGAAGCATGCTGTGGTTCCTGGGAAGTGTTTTGAAGTACCCAGTTACTTGTAGTATGAAGCTTTCTCCTGGAAAGAGTCCAGTGAAGGGCAACAAAGATGATATGGGACCTGGAGCATCTTCCCTGTGAAGAATGACTGAGACACCTGGGTCTGTTCAGCCTTGAGAAGAGAAGACTGAAAGGGGATCTTATTAACATTTACAAATGCCTTAAGTGTGGGAGACAGAGGGATTTGGCCAACCTCTCTTCAGTGGTTTGTGGGGACAGGACAAGGGACAGTGTTCACAAGATGGAGCCCAGGAAGTTCCGCACCAACATGCAAAAGAATTTCTTCTCGGTGAGGGTGACGGAGCACTGGGACAGGCTGCCCAGGGAGGTTGTGGAGTCTCCTTCTCTGGAGATATTCAAGGCCTGTCTGGACACCTACCTGGGCAGCCTGCTCTAGGGAACCTGTTTTGGCAGGGGGGTTGGTCCCAATGATCTCTGGAGGTCCCTTCCAACCCCTACAATTCTGTGATTCTGTGATTTCCTTCATCACGGACAAACGAGCTGTTTGCTGCTCTTGACTACAGCTGACAAAAGCTGTGATTGCTAATAGAGTTTGAGCATTTATGTTGAAATTGCAGTAAAAAGTAAACATAACTCTTTTGCTCTTAGAAATTATCAGAATATGAGGACACACCTCATGTAGCATTTCCTCACCCAGAAGCACTTTATTGATTGGCCTTGGCTATGTAAGAAGTTCCTTGTTGCACAGCAGAACAATTCCTGTAGCAGGTTTTGTGCAGTCCATCCACTGATTCTGGTGCTTTGGTGTCTAACTACATTGCTTGGGGGAAGATGCAGGGAGAGAGGAGGAAAGATCAGAAGAGGAATTGATTACTCCTGTTTATGCTCACCAAGTCCAATCAATTGAAGATGCCAACACCTCAGTGCCCTGAGATTTATTAATTTGTGTAACTTTTTTTTTTTTTTTTAATGAAAACAGCTGTCAAAATTACCCAGCACTGAACCTCCCATTGCACACCCCACGCAGAGGAGGCTAAGATGTGAAACAGCTCCAAATTGCAACATCAACAAAGCTGCCACCAACTCTCCCTGTACCTTCATCTATAAGCCCAAGCTCTAATTCAGTGGGTAGTAACATGTCTCTTTTAAAGTTGCAGGAGCAGTTTCTTCCCCACCGGACAACACTGCATTCTATGTCTTTGCTGGATTTATCTTCCTATTGATCTTTTTTTTGTCTCTACTCATTTGTCATAAATACAAAAAGGTAAAAGCAAACATAAGCACCTGCCCCTTCTTCTTTTGTTCATACCAGCCTTTTTCTTCTCTTCTAAGCCTTTTTCCACTTCTTTTCTTCTTCCAAAGCAATTTAGATATGAAGGCCAGTTGCAAATGATACAGATGATTGGATCATTGGATAACGAGTATACCTACATTGACTTCCGTGAATTTGAATACGATCTCAAATGGGAATTTCCCAGGGAAAATTTGGAATTTGGTGAGCAGTCCACAAGGCAAACCACAACACTGGAGCAGCAGCCTGTGCTGTACTGGCCACAAAGAATATTGGCATATTATGTCTTGCAGGACAGGTGCTTGGATCTGGGGCTTTTGGGAAAGTGGTGAATGCAACAGCTTATGGAATTAGCAAGGCAGGAGACTCAGTCCAGGTTGCAGTCAAAATGCTAAAAGGTATGACAACCTCTGGGAGCTTTTTGTAAGCAGTGATATATTCTAGTGACCCCAAAGCAGAAAAAGTGCCAGAAATCCCTTTAAATGCAGACTTTTAGTAGTTAGACCTCACAGATGCTTAGTTTCAAAACACTTTCATAATACTTTCCAAATCATGTTTTTGTTTTGAAAGTTATTGCTGAAATGCCTTCTTCCTGCAGAGTGCTGCATTTTGTCCTAAGTGCCAGAGAAGATCAGTGTTGTGTGGGGAAGGATGGAGCTGCTCTGCTCCAAAGATGATGAATGCAAATTCATAGCATAATTTAGCCTGCCAGTTACATTGGTGACTCTGGAAATTTGGGTGTGAGGTCCGTTTCTCTTGTAGCACTGCTGAGTTGTTGCACGCTCCTTGCCTCCAGTGTCTGAGCTAGCTTGTTTGTGAAGCTTCCAGCACATCTTCCTGCTCTTGAAGGGTGGCACAAAACAATTTCCTTCTGTCCTTCCTTATGGGTCAGGCTTCATAAAGCTCTAATCCTCCTTGCTGCTTCGCTCTGGCTTCTCTCCCAGCTGCCTTCACCTCCCAGAAGAGCAGTGTCCAGACGTGAGCCTCCCCGGCAGCAAGCAGAGCAGGAGGGCTGGAGCTCCACGTCAGCAGCTGCACCCTGCTCACCTGCATGCCTGCACAGACCCTTCCTCCCAGCTCATCATCCCCTGTTTGCTCACGTGCATCAGCTTTGTACTTCCTTGGTCTGCTGCTTGGCAGTTTTCTTTATGGAAGTCCATCTGGATCCTTTTGGTTCGTGTCTCCAATTCACTGACACCACAAGGGGTGAATGCTTGCTGAAAAGCAAGCCAAAGGCTAGTACTGAAGCACAGGATGGCCTGCTTAGCTACATCATACATTTTTTCAGAATGTTCCCAAATGTGCCATCAGTCATTCGAAATGAAGATTTGAATACGACAAAGCATCACAACCATTTTGTGTTGTTTTGATGGAGGTTTCCAAATGTGTGTACTTTTTCAGAAAAGTCTGACACTTCAGAAAAAGATGCTCTGATGTCTGAGCTGAAAATGATGACTCACATTGGAAGCCATGAAAATATCGTGAACCTACTAGGAGCTTGCACTGTGTCAGGTAACTTGCACTTGTGGAAAGGCACCAATTATAACAAGCAGCCTAACAAGGACTCCTGAACAGAAATATTAAAAATTGATCATTGGTAGCAGTGGTAAATCATCAAGCCATAATTAGCTGCCTATTATTCCTCAGGCTGCTCTTTCCCTCCTTGCCCCTGAGTCCTGACTTTGCTTTCCCTTCCCCAACCAAATTTGCTACTCTGTGTGGCCCCAAAATAAAATAAAGATGAACTGAAAGCAAAGTTACGGGCTTGCATGTGTACAGAAATGTGTTCTTTCTAACTGTACTTTCATGAAGTGATACAATAGCCCTTCTATAGAAGAGGTTTTCTTGTAACAGCAGTGATGGCACCGATATGGGCCAGTTTATTCAGAGAAAAGGAAAAACATGTCTGTTGTGAGGGACTTACTGTAAAAATAAACTGAAGATGGAAAGAACTAAGCAAAGATGGACTAAGTAGCAAGACTTTATCACTAATTAATTATTGTGTGGCTATTACTGAGGATATTGCTGTCCCAAGAAGTCCCACTCTGGCCAGTTCAGTGGTCAACAGGAGTGGGTGAAAAAGGGCTGAGGACCAAATCACCCCAGGGAAAGGGCAGGATTTTACCCAGTGTTTGCTCATATAATTAATTGTAAGACCTGCCCATGAAAAATACCGATGGATTTTCTACCACAGATACGTATTAAGTTGAAAGGATCAGAGATAACAGTTAACCCTTTTTACCCCAGTTCACATCAATGGCAACACAGTCATGCAAAGACATTTGAGGCATATGAAGAAAGCAGACAAATAGATCACTGCCAGTGGCTTTAGTTGATTTGAAGCTCTACAGCAGATTTCCAGCCAGTGGCAGACACTGCCTTCAGGAGTGCTCTGCAAGATGTGGCAGTGCAGACAGGAGAGCTGCAGGGAAGATCTGCTTCATCTGGCAGGACAGGGGAAGGAAAAATTGCAGCAGCATACAAATGCAGCATTTGGAAGCCTTTACCAGGCTCCCCAGACTTTTGCAGTCTTCCCCTGAGTGATACTGTAGTGTTTTTTTGTTTGTGTGGCCTCCCTTGCTTGACAGAAAGTCCTGGTAGAAAAGTCCACAAGTTCATAGTTGGTCTTTCTGCACCAGAAATGGTGATGCCAGTGTAAGACTGCAGGAGAGTGGGGTGACCACTCCAAGCAATCCATGGGATGTTCAACCTCCTCCAGCAACCTTCCTATGGCTTTACTCTAGGCCTGCCTGGGACGGAGATTTAAGGTGTTTTTCCTTTCTTTGCAGATAAATGAAAGGCCATAAATCAATTCATGCTATCAAGACAAGGAGTAGAGAGTCACATTTGCTTGAGCCATTTAGGCAGTATGTTACATCTTTATAGCTTGTGCTCCCCAACCCAGTCAGTGCCTTTGTTGTAGGGAAAGGTCCCCATGCCTTTGCAGGGATTTGCCGTTCACATTGGGAGATGCACCACCAGGAAATTCAGCTACGTACATTTTCCAAAGAGGCTTTCCACCAGCCTACCTACAGATACAGTTGATCCGCCTGGGAAGGGGAAATGCTTGGGGAGTCTTATATAGATTTATCCTGGGAGAAGATGGGACATCCTTAAGGTTTCAGTGAGAAAACTTCTGTGGATAGCAGAGGCATTTACATTTCCAACTATTTCAGGGCCAATCTACTTGATATTTGAATACTGTTGCTATGGTGACCTTCTGAACTACTTAAGGAGCAAAAGAGAAAAATTTTACTGGACACTGACAGATATATTTAAACAGCACAACTTCAGCTTTTACCACAACTTCCATTTGGACCAAAATTCCAGGTAAGACATTCAGAAACAATTTAACACTTTGTAAAACTCTTGTCTCTTTAAAGATGCATTCTCAGTTGTGCTGTAAGCAGGTATAATCAACGAATTCTTGAGAATTTGCATACTTTAACAAACAAGGCCTTGGGAGGAACTGAGATTTGATTCTTGTTATGATGTTTGATTTTCACTGTACTGCAAAAGATGAGAAATCTCTTGTTTCGGTTTCCAGTTTTGAGAAGACCCATGCCTATGCATAGATTTTTAATATCAACAACTGATCCTATTTTTTCTATGTAAAACTGTTTGCATTTAGCATAATATGTTCTCCACTGTGTGTAACCTTTGAAAATGTGTCACCACCTCCAAATGTGTCACCTCCTCCAGGATGAGAACCCACCTGAAGTATGGTGTGAACATGAGTCTGTGCAGAGAGGACGAATTTGAAATTGCACAAACAAGCCAAAACATAAATATGACACCTGGACCAAATGGGATTGTGCCGTTTTCTGAGGAAGGTAAAAGATTAACTGGTGTTATCTCTATCAATTCTAACTGTTATTATTGTATTTATTGATCCAGCTAGCCAAATTCAGTGACACAGCAGGACCCTTTCTGTTGCTTGTCTCTCTTTCCTCCTAGCAGAAATTTTGCTGGAGAAGAATTCAATAATATTTAAGACCTCAGACTTATGCTTCTGTTCATACTATACGTGGTATTTGAGTATGAAATACCTTTTCCTTTGTGTCTGAGCAAAGGATACAAAAAATTAATGCTCTTCATGATGTTCGCACTAGGAGAGAGAAAAATCCTTACTTCAGTCAATAGAATTAATCAGAGAGTGATGAAGCCCATGGAAAATTCACACTCCTGGTTGTTTTTTACAGATGATATTAAGCATATAAGCAGGCAGATGGATGAAGAAGAGGATTTTAATGTGCTCACTTTCGAAGACCTTCTTTGCTTCTCTTACCAAGTTGCCAAAGGAATGGAGTTTCTGGAGTCCAAATCGGTATGGTGAAGGCTAGCAAATTGTTTAGATAGAAAAGAGAGCAAAAATTGGTCTATGTAAAGGCAGACTGAGAAACAGAGCCACACAGTGGCAGGCTCGAATTATACCTCCTTCCCCAGCTTTATGGCAAAGACTGGACTGCACTTTCAGGCATGTCCCCGAGTAAGAAGCAGTGGCTGCACAGCGCACTTCTGCCTGCTCTGACCCTGGCCCTGGCCACGGCCATGAGCAACTGGGGACTGCCCAGCTTGCTCATCCTCCAGATGGTTGGAGAGGAAGGAGGCAGCAATTCACAGAGCCCTGTGTGAATTCTTTCCCTCTGCTACCAAGTGCTGCAGAGTGTTAACCCATCCTGTCCCTCTAAGTGCATCCACAGAGACCTCGCTGCCCGGAATATACTAGTGACCCATGGAAAAGTAGTGAAAATATGTGACTTTGGCCTTGCCAGAGATGTCGTGAATGACTCCAACTACATTGTCCGGGGCAATGTAAGTTCCTGAGTGCTCTCTATTTTTTGTATCTTTGAGAAATGTTAGTGAACCAAGAAAGAAAAGCTTTTATTTTTCAAATTCCCTGCTAGCATTATAAATAACTGTATAGGCAGTGCAGAAATCTCACTTTTTCTGCCCTTGGCAAATGCAGATTCTCAGCTTATAATTAGCCAAATCAAGGTAGTGATAGTACTATAAAGGAAATGACACCCATGTCCTTTCACAAGCTTACTGAAACCTGTTGGTGGGAAGTGGAGGGAACTGTTCATTGTTACAGACAATAATAGCACAGGGACAATAGCATATGTGTGAGGTATACCAGGTCCTGTGGGTAAATGAAGAAGTACAGGGTGGACATCTCCATCTGAGCTACTCATTGTGGCAGCCAGGGAAAAGAAAAAGGCTTTTCCAGGGCAGAGTGCAGTACCTTCAGCAGTCATCTAAAATAGGTGAGATGAAGTGGCTCATTGGAAGTGCCTATTCCTGTCTACAAAGTAGATATAAAGAGATTACTGGGAGAAGTCGAGCTTTTCACCTAGCAGACATGAATTGATTCTGGTTGAGAATTGAGAGCTGCAGCAAGTCATCTAGAAAACCCGTGTCATGGCATGACCTGGCCTCCTTTCCCCCTGTCTGTACAGGCTCGCTTACCAGTTAAATGGATGGCTCCTGAAAGCTTATTCGAGGGGACGTACACAATGAAGAGTGACGTCTGGTCTTATGGAATATTACTGTGGGAAATATTCTCTTTGGGTATGTTCTGTCATGTGATGGAAGAGCACTGCTTTTCTCTGGTGGCTTCTGAGTCAATGTGTATTCTCCATTGTGTTCCCAGGTGTAAATCCCTACCCTGGCATTCAGGTTGATGCCAACTTCTACAAATTAATCCAAAATGGATTTAAAATGGACCGACCGTATTATGCTACAAAAGATGTGTAAGTGTCCTTTATGAGTGATGCACAGCATGGGGATTTATGCTTACTAGGTCACCATCTGTATGACCTTTAATTCATTGCACACTGCACCCTGTTCAGAAAAGTTGCAAAAGGTGAGATCTTTCTCTAACCCTGTAAAAGGTTTCTTGATCATGCAAGTTTTGTCCTAAAGCAGAAGTGATCAGTGCTAGAGGTTATGTGTGTTTGAAAGGACAAATTTATGATCTGTGTTGAGCTGTGCCTTCCTTACCCAGTTAACTTCCTCTTCTTGGATCAGAGTGGGTTTCTTTTCTCTCTTTCTTTTTTTCTTTTTGCAAAAGAAAAAGTTCTACTGTATTCATTTGGATATTGGCTAAATCTTTGGTAATATTTTTTATTATTATTTTAATAAAACATTAGCATATTTGACTCTGATCCAGGAAGCCAAAGAACCTCTTAGAGAAAAACCCTGCTAGGGAAGAGCTAGTGGGAGCTGCTGTTCCTGTGCTCGCACCTCATGTTTTTCAGCCAGTGCCGCTGTGCCTGGAAAGACTCTTGCTGCCTGCAGGCAGCCCCCAGGGGACAAGAAGAGGAGAAGGTGGCAGGGAGCTCTGAGACCTTGCTAGGTACCTTTCTCATCTTCTCCATGTAGAGACAATAATGGCATTAAAGGTACAGGTGAATCTGAGAGATTCAGCCATAAAGGTTGCTGTGGGATTCATAAATACCAGGAAAGCTATTTGCAAGAGACTTTAGTAGATAAGCAGTGTACTATTCCCTGTTGAAGCTGCAAAATCTTTAAAGTGGTCTTTAAAATTCAGAAGGACACAAAACTCCATAAAAAGACTCACTGGAAAAACTGCCTTCAGTCCTACAGAGTAGCAGATTCGTCCCCAGAGTCAGAGAGGAGTTGTCCTCCTACCATTTTCTGTGTGGAAGCTGGAAAATAAGCTTAGCATGCCAGCACGTCAGCCAGGGCCCCAGTCCTGTGAGGAGGATTTTGCTAAGGACTCCAGTAAAGCTGTGTTTTTAATTTCTCCCCTGTTCCCCATCTCTCTGTATGTTTTTCTCTGATGTGACCATGCTCAAATCCAACCTCTTTTCACAAAATCATGTTGGTGCCCTGTGATTCCCATGCAACTGCAGCATTTCCATGTAGTCCCTTAGCTCATAGCTCCAAAAGCTCATATATTGTCTGTGTCACCTCCTTGCTCTGCAGCTACTGCGTGATGCAGTCCTGTTGGGCACTGGACACCAGAAGAAGACCTTCTTTTTCCAGGCTTGTTTCCTCTCTTTCCTGTCAGCTGGCTGAGGCAGAGGGAGCAGTAAGTAAGCACAGAAAGAAGAAAACATGTTTATAGGGTTTTTGTTTGTTTGATTGATTTTTTTTTTTTTTGAGCCCCACAGACCATAATGGTCTGAAACAGTCTTATGGTTTCTATTCTCATGTGCCACTGTGCTTGGGAGCTATTCCCCAGGGAAGTTACTTACTCAGCCCGTGTTACAGAAATTCATTTCCCCTGTGCAGAAACCAGTGCAGCAAAACTACTGATTCCTACCTGGATATCCACTCTGAGCTTGACACACTATTTCCCCATATCCAGAGTTCTTACCAGCCTTTTGGGATGTGGGGGGCTGTGGGTGAGATTTGCCATTGCAGCCCTGAACCTCTCTGCATGCTGCTAGCCTGGCAGAAGGTGCCAGATGGAGAGGTCCCTTTTCCTTCTCTCACTCACAACAGACACGCATGACACATTTGGTGTCATGCATGCCCACCCGTACTGCCAAAGGTAACACCAAGGGCTGCAATGAGCAACTCCGAAGCTCTATAGCAGGAAAAAAGTCCTTTGCAGCCCAGTGCCCTTCCTCAGCCCAGCTCTTTTTGGCCAGAGAAGAACCAACTCCCTTAGGCAGTTGTCTGGACTCCCTTTGGAGTCAGTGGGAAGTAGCAGACCTGAGCGTGGCTCTCCCCATGGTGTACAGGGATGTCTCACCCAGTACCTGCATCATCAGGAGAAAAGCTGTTCTCCAAGTACAGTAAATCATAACAGAATTTATCATTCATTTCCTCTTCTTGATTGCTAGGTTTACCAGAACATGAAAAGAAATGTTTCTACGCACAAATCCAACGCCAAAACTAAGCCACATGTAAGCAAGGATGAGGAATCTTTTCAGTCCTCAGCTCTGCTCCAGCATGAAGACTCTCAAGTTAAAAAATAATCTGGGTCTAGATCTCAGTATTTTCCTAAACTCCATGTAGCATAAATGCTTTACATCACCACTAGAAAAAGAAGATGTTACTGACTGCTGCTCTATTCACGTTTCCTATGGGCTACTCCATATTTATGTTACTTTGAGGAGAAGACACAATTTTTTTCTCTGAATTCAGCAAACGCATCTGTCCCTAGACTGGAGCAGTTGTCTTTTTGCTGGTTTTCTACAACTGGATATCCTTTTTCCTGGCTATATGTACAGTGTCTAATCAGTGCATCAGAATTCAGACCGTTCTTGCCATACTGCAAGCAAACACAAGGAAATCCATGGTTTTTAGTTAATGTTTACAAGCATGGACTACGATCTAAAGAGAACTGGTGTGATTTCCAGAAGTGCTACACACATCTTGATCTCCAGAGGCCAGTGAGTGTTGGAAAAAAGGCCACCAAAATAGCCAACTTTAGATGCCTGAATTTTAAAATATCAGCCTTAGTTTACAAGGAACTGTATATCTGAACATGTACAAGTGCCTCATCCTGAATATCTCAATCACTATAAAGTTCCCAAATACAGTTCAGGTGAGTTCATTAAGCTTTAGGCATTAATGTGGGATCCAAACATCTAGCTCTGTGCTTGCTGATGAGAAATAAGCACTTAGAGATAGTGATTCCTTCTACCTAAAATAAGCATCCAAAACAGACAGGAGAGGGCAGGAGATGACCTCCCTTCTCCCTGCTCTAGAAAATCCAGATGACTGGCTCCAGCTGCAAATCTCACTTCCACTGAGTTATGGCTAATCCCATTCTCTGAGCTTTGTGTATTTTAATATCAAATAAAAAATATTAATTCTGCATAAATTATCCTCTGAAGCAATTTAGGAGCATAATATCATCACTGCCAATTCCCAGAAGCCTTCCTGTCTGTATAAACCCCTCTGCAATTAAATGAGCGTGCATCTCTTTAACTTTCTCTCAGACTCCCAGGACAATAACCAGAGACTTGATGTTTTTTTTAATACAGATGAAAAGAGACACTATTTTCATGGTGAGGTTTTGGGATTTGTAAACATGCCTTACATAAGGACTAATGGGATACATTTATCTACAGCCCAGTGAATCAAGATGAGGAGATACTGGGTAATATTTTCTTCTGTTACATTTTACAAAATGCTATCTGCAATTAGGATTTCCAGTGGCAAGTGTTGTAAATCAACGTGTTTGGATGGAATGTGCTACCTCATAAATCGAGCTGTTCTTTACTAACATTGTCTGAAAATAATGAATGTTTTATTACAGCAATTACAAATTGTATATTTTGGCTAACATTTTGGAATTAGCAAAGAAACATCAATTATTTTAATCAGACTGCCAGAGAATAGTTTGGAAGTATGAAGACAGAAATAAAACTTTAACTTTTTATGTTCTGGAAAATATAGATGGCTTTTAACATGCTCATGTAACACAATTTCAAAGTGTTCAGCAAAGAGATGTGATGGCTTGGCACTGCTCACACACAGCCTACACGGTGAGCATCGAGCACCTCGTGCAGGCAGGAGCTGTCAGAGCTGGAGGAGCAAGGGCTGAGCTGGTTGCATCCACGCTCAGCTGGCCCTGGAGCCTGAGCAGATGTGAACCAGGCTCATTAGCCAAGATGAGGAGCAGATGGGAAGCCCATGTCCTTTAAAACAAGCCAGGGACTTGCATCCAATGTTTTTCCACAGGATTCAAAAAGGAGTGGACAGAGGTCTCATTGTCCTCCCTACTGAGCTGAGGCACAGGGGTATAAAGGCAAGTGGAGAAGCGCAGAGCTAACACTAACTGCTCGTGATGCACGTGTGGAAAAGCAGCTCAGACAACACTGCACCCTGTGAGGAAGCACGATGAGGAGAAAAACCCTCCTTTAAGGGGTGGACACACGGAGGGTCGTGTCTGCTTCTCTGCAGGGCAGGCAGGGATGGAATAAAGCTTCAGGAGGAATTCAGTGGCAAATACTATCTTTTTGGAACACGTCTCCTTTCCAGGATGCTTCCAACACAACTCAGCAAGGTGTTAGTGCACTCATGAGGTGTGTGCAAGCCTCCAACTGCGGTGCCATTACCCCAAGCCAGATGCTTTAAGGCAGGCAAAGGCTGACAAAGCTTCTACAACCACCGAGACAAGGAGAAGAGGCACTAGGGGGAGCTCCGGCACCGCGCTGAGAGGGGACACGGCTCAGGGAGACGGATGGGATGGGATGGGATGGGATGGGATGGGATGGGATGGGATGGGATGGGATGGGATGGGATGGAATGGGATGGGATGGGATGGGATGGGATGGGATGGGATGGGATGGGAGCCGACCGGGCAACTCCCTCCAGCGGTGTTCTGCCTCCCCACCCCCCACGAGAAAAGAGAAGAGAAGAGAAGAGAAGAGAAGAGAAGAGAAGAGAAGAGAAGAGAAGAGAAGAGAAGAGAAGAGAAGAGAAGAGAAGAGAAGAGAAGAGAAGAGAAGAGAAGAGAAGAGAAGAGAAGAGAAGAGAAGAGAAGAGAAGAGAAGAGAAGAGAAGAGAAGAGAAGAGAAGAGAAGAGAAGAGAAGAGAAGAGAAGAGAAGAGGCCCTGCATCACAGAAAGTACTCACATAATAATAATAATAATAATAATAATAATAATAATAATAATAATAATAATAATAATAATAATAAATGCAGCCCTTCTTCTGTTTCTAGATCTGGATATGGTCTTCCAACACAGGTGTAACCACCGGGTTTGGGATACCTGGAATGGGCTTTCTGGTAGAGGCTGGGAGTAAAATCATGTGATACATCGGAATGGAAGATCAGGAGTTGTGCAGGACGGCAGGGGCTTGTGTTAAGAAAACTGGTTCATGGGGGGATCTGTGACAAGTGATGAAGGAATCCAAGGTTGGATTTGCCACAGAGCCATTTTGCAGTTATGCCATCTTTGATGAGGGTGTACTTCAGCTGGGAAACATTTTGGGAGTGCAGAAATCAAAGCAGACTGGAGATGACTGGGTTAGGGCATCCCCACACATGCCAGACCTCAGCCACCTTCTCACAGCCACCAAACCAGACCAGGTGCTCAGTAGCACAGGGTTTCCTCCTCCAGCTGGAAGCGCTGCTGTGCCAGTGTATCACTGCCTCCTTCCCCGTCCCCAAGTGGCTAATTAATTAGTGAAGTAAAACAGCTTTAAAAAAGCTGGCACAAAAAGATCCACCCAGGAGGAGTTCATAGAGCTCTCAGAAAGAGGTGGCAGAGGAGCTCAGCTCCCTGGATGAGCATCCTGACACTGGTCTGGGGGTCCTTTGAAGACCTGGTCCAATTCATGCTTCTGGAGATGCTTCATGTAGACGAGACAAAAAAGGGGCTGCTCGGCTCAGGGATTCAGATTTAAGGGGCTGTGCTGGACAACTGATATTTAGGTAAAGGAGCAACACTCCTGGCAGGACTGGGGTAACCCAGGGGTCTTGGCTATGGATCAGGTCTTGGACAAGGAGAGGTGTTGAGGAGCTGTGGTGTGTGCACCATGCCCTGTCCTTTATCTATTTCATAGAATCATCAAGGTTGGACAAGACCTCCAAGATCATCTGCTCCAACCACCCCCCTACCACCAATGTTACCACTGAGCCATGTCCCCAAGCACCACGTCCAACCTCTCCTTGAACACCCCCAGGGACGGTGACTCCACCACCTCCCTGGGCAACCCGTCCCAGTGCCTGACTGCTCTTTCTGAGCAGAAATGTCTCCTCATTTCCAACCTGGACCTCCCCTGGCACAGCTTGAGGCCATTCCCTCTGGTCCTATCGCTAGTTATCTGTGAGAAGAGGCTGACCCCCAGCTCCCCACACCTTCCTTTCAGGTAGCTGCAGAGAGCAATGAGGTCTCTCCTGATCCTCTTCTTCCCCAGACTAATCTTCTGAAGCAAGCCTGGAAGTCTCATCTAATCACAACCCAAGGGTTTCACCAGTGCCGTGACAGCCCTGTCCTGAGATCCCAGGAAGGAGATGCCCATCTCTGGCTTCCACCCAGCTCCCCCTGGAGAACTGAGGACCTGCAGGAGGCCAACAAGGACAGCCTTTGGGAGATCCTTTGGGGTCTCTGCACCGGAGAGACCGGTGAGCAGCCGGAGGAGGGCAGTGTGAGGCAAGGCTGGGAGCAGGGCCCTGCCCTCACCCCTGGGGCTTTTCCAGCCCAGGAGCAGGGGGTGACACTGGGCTGGCACCGGAGGCGACAGCTGGGAGCAGCCAGGAGGAGGTGGCGGGCAGACAGCAGCTCCTCATCGGAGCCAATAGGACCGGGGGTTTTGTTTGGTTTGGAGGGCCTGGGTTTGTCCCTGGAAGACGAGAGGCCTCCTCCCTTCTTTACAGCTCCAGTGCTGCTTTCAGGAACAGGCGGCGGGGAGGAGGCAGGAAAACCTGCCAAAATATCCCAAATACCCATGGGGGCTATTTGGGAAGCAGCGTGGCCATAAGTGAGCTGGGCACCTGCGTCCCCTCGCTCTCACAGCGCCCAACACGAAATATTACCCACAAAAGGCCAGGGGCCTGCAAGGAGGCGTGCAGTTAACGCCTTCGAAACCTTCGACCCCGCAAACAACAAACCCCGTGCCTCTGCTGACTGAACAGGTTTGCTGGATTGGGCTTGAAGAGAAACACGGGGCCGAGGGAGCTGTGGGGCAGCCACCATGGAGCTTCTGGCCATACAGGGCCTTGGGTAGGGGGAGTAAATGGGTAGGACATGTGGGGAGACACGGCCACATGCATCACCTCCCCACCAGGGTTATGTTTCAAAGGCAGGAAAAATAGGAAATAGGATCACAGAATCATTAGTGTTGGACAAGACCTCCAAGATCACCTGGCCCAACCATCCCCTACTACCAATGTCACCCACTAAACCATGACCCCAAGCACCACGTCCAACCTCTCCTTGAACACCCCCATGAGTTAGGAGGACAACAAGGACCTCGGGCTTTCTATTGCCCCAAGGTGAAGGGGGGGACAGCCCGGGGGCTTGCAGCTGCAGTGTGGTGGTGTCCTTGGGGAGGGACTCAGCACCAACATCTGCGGCCACATCATGCACAGTGCGAGGCCAAAGGCTGCGGCTGGGGGACACTGTGCTGCCCAAAGAGCATGGGGGGAGACATCAGCCTCTGTGAGGGGCTGGGAGGGTATGGGAGTGACCCCTGGGGTTATAGGGCTGCCAGTGATAGCTGCTTGGCCTCGGGCTCCTGCCTGTCGGGGCCATACCATTGGGTGCATGCTGTGGTCAGAGCCCGGGCCACCCTGACCAGGGTGGCATCTCAGCGGGGAGCCTGGGGACAGCCCCAAACACCCCATGGCTGACCGAATCCTCCGGTGCTTAATTTGACTTTTTCCCCATTTTCTCTCCACGCTTCCTTTAGGCTCCCGGAGGGGAACCAGGACCATCCAAGCTCAGCCCCAACAGCACCTGTCCGAGGGGGCAGCAGGGGGGCACAGCCGGTGGCACAGCTTGGCACACCGTGCTGTGCCATGCCATGCCATGCTGTGCCATGCCATACCGTGCCATGCCATGCCGTGCCGTGCCAAGCCGTGCCGTGCCATGCCGAGCCGTGCCGTGCCGTGCCTTCCCCCCCGTCCCCCGGCTCCTCTCCCTTCCCAGCAACGAGGATCCCACTGGGGAGCAAGCGCTCAGCATCCAACCCTCTCCGAGAGGCATGTGCTTAAACAAGCCGGGTATCAACCCCACGATAAAAGTATTGGGTTATTCTGCAACGTAATCTACATCAAAGCCTCGGGGGCTGCCGGCTTGAAAAGATCCAAGATGTTTTCTGAGTCCTTATCATGTCTGTGCTTAGGGGGAGCCATAAATTCCACAGGGCGGACGAACTAACACACGATTCCTCCTTCCCTTCGCTCTCCTTGGCCACCAAAGGGCTTTTTTTTTTTCTTTGCTCTTGCTTTTTTTCTTTTTCTTTTTTTTTTTTTTTTTTTACCTTGCAAACAAAGCTCCCGGTGGTTCCGCGCCGTTAACACGGGGGGGCACGGGGAGGGATGATCTCCCCACCCCAAGCTTCTCCTAAGTGATGGAAAAATACTAGTTTTTCAGACAAAAACGCTTAGTACGAACCAAGAAGGTGCACCCGCAGCCCTGCAAGGCCCTTCCCGGGGTTTAACGGGGTCGGTTCGGGGCGGGGGGTGCCCGGCACTGGGCACCAGCCGCCGCCCCCATTGGGACCGGCGGTTCCCTCGGACCCGGCTCCCCCGGGGGCAGGGAGATGCCCTAGAAAATGGTGATTTTCGGCTCCAGATGGAAGGTTTGGGGCTCAAGGAGGAAAGCGGGGAGCCCGCAGAGACGGCTCCGGAGCCCCGGAGCCCGATGGGGAGAGCGGGGAGCCCGGCACAGCAGCGTCTGGCCGGGCCAAAGCCCTGGGAGAAAGAGCCCCTCGGGGGAAAAAAATTAAAACCAATGTAAAATAAAATGAAAAGAAATAAAGTAAAACGAAAAGACGTGAAATTAAAAGAAATAAAGTAAAACGAAAAGAAATAAAACGAAAAGAAATAAAATAAAGCGAAAAGAAATAAAATGAAAAGAAATAAAGTGAAATGAAATAAAGTGAAATAAAGTGAAATAAAGTGAAATAAAGTGAAATAAAGTGTAATAAAATAAAATAAAATAAAATAAAATAAAATAAAATAAAATAAAATAAAATAAAATAAAAGTAATAAAATAAAAGCAATAAAATAAAATAAAAAAATAATAAAGAAACAAACCAAAACACATTAACACCAGGCGATATTTCTCTCCAACCGGCCTCTCCGATTGGGCAATTGTCGATTTTAGAGGTATTGAGTGGCTTTTATCCTCTCGGGATCTAGGGAAATAAGAACATAATAAGAACATAATAATAATAATAATAATAATAATAATAATAATAATAATAATAATAATAATAATAATAATAATAATAATAATAATAATAATAATAATAAAGGAAACACGGGGGGAGAGACCAGGGCCTCTCTTGCGCTCCTGTGTCCGGGGATGGAGCTGCCCAACGGGACCCGCTCCGCTCCGGGGGCTTTGGCCGGAGCAAGAAAAGTCCCAAAAAGAAGGCAGCAAAGGGGGGAGCTGCAGCCAGGGCCGTCTCGGGAACCCCCACCGCGGCAAAGCCTCGTCGCCTTTGTGTCCCCAAATCCGCGGGGACTGAAGAGGGAAAACCCTCGTGGAGAAATGCAGCTGGAGGCGGTGTCCCTCTCCCCGATTTTTTTTGGGGGGTGACAAAAATCCTGCCCCAGCCGAAACGAAGGGGGACAGGGGAAGGGGAGTGTCGCTATCCCCGGAGCCGGTGCGGGCAAGGGGGCACAGAAAAAGCCAAGGAGAGGAGGATCGGGGAGGGGGCACCCCGAGCTGGCCGTGCCCGGCCGATTTAGGGTTTTTCTGGGCTTTGGTGCGTTTTAATACGATATGTTGGGATTTTTGTCGTTTGGATGTTTCCTTCCTCCCTTTGTGGCATCATCAACTTAGCATGGGGGCTGCGAGCCCCGCTCCCCCTCCCAGTTCCCCCAGCAGCACCCAGGTGCGATGCTGGAAACGGGAGGGAACCCACCTCGGGGGAAGGCTGCTGGCGCGCGTTGCGCTCTTGTTATTGTAGGGTCGCGACTGTGGGCTCGCAACCACGGCCGTGAGCTTGAGGCAACCTCGTTTTCCGCACGGTAGCCGTGCGACGGGACAGGGACACCCGGGCACCGACCACCGGAGACCCCCGGGAGCCCGGGGAGAGCCGTCGGGGAAAGCCGGTGCGACGTGCTGGGAAAGCGGGGGGGGGGGGTTTCTCGGCGGGTGAAAGGTTCCCTGGCTGTGTCATGGGAAAAGATGCAAATATGCAAACGTTTTCTGGCATTGTCCCGGCTCAGGGTGAAAAGTTAAAGCATAAAAGCGGCGGGGGGAGAGCTGAGAAAAGGGGAGGTTGGGGCGGGGGGGGGGGGGGGGGGGGGACGCCTCTTCAAAGGGGGCTGGCTGGCTCGGGGAAGCCGGCTGCCGCTCGCCCGCTCTCCGGGGCGGGTTCCCAAGGCGTCGGGGTAGGAAATAAAAAATAAAAATAAAAAATACGAGTGTGCCAGGAGGGGAGGTCACCTTTTTCCCCGAGGGCATCGCCCCCCCCAGCCTCCCCGGCTTTCCCGAGGGAGATGGGAGCGGGCAAAGCCTTTCCTTCGGTACCCCCGTGGGTGCCCCGCAGCCCGGCTTTGGGGAGCTCTTTTTGGGGCGGGAGGTGCTGCTCGAGCACAGGGCACGGGGCTCACGTCGAGGCCGTCTGGGGGCGAGGGGAAAGGAGCCCCCAAAGGCATCGGGGCCCCGACAGCGCCGGGTTTGGAGGCTGCGGGGACACACGCGTGGGGACAGAGGCTGTGCCCTCCGAGGGGGGGGTCTCCTCTTACCTCGCCTCCATCGCCTGTGACCGAGTGGGCAGCGCCCTAGAAAGAGCAGCAGGCCGCGGCGGCGGGGGGGTGGGGGTTTGGTGGCTTAAAAGAACCCACGAGAAAGAAAAAAAAAAAAATAAAAAAAATCGCTTGGTGGATTTTTAATGAAAACTCCCTCCTCCTCCGCCCCTTCCTTGCCCCCCAGCCCCAAGAAGAGCTGGTTAAAGCGCTGCCCGCAGATCGGCCGCGATACACGGTTCCCATATTCCCACCCTCGCCCTTAGATCTCCCTCTCTGTCTTTTGCAAGTCTCTTGATTTCATCCTTTGAACCTGTGATTGGAGGTTAAAGTGCACCAGGTTGCAATGGAAGGAGGAAGCTCTTAAACAATAAAGGCTTGAATATTTAGCTGTGATCAGGTCGCTGCCCTCTCCTTATCTTTTTAAATGCAAATCGTCTTTTAGGGGTAGTAGCTATATACCCAGCGCCTCTCCACGTCACCTGCCTTTGGTGTGTCTGGGCCATTACTAATAGGGCCTTGTAAACAATCGTTAATCATGTAAGTGCTGCCGGCCATCGGCTTCGGACCGGCCCCGGCAGCGAGCAGCGCTCGGCGCCGAGGCAGAGCGGGGCCGCGGCCCCTCCGCCTGCCCCCTCCCCGCCCCGGGGGAGCCCGGCCCCGGGCCCCAGCAGCTCCGAGAGCCCCAGCAGCATGCGGAGAGCCGCCGCCGGGGTCCCGCCAGCATGTACGTGAGCTACCTCCTGGACAAGGACGGGCCCATGTACCCCGGCCCCGTGCGCCACTCGGGGGGGCTCAACCTGGCGGCGCAGAACTTCGTGGGCGCCCCCCAGTACGCGGACTACGGGGGCTACCATGTGAACCTCGACAGCTCCCAGTCCCCCGGCACGGCCTGGCCGGCTCCCTACGCCGCTCCTCTCCGCGACGACTGGGGAGCCTACGGGCAAGGGGCGCCGCCGGCCGCCGGAGCCGTCCACGGCCTCAACGGGGGCTCCCCGGCCGCAGCCATGGCCTACAGCCCCGCCGAATATCACCACCACCACCCGCACGCCCACCACCACGCCGGCCCCTCGCCCCACTGCTCCGCCGGGGTCATGCAGCCCCTCAACGCCGCCGCCGCCGGGGCCGCCCCGGAGCCGCTGTCCCCCGGGGGGCAGCGCCGAGGGCTCTGCGAGTGGATGAGGAAACCGGCGCAGCCCCCCCTCAGCAGCCAGGGTAAGCGGGGAGCCGCCGGGGAGCCGCGGAAAGGGGCGCCCCGTCGGGGGACGGGGGGGTCCGCGCCCGTCGGGGGGCGCGGGGAGGGGGACCTCGGCACAAACCCGCTCGGGAGCTGCTCCTCGGCGGCGTTTTCTTGCTGGCCACCGAGGGGGGAAAAGCGCTGCTGACAGCAGCTCCGCGCTCCCCGGTACGCGGCCTGCGGCGGAGGGCAGCGGCACAGCCCCGAGGGCTCCCCGTGCGCCCCGTCGGGGGGTCGCGGAGCTCCGGGAGCGGGCTCGGGCGGCATCCCGAGGGCATCTCTCCGCTCTTCCTCCCTCCTCCGCTCCGCTCGTCCACTTATAGCCACTTAAAAGATTTTTATAACCAATTACAGGCGTATAAATCATCGGCCGGTGTCGCTCCGCATTTGTTTCTGACTCACTGGCCGCCTAACCCTTTAGGAACCCTTAGCGCGACCTGGCCACCCCTGCGGGGATTTCGGGTGCCTTCGGTCCCCGAAATGGGGCCGGGAGGTGCGAGGGCGTCCCCCCCCACCTTGTGTCCCCCCCTCCCCGTTCCCCCGGCGGCCGAGGCTGCCTGGGGGAGGCCGGGGGAGGCTGCTCCCGGCGCCGCTCTCCCTTGTGATGTTAATCCCCCCGCAGCCCCTCTTTTATATCTCTTCCCCCCCTTTACATCTGCCACGGGGAGATGCATGCCTCCCGCTTTGATGTACACCTTCCGCTGCCATTGTCTCTCTTTTTTTATTTATATTTATAAATATACGGCCGAAAAGCACCCAAAAAAGGGACTTCGGGGCATCTCTCTCCCAGCTCCGGGTGGCTCCCCGACGGCACGGGGAGGGGGGTCCCGGGCACCGAGGCTCTGGGGAAGCCCCGGTGCCCCCGCCGCTGGCTCCGGGTGGCGGTGGCGGTGTTGGAGGAGCTCCCCCGGGGCCCGTGGCGCTTCCCAGAGCAGCCCGTGGTGTTCCCACAGGTCGGGGCTGCTCGGTGGTGGCCGGTCCCTTGGCTCCATTCAAATTCTGCCTTTGGAGCCAGTGTTTATGTTAATGCGCGAGGCTGGGGCTGGGGGGGGGGGGGGGGGATGAAAGCGCCTGCCGCCATTTGTTCAGTAGTGGTAATTCAAACAGAATGTGGCTGTCATTAAGGCTTTGAGAAGGATTTTTTTTTTTTTTTTTGTCTTTGATAAGATCTCCTTGTCCCGCATTGTTTGGGATTGTGTTCCCTATTCACTGGCTCTGGGGAGTTTTCTCTGATCAGGCTTGTATCTTTACAGGGTGCTTTTGTTGTGGTTTGCAGAGAGTTTACCTGAACAAAGTCAGCCTGCCAGCCATTAAGCACCTAGGGGGCAGAAACTCCCCGCGCCTCAGATCTCTGGGGAAGGAGGAGAAGGGCCGGGGCTCCAACCAGCTCAACCAGAAACGAGCCCAAGAAAGGAGGTCACTCCATGCAGCCATGCATATACTCGCCGGCCACTCGCCGAAATTCGCCTTCGGACTTGGTTTTGTTCAATTTGGGGGGCTGCAACCGCACGGAGCCCTCCCGGGGGCACCGCGGAGCCCCCTCGGGCCCTGCCCTACGCCGGCGGCGGGGCGAGGGGCGGCGGAGCCGGGCAGGAGCCCGGGGACTGCTCCGGGCTGGGCTCCGAGCCGCCGGGCCCTCAGCAGGATTTTCCTTTCTTTTCACCTTTTCTTTTTTTTTTCTCCCACTTTATCCCCCCTTTTTCATTTTTTTCTCCAATTTCCCCTTTTTTTCCATAGTTTTTCCTTTCTTTCCCCCCATTTTTTTTCAATTCTTCCCTCCTTCTTCCTTTTTTTTCCCCCTTTTTTCTTTTTTTCTTTTCCCTCTCCTCCTAAGCCCGTCCCCGATGGGGAACGCAAAGCAAACCCCAAGGCGGCCCAAAGCGCGCAATAAATTTGTCCCCAGAAAAACGACCGGGAGCGCACCGGGGCGCAGGGTGGGGGTGGTGGCGGAGGGCCCGCGCCCATGTCGCTGTCGCAACTGACATTCCCGCAGCTTTTGCAACACGTGCCCAAGGTCTGAGGGACGGTTTAACTGCTGCTCTCCCCTCTGTTTGCTGTTCTCAGGGGAGCCCGGTGCAGGGAGAGGCGGGCAGGGAGCCGGGGTGGCCTCATCCTGCTCGCCCTGCGCCCTCCGGGAGCCACCCTGCGGCGGCTGCCGCGCAGCTCCGCGCTGCTTTTGCTTTTGCTTTCCCAACCCGGGCTTTGTTCCCCGCAGTTAAAACCAGGACGAAAGACAAGTACCGCGTCGTCTACACCGACCACCAGCGGCTGGAGCTGGAGAAGGAGTTCCACTACAGCCGCTACATCACCATCCGGAGGAAAGCGGAGCTGGCCTCCAGCCTGGGGCTGTCGGAGAGGCAGGTGTGTGCTCCAGAGTGTGGGGTCGGGGTGTATGGGGTCGGGATTTGTGGGACAGGGACAGGATGCGCGCGTCGGAATGTGTAGGGTTGGGATGTATAGGGTTGAGATGTGTAGGGTTGGGATGTGTAGGGTTGGGATGTGTAGTGTCGGGACGTATAGGGTTAGGATGTGTAGGTTTGGGATGTGTAGGGTCGGGATGTGTAGGGTCGGGACGTGTAGGGTCGGGACGTGTAGGGTCGGGACATGTAGGGCTCGGATGTGTAGGGTCGGGATGTGTAGGGTCGGGACGTGTAGGGTCGGGATGTGTAGGGTTGGGACGTGTAGGGTTGAGATGTATACGGTTCAGATGTGCAGGGTCGGCATGTGTAGGGTTGGGATGTGTAAGGTCAGCATGTGTAGGGTCGGGATGCGCAGGGACGGGATGCGCACATCGGGATGCAGGGATGCTCGGGGCACAGATGCTCGGGACAGGGAGGGAGGCTTAAGTGCAGGGACGCTCGGGGGAGGGATGCTTGGGGCAAGGATGCGCGCTACCAGGGATGCGCACACCGGGATGCGCAAGGAGGCTCCCGGCGCCTCTCCCATTACGGATCCCCGTGGTGGTGGGGGGACAGCCGGAGGCGACACCCCCCTAACTGCCCTCTCTTCCCCCGGCAGGTGAAAATCTGGTTCCAGAACCGGCGGGCGAAGGAGAGGAAGATCAACAAGAAGAAGCTGCAGCAGGCGCAGCCCGGCGGTGCGGAGCCGCTCAGCCCCGGCGCCCCTCTGCAGGGTCCCGCGGGGGGGGCAGCAGCCGCCGGGCTGGGTCCCGCCGCCCCCCAGTGACAGCGGCCGGGGGGGCCGCAGCTCAGGGACTGCTGGAGGGCACGGCCGCAGCGGGGCCGGGCCGAGCCGTGCCGGGCCGGGCCGGGGCCGGGGGGGTCTCGGTGGCACGGTGGGAGCGGCCCCCCCCCCGCCTATGCACTACACCGCCCCGCGGGGCCGGCCTTGTGTACAGAGTGTACAGTGTGCGTGTCTCGTCGTCCGGGGGAATCGTGGCGGTGGCTTTATTATTATTAATATTATTATGGTTTTCGGTTTTCCTTTTTTTTTTTTTTATTGTTTTTACCCTGGAGTTTGTTAGATAAAAGGGGGGGCGCGGGCGCTGCCTGCCTGCCCCCCGTGAATCTCAGGGATCCGCAAGGTTTTCACAATGTTGTCGGGTTAACGATGAATTTTAACAGGAAGAAAAGAAAAATTAAAGCACATTTTTTTATTTTATATTTTATTTTATTTTATTTTTTTCTCGTGACCATAAATATGCAAAACGTTCATCCTGCCCTAAGGGTCAGAGCAGACAAGATAAGGCGCTGTTTAAACGTTCAGAAGTGAATTGCTTAATGTTAGACACTTGTAAAAGAGCCCATAAATCCCGTGCTGACAGTCATCCAGCCAGATTTATTAGCCGCAGTGCAGAGAAATTGGAAGAGTGAAGTCTCTGCAAATCATGTCCAGTCGTGCTGGAGGGGGGGATCCTTGTCTGTGCGTGCAGAGCTAACTCAAAGTGCCTGGTGCCATTTTGCACAGCTTGCAGTGTCCTTTAATTTAAATTATTTCTCTTTTCTCGCCCCCTCATGTTACTTGGCTCACTTGGATTTTTTTCCAGTTAGTTTTCAAAACTCTCCTTGGATTTACCAGCTTTGCCTTCATCGCATCCTCACTGAGAGCAGAAACCCACAGAGGAGCCCTGTGCCCTTACACAGCTCACCTCGCATGGGCTGTGCCCATTCACCATTTCTTCCTAAATGATGGGGACCAGGATAGAAATGCCAAAGGCTCATCCAGCTAGAGACAAAAGGAGAAAGATCTGTTTGATTTGGCCAAATCAACCAGTGCCCCAGGCTGGCTGTGGGACCCACTCGTATGGGGCCATGCCCTGGTGGGAATGGGAGCACTGCCCAGCCTCAGGCACATTTTGGGGTGATTTATGCAGTTTGCTGACTTCTCCAGCACACGGCCCTGCATCACTCTGGTTTTCTCACCAACTCCATTCCAAATACCCAATTTGCCTTATTCTGGGCATTTTGTTTTTCCTCTTCTCACCTTGCTGACAGCCGAAGCCACGTGCCAGTGGGATCTGCAGGACAGCACGGGCAGGATGGGTTTACCCCATGGACCAGGTGTCTCCTCTCTGTACCAGAGAAAGGATGGGGAAATGCTGACAGCTGTCCACAATGTTTTTTCTCCAGCTTTTTGGGCTGGGCACGGGCTGGCAGCAGCCCTAAGGACCTGAACCTGGTCTCCCATGCATGGGGGGAGACCGAGGTGGGGAGCAGCACCCCCAGTGCAGGGAGAGGTTGTGCCAGGGAGCATGGCCAAGTCCACAGGGCTTTGCAGGCACCATCCCCTGCTCCTTCCTCTCAAGGGAGCTCGGGGGCTCCAGGTGGGTGCTGTCCCCCTTCGAGGATGCCCTCTGGTGCCCGGGGCCACCCCCGCAGCATCGATCCCGGGCCCGGCTGCTGCCTGAGCCGGTGCGGGTTGCTGCGATACGCCTGTCAATAAACCCTGTTTGGATTGTGGAGCGGAGCGCAAGGTTTGTTTGTTTAGTGGTTAGAGGTTCAAAAGTCGGCATTGTCCCACTGCAGAACGAGTACAAGTTTTTTCTCCCTAAGGAAAAGCTGGCTGCGGCGGGCGGGCGGGAGGGAGGGAGAGATATCGGTGGGCCCTTTTATTTGCTTCCAGGAATAATTAATGGCAGCGCAAAAAAAAAAAAAAAAAAAAAAAAAAAAAAAAAAGGAAGAAAAAAGATGACCACGGAGTTATGAAGGGCTATCAATAAGTAAATTAATCACAAAGGATCTGTGGGTGTAATAGGTGCTGCTTGTCAGGGTTTGGCTGGCACTTCCCCATGCCCCTGGAGCTGGGGTGACACGGGGCTGGCGGAGCCCTGGGATCACCACCACGAGGGTGGCATGGGGCTGCCCAGACAGATCCAAGACACCAGGACAGATCCTGTACCCCTCCAGCACCACGCTCCTGGTTGTCTTCAGTGCTGAAAGTGTCGGGATCTCCAGCTCTTGTCTATAGGACTTTTGAGCAAGAGTTTCTCCCCTTCAGGTGAACGTCTTATGATGAAGCATGAAGCTCTCACTTCTCCAAATTATTCTCACAGAATCAAGCCCACTGTGTTTTAAGCAATCCCCATTTCTGATCTCTTTTCCCTTTGCTAGTGAATGTTAATTTTTGAGCTCTCCACAAGTTCTTCCTGACGGTAACAGAGAACTCAAATTTCTTGCTATAAAGAGGAACCAACCGAGCAAATTATATCCACACCCAATTTCAAACATTTGCCCCCTCCCATCCCCAAACAAATAAACCACCAGCCTTCCGCCTTCCTTTATATTCCCTGTGCACCATAAAGGAGTGTAAAAAGGCACAAGCTGGATAACTTCTTTATTTGGGGCAATATTTGCAGGGATATGGAGCACTCCGGTGGCCAGACTATGATGCTGAATGGGATTTGGCAGCGGTGAGCTGGTTTTGGTGACCCCCCTATACCAACCCCATTATGGCCATCAGCCTGCTAGCTGAGCAGTATGAAGTCAGTAAGCTTTATAGAAAAAAAAGGAAAAAAAATGCCTAAAGTCAGCAGCAAGTAACCAGCCCCAGAAACCCTGGATCCCACCGGGGCCTGGAGCCATGTGCCGAAGTTTTAAGAGGTCCGAGCCGAAACCAAAAGTTGAACTGGTGCCAGCGAGGCGGTGCTGGAGGCCTTCCAGGAGCAAACAGCTCATGAAGGGTAAGGAAAGGCAGAGAACAGGGGTCAGGGGAAGGCACGTCTGGGTGTGCAGCAGCTCAGGGACAAAATAAGGCCATCAGGGCGTGAAGGGGCACGGGGCGGGTGGCACGAGGGAGTGGAGGGCAGGGAGATGCACACGCAGTCTATGGAGGCTGACCTTGGCCAGGAGCTGTGGGTGAAGGCTGCTGCGGAGGAGAAGTGCCAGGAAGCTCTGGGGACAGTCCCTCTTGCTGCTTCTGAGTGAACACAGGCTGTTTCTTTTAGTTAATGTCTCAGCTGCCGTGATGCCTCCTGCTCCTTTCTCGGCTTTTCGTTCTTTTGGAGGTCAAGCTGACCTTCCTTGAAGGAAGGGGGCAGGCACTCCCTTGCAAAGGGACAGAAAAAATTTGAGCTATTCACTAAAATAAACAGTTTGTTGCTGGGAGACTGGATTCGGAGACCAGGAATCCCTTTCCAGACCTGTATTTCTAAATTAAATTGTCATCCATTTGGGGATGACGCCCACTGCATCCCCCTGCAGGTGCTTTCAAAGCATCACCACTATGGGCAAAGAGAGGATGAAAACTCACAGCAGAGTCTCACTTCATGCCCACCTGGATGTGTAGGTGCAGATCTGTGGCAGACGTCAGGCCCCATTAACCATTGGCAAGATCACCTTCTTCCCTCAGAGGGTGATGAGGCCCTGGCACAGGCTGCCCAGAGAAGCTGTGGATGCCCCATCCCTGGAGGTGCTCAAGGCCAGGCTGGATGGGGCTTTGGGCAACCTGGTGTGGTGGGAGGTGTCCCTGCCCATGGCAGGGGGGTGGAACTAGGTGAGCTTTAAGATCCCTTCCAACCCAAATCGTTCTGTGATACTATGAAGGTGGCAAGCAATAGTTTTCCTCCTGTTCCTTTCTTCCTCTGGTCATAATGTAATATCTAATCTGTTGGCCACAGTAGAGGCTTTGATTCACTTCCTCCAATTAACAAAAGTGCATCACTGTCTTTGTATAAAGTCTTAAAGGACTGCTTCTATCTGCTTATGTTGAGTTGTACTGTGAGTAGCTCATGCCCAATGTAACATTTCAACTCGTGCTCTGCCTCCCAACACTCCTGCACCCAGATATAAAGGCAGGGTGGGAAGGAAAGCTTTCCTATGGTGTTATTCAGAGAGAACAGAGCAAGCCAAAACAGAAAAAGCCCTGCAAGAGCAAATCTTGCCACAGAGGAATAAAAGCCGAGTGCTCAGATCTGTCCTGCTCCAGGCATTCTTGTCCCCTTAGTCATCCAGGTATTTTTTGGCAGCTGTCGCAAGCTCGTGTAGTTTTGCTTTTGAGTCAGATCCTGTTCCCCTGACACGTCTTGTTGGCTTCCAAGCAGTCCCAGCCCGTCCCTCAGATACCTTTCACAGGGCCAAAGAGCTTTGTGAGAGAAAAGCTGCCTTATCTCCGGCATTCTTTGGGGAGGATGCTCCCGCCGCAGGTCCTCCCTTCCTCCTCAGGCGAACAAGGCAAGCTTTCAGCCCTGAAAAAATGAGGTTTCTTGTGGTCTAAGCTTTCCCTGATGTGGGTTGACCATCCAAATGGAAAAATCTCTCTGGGCCAGAAGACTTACGTGCTCCCCTGCCTCCCTGAGTGAGAGCAGAAAAGCCACTGGTGGCTTTCCACAAGGGCTGTTTGTCAACGAGGCCTCAGAAAAGGTCCTGCTGCAAAACTCAAACTTGTGAGCTAGGGCTGTGATCCAGGTGTCTCCACCATGGGGCTTGGGATTTGCAAGGTTGAAGTCCTGCATTGATGAATCTCAAGTGGAAGATGGGCAGGATGTGGACACCAGAGTGCTCCTTGGCCTCTGAAGGGATCTGCATTCCCAAATCAAGGAGGAATCAAGAAGCAATAAAAACCCTAATTTTTTCTTCCTTTTCTACAGTTTGAAAATGAGCCAGTCCCTGTCACAGAGGGTGTCAGAAGTGGTATGAATGGTAGTGTTGGTATGAGCTCTTAACTATTGAGCTTTCTCCAAAGGTAACCCAAGCTTTCAGTCATGTTTTAAGGAAATTCCAGCCTTCACCTAATCTAGGGAAATCTGCACAGCTAGTGAATGAGAGGCAGACCTTGCATTAGTTCTTGGTGAACATCACCTCCTATCAGATATGACAAGGAATTTGATTCTACTTTAAATTTAAAATTTGCTGCTATATAATAAACTTCAATAGTAGAAGAAAGCTCAATCCACTCTTCTTCTGGTTACAGTAAATTTGGTATATTTTTTTTCTGTGGCAATAATGTTAATTTTCTAGATCTCTGATCCTCATCGATATGCTTATATGCATCTATACATGTACAGGTAACCACAGTTAGCTGAAGGGTCTTTAAAAACATCTTGCACAACTATTCCCAGGAATGCAGTGACTCAGAAGAAAAACTGACTTTCTCTTATCAGAAGTGTATTCCTTCCTCCGGGACTTCAGTCTAAAAACACGACCCTTCTTCTATTCCCAGCAACTACACAACTACAAAACCACTGTGCCGCTCCAGACCTGCTGCTTTATTCTGTCATCTCCTGCTAAATTCCCATTGTGGCACCAAATGTGCTTTCCATCCTCAAAAGCATGGTCTCTGCTGGTAAAACATGCCCCAATGTTATCTCCTTGCTGGTGGACATCCCTCACCAAGATGTACATTGCAGCTCAACCCCGGGCAGAGCAGGCAGCAGGGACACCCCATGAGGTGTCGGAGGGAAGCCCAGACCTGTCTGTGATCTGCTCTGGGGTCCAGAGCAAAAGGAGACCCTGCTGAGATGGACATAAGTAAATGCACCGTAGCAGCTTGCAGAGCCCACAGAAGAGCACACAGAAGACCAATTCTGTGCTTTTCCAGCTCTGTCACTTTGTGCCACCCCCTTACCTGGCCACCCAGCCTGCTCGGCCCTTGAGTCCCTTCCTCCCAGCCCGGAGAAACACAAGGACTGCCCCGAGCTGCTAGGAGCACGTCAGCACAAACTGGTGATTCACGCCGGAGGAATCAGCAGCATGTTTTTATCGGGTGTTAAAATGTTTCTAGAAACGTTCCCGATGTTTGATCTTGCTCGGTGTACCTTCCCTCTGAGAACATCATGCTTTGTGTACATAGCTTTGTGAAAGACGTGAAACCCTGCTTCCTCCCAGAGCAGCACGTGCTCGGATCCCCGTGGCAATACCCTTAAACTCAGTGGGCTCTGCTGTGAAGGAGCCGGAGCAGATCCCAGCTGATCCCTGCTCCAGCAATCTGCAGCACCAGGGGCCAGGAGGAGTTCTGGGCTCACAAAGCCTAGCTGGTGTGGTGGCATCTCCTCCCCAACGGGGATTTTCTGGAGGCATCCAGCTCAGATGGCAAATGCTCGCTTGATGTGCCAGAGAAGCACACAAAGCTGGGTTCCTACATCCAGCCCAATAAATTAAAAAGTACCTGGGCACTGCAATTAAATCAGCTGGACTAACAAACTGCTGCATGGTCCACAGCCAGCCTTGGCTTGGGCCAGCTATTTCTTGTCCAAGGAACTCCTGGGCACGGTTTGAGTGTTCGTGCAAGCAAGGGGCTGTTCCCAGGACACGGGCTGGGTGCAGCCAGCCTGCTCTGGGTGGTGACAGAGAAGTCGTCTGCATATGGACATTTTGGTGGCCCCAGTGCTTAGGAGTGATTGGAGCCTTTCTCTACTCACTGCTGTAGATGTACTCCAAGATTTATAAGTGGCATTGAATTCATAAGCCAGGTCAGGAAAGACACTCCTCCTTGGGCTTTTCCAAGAAGTTCTGGATAGCTGGAGGTGTGAACACTGCTGGTGAAATGTCCCAGGAGGTCTCTTCTTTTCTGTTTACTTCCTTAGCAGGAAGGCAGGTGGTGCCATGGGTGGACTTTAAGGTCCCTTCCAACCCAAACCATCCTGTGATTCTCTGCTTTCTGCTGCTATTGCCTGGAGGCTCCCCAGTCTGAGTCTGCCCAAGTGGCAGGGTAGGTGCCTGGGAGGAGGACAGCTGCCAACACCCATCCGCCAGTTCCAACCTGCTGGCACGACGGCCAGGAGCAACCTGAGCCTTCACTTGCAGAAGGGAATTTCTGCCTGTTCCTTCACAGTCTCTCATTTCCGCAGGGCTGTGCTGTGGGGCTGGGAAAGGCTCCAGGAACATGTGTTTTTAGCATTGGAAAGGTCTGGGGTTACAGCTGGGGTTGGATTCTCTGTCTGCAGCACAATCCAGCCATGGTCCCTATTCCCCCAGCACAGCTGCTGAGCAAAAATACCTTCTGTTCACTGACTACAACACCCAGCCCTTTGCCTTCTGCCTGCCCCTTCACTTCTCTCTCTCTGCAGAGGCACTGCCCCTCTGTAACTGCCCTGTGGAGAAATTCTGGGTTGAAGTCAAGGGCATCTGAGAATGAAAAAAGAAAAAGGAAAAGGGAAGGGAAGGAAAAAAAAAAAAAAAAAAAAAAGGGAAAGAAGGGAAAAAAAGAAAGGGTAAAATGAAAAGGGGAAATGGAAAAGGGAAAAGAGGAAAAGGGAAAAGGAAAAAGGGAAAAGGGAAAAGGGAAAGGGAAAAGGGGAAACGGAAAGGGTAGAAGGAAAGGGAAAAAAGAAGGAGGAATGGAAAAAAAGGAAGAAAAAAAAAGAAAAACAAAAAGAGAAGAAGAAGAAGAAGAAGAAGAAGAAGAAGAAGAAGAAGAAGAAGAAGAAGAAGAAGAAGAAGAAGAAGAAGAAGGAAAGAAAAAGAAAAAGAAAAAAAAAAGAAAAAGAAAAAAAAAAGAAAAAGAAAAAGAAAAAGAAAAAGAAAAAGAAAAAGAAAAAGAAAAAGAAAAAGAAAAAGAAAAAGAAAAAGAAAAAGAAAAAGAAAAAGAAAAAGAAAAAGAAAAAGAAAAAGAAAAAGAAAAAGAAAAAGAAAAAGAAAAAGAAAAAGAAAAAAGAAAAAAAAAAGAAAAAAAGCCCGTGCAGGACGCCTGGTGCCTGCTGGCGGCGCGGCGCCTCCCGGCGGGGCGCGGGGCTGCGGGGGCCGGGTGCGGCCGGCAGGTGGCAGCGGCGCTGCGGGAAGCTGAGCGGCTCCTTCCCTTCCCTTCCCTTCCCTTCCCTTCCCTTCCCTTCCCTTCCCTTCCCTTCCCTTCCCTTCCCTTCCCTTCCCTTCCCTTCCCTTCCCTTCCCTTCCCTTCCCTTCCCTTCCCTTCCCTTCCCTTCCCTTCCCTTCCCTTCCCTTCCCTTCCCTTCCCTTCCCTTCCCTTCCCTTCCCTTCCCTTCCCTTCTCTTCCCTTCCCCTCCTGGTCCCCTGGCACCTGATGGCTGGGACTCCTCTGGGAGGAGGATATCCTGCAGCTCTCACTGGTGTCTGCCTCACCTCACGTCTCAGGGGGATGGGATAAAAGCAGCCCTGGGAGCAAGTGGGGCTGTGCTGGAGCCAGACATAAATCTGCCACCCCAAATGTTTTTTTTTTTTTATCTCCTGCATCGCTGCAGCTTTCCTGACAATCTCCAGCGCCTGCTTCCGAACCCATTGCAGTGATTTTTCCCAGGCACGGTGGGGCAGCTAGCTCTCGGAGACTTTTTGCCAAAAATATCTTTATTTAGAGCCCAGGGCGAACTGGGCTGTGTGTACCTGATCTGACCTGAGCAGGGGCAGCTGGAACAAGCCATGCATCGAATAAGGGCTTGGTGCCAGCTCACGGAAACCCAAAATGGGAATCTCTGCTGGAATCCCAACACTTCCCCTTAGCGCTTGGATCGGGAAGGCTGTGGAGATGGGGGAGCAACCTCCAGTGCATCACGAGGTGGGATTAAACCTCAGTATGAAAGGTGCGTGCTGCAGTTAGCAGCTAAGGAAAACACACAGAGCACTTTGTGTCCATACGGTGACTTGTTCCCTAAAAGCAGAGCCACGTTCCCTGCTAATGAGCTCATTGGCATCGTCATCCTGTAGCTGCAGAGGGCTTGGCACAACATCACTTACCTTTTTCTTCACTTTTCTTGGTAAATATCAGTTTCTGGCTTCTCCCCCACAACCATCAGCTTCCACCTCTGCTTGCCTCGCCTCTGACCCCTCCTGCTTCCAGCTGCCACCTTCCTGATCCTTATAGGTCCACCCTCTCCTCCTACTGCTTTTGGGGCTCCGTGGAAGCTGCTCGTGCCCACATCCCTCAAAATCTCGCCCTTTGCCTTCTTGGGAGACAAGGAGAAGGGGAATAGATTGCCTTCCCCATGTCCACGGGACAGGAACAGAGGGGATCCTCCCCCAACCCCACTGCTTGGCAATTTCCATTCTTGGGATAAAAACTCCAGCTCATGCAGCGCACGAGAAAATCAGAGCCTGCTAGTGTGCCAGCTTATCTGGAGCAATGTCACCTCACGCAGGCTCACCCTTAGCCAAATACTGACTCACCAGCAGGGGTTAGCAGCGGGAGAGGAGAGAGGGCAAAGCAGATGTCAGACCTGCCCTCGCTGCTGGGAGCTCCGCGGGGAAGAAAAGGCACGATTTCGGATCAGAGGGACTTGAGTGGACGTGTTGAAGGGTATTTAGGAGCCGGGGTGTGAGGTGACTGCTCGCCCACCACTTGCCCCAGGAGAGCTCAGCTCTCTGCCAGGAGGGGCTGCTTTGGGAACGTGACTCTGGAGCCCCACGTCGCCGCGCCCAGCCCAGGTTCCCGGCAGGTAGCTGTTTGCTTTTCCCCAGAGAAAAGCCCAGGGAAGTGGTGTTCAAACACAGGGGCTCTGCTCAGGCTGGGAGCTGGTGTCCCTGCCCTAGCTCAGCGCCGGCCGTGGGGCTCCAGAGTCACTCCTGGCAGGGCCTTGGTGCCCTCAGCTCTCCCTGAAGAGAGATCTTTTCCTGCTTCTGGCTTCTTCTGCCGGTGAAGGCACTAAACCCTACTTGCCTTGGTGCTTTGAGGTCCATGGGGATTGTCCAAACCGAGCACACTTACATTTACCATGCCACTCCCCACCCCTGCTCAGAAGGAATACCAGCATGCTGCCAGCTGCTTGCAGCAGAAGCTCTTCTCCTCACTAAAGCTCCCAAGTTTAGCCCTGCAAGGGACACAAACCATCATGTGAGGGGAGGGACACAGAGGACCTGAGGCTGCCACCGGCACCAGATGATTGTGCCCAGTCCATCTCTGTCATGAAACAAAGCCCAGAAGCCTCTTCTTTGGCAGTGCTCTCCAGGTGAGATGCTCTTCAGGTGCCTCTGCTTTGGACTGGTTCATGCTGCTCACACTCCTCTCTCAATTTTTTTTCCCCCAGTACATTTTTGGATAATCTATGATAAACATATTCATTTCCCAAGGCATCTGTCTCTGCCCAGTGGGTCCCGGTGAGCAGAGTCAGAGAGGAGGGTTTCTGCAAAGGTGAGGTCCCACCTAAGGTCACTCCATTTGGCAGCAGCACAGCAGCAACCTCCCCTCCTTCCAGTGCTGCTGCTGGAAGCTGGGGGCTCCTGGAGCAAGCCCAGATAGTAGGCAGCAAGACCAAATAGTAGAAGAACCACCTATTTGGGTTTTCTACTCCATGATAGGGGCTGGCCAGCCCTGACTAATCTTTTGGGCACCTGGAGACAGAGAGGAATGGAGATGACATCCCAGATGGATCAGGGAACAGAGGAGCTGAGTGTCGGGACAGAGAGTGCTGTGGGGAAAGAAGGTAGGGAAAGGCAGAGTCTGGGAAAAGCCCTGGCTCCATGTGTTTCTCATTTTGCTTCCCCATTCCTCATGCTCACGGCTAAGGCAGAGCTGTGTGCATAGGCACTGGTGAGGTGCACAGCTTTATGGGGTGCTTTGTGGGGTGCAGGAACCAACAAGGGGGGCAATGAGGCAGCTGTGGATAAATGGAAGTGGATAATGTTCACTATTTCTAACATAGGAAATGCAGCATTTTCGCTTTTTGATGGCCTCCCTAGATGTCAAAACAGACGTGGTCTTGGCTGGTGCAGAACTATCCTTTAGATCTGGTTGTTCTCAGCCCCAGGGTAGGAGGAAGCAGGGATGGAGCTGCTGTTCTGAGCCAGGGGGTATAGGAAGTCTGCATGTGCATGTACACGTGTGTATGGGGGGCTTACCTGCTGTCCCCAAAACCTCCCATAAGAACGATACAAGCAGCCAGGAGTGCTGGGACCCCCATGACATTCCTGCTCCCGAGCTGAGCAGCCGGGTTAGCCTCACAGCACAACACTGAGCTCCCAGCCAGCTCTGCCCCTTATGAAGGCCAGACTTCAAGGTGCATCGCCCAGCCCTCCAGGCTGGCTTTGGTGGTGGCTGTAGGGCTGGCGTCCCTTCTGTGGTCATGCCTCAAGGCACCGCCGCCTTCCTGAGCCATGTGTCCTCTCCCAGCCTGCAGCATCTCCCCTCCACAACGCCCATGGCAGCGGCAGCAACCGCAGCGTGGGAGGCAGCAGGCTTCAGTGGAAAAACTTTCACACCTTTGGTTAAATCACCGCTTTCAGCATTGATTTATGGGCATCATTATTCATACAGGGCTGCAGAAACGCAGCGGGGGCTGCTGGATGTGGCCCCAGCCGAGTAGTGGCAGCCCCCAGGCTTTTCGTAGCTGTGTGCCATCAGCCCTGCTTGGAGACAGGAGAGGGAGGTAAATATCCCTTGTAAAAACCTGATCCACAGGGTTAAAGAGAATTAAGTATGCATTATTACAGTTTCAAAGGCAGGGGAACATTTCCTCAGGGAAAAAAAAAAATAATAAAAATGGGTATGTCTGGACACCTGATTTTGGTGAGATGACACGGCACAAGAGCTGTAGCAGCCCTGTAAGCCCCCATGCCTTCCACCAGGTTACCTGCAGCATTTACCTCTGCAAGGTCCCGGGGCTCTCTTGATGCAGCTAAATCTAATTTTTCCATCGGTGCAGTTGTAAGAAAGATGAAAAAAAAAAAAGTTCTAAACCTATCCGCTCTGCCAATTCCCTAACGAAAAAGACTTTATTCGTTAAAATTAAATCATGCAAGGCTGATTCTGCTTTCACTCGTAAAAATACCTCGAGCTCGCGGTCGAACAAGTCGGCAAATTCTCCATTTGTACAGCAGTGCACAAAAAAAAAAAAAAAAAAAAAAAAGAAAGAAACCGAACGCATCACACTAGAGAAAGGGCAGGCGAAATTTCTGCTATTTGCCCTGTAAGGATCTTAGCAGGAAATCTTGGCGTTTTGTGTGATAGATTTCCTTTTTGCAGCTACATCTATTTTTGCAGTGGCTGCCCAGTTGCAATTTCAGTGGCAGATGTTGTAAAAGGGACGTGGAAATTGTTCCGCGGAGCGTTTCCAGTGACGGGCTGCTGCAAAGCGTAAATGGTGCCGGGAAATGCTGGGGTTTAAAATGATTTCACGGTCCCCCAAGTTTGGGAAATGATATTTTAATTAATATGGTGGCTTCGTTTCTTAAGCAGAAGGGCTTTATTTGAATTTTGCTCATATAATCATTAGCAAAGTCCTCACTCATTGGCTGCGTTTAGGTGAAGAAGGACACACAGGCTTGGGCGAAAAATCGCTCATGCAACGTGCAGGAAAAAAAAAACAACCAGGAACGTCCCTGTTCGCACACACACATTAATGCCCCCAAAAGGAAAGAAAAGCAAAAGAATTACACCTTCAGCTCCAGTCTCCACCTTTCCTTATTGTTAAGCGTTTTATGCAAGACGGGGAGAAAAAAAAATAAATAATAATTAAAAAAAGAAATGTGGAAAGCTGCTGCTTCTCCCCCTTGTTTTCAGCCGTGGGACTGGGAACATCCTCTCATCAGGACTGTTGGGACGGGCCTCCTCACCTCTTCCTCACCTCCTCCTCCTCACCTCCTCCTCCTCCTCCTCCTCTTCCTCACCTCCTCCTCCTCACCTCCTCTTCCTCCTCTTCCTCCCCCAGGGCCCTCCCGGGGCCGGTCCCCGGAGATGCTGTGGGGTCTCACCGCGCCTCCCGGTGCCTGCTGCCGGGGAGAGCTCGGAGCTCCCCACCCGTTTTTTTCTTCTTCGTTTCCAGCTTGGGCTCGAGGTCTTACTTTCGATTAAATTCACTGATTTTTTCGCAGCGGCTGGGGAGAAAATCTCGGCGCAACGAGCAGGGAGCCGGAGGAGCCGTGCAGCTGGGAGGCATCTTCTCCCCGAGGCTGGGTTCATGAGAGAGAGGAGGATGAAGAAGGGAAGGGGATTTTCTTTTGAAGGAAAACATCACCGGGACCAGCCCGGGGCACGTCCCAAACCCGGCTGGCAGCTGCCCGCTTTCCTCACCGACGCCCCGGGCGGGCAGCGCAGCCCTGCGCGCCCCGACGGTGCCCGCATGGAGAGGGGCCAGGCACCCGAAATGGGGCATCGGGGGGTCTCAGTCCTGCCCGCAGGACCAGAGGGCTTATTTTTTTCCCCATCTTTTTCTTTTTTTTCCCCCGTCTTTTTTTTTAATTTATTTTTATTTTCCCCCGTCTTTCTCTTTTTTTTTTCTTTTTTTTTTTTCTTCCAGACTCCAAAAGAAAACGAAACAAAGCAGATTTCCAAAGAAACGACCACTAGTCCGGTCTCCTGCCGGACTTCTCCCTAGAAGAGACGTCCCGGAGCCTCTCGAAGCGGCGGGGTTGGCCCGGGGAGGCTCTGCACCTCTCCGCCCGGCTTCACGCCCCGCCGCCCCCCTCTCCGCACCCGCGGGCACGGCGGCCCCAAACCTGGCAGGGGCAGCCTCCAACCTCTTCTCCTTCGCTGTCCCCACCGCTCCGTGCTCCCGGGGTCGCCGTCGGTCCCAGATCCGCCTTCCCCGGGGGAAGCCGCCCCCCGACGGGGGGGACACGGCGCGCCTCCATCGCGGCCCTACAGCGCGCACCGAGCCTCTCCTCGCTGCAGCCTCACGCCTTTCGTTTTCTCGATTTTCTCGGGACGGCAATTTCGGGGGGGGCAGGCACCCAGTTTCCCCGGGGGAAGGCGGGTGACGGCACGGTGGCGGCGGTGGGGGGCCGGCCGCCAGCCCCCTCGGCTCTGTCCCCCGGTGCCAGCCGCTTCCCCGGCTCACCGAGAGTCCTGCTGCCTTCGTGGGGGCAGGTTGGGGGCCAGCAGGTCCCTGGAGGCCCCCGAGGGCATGTTCCCGGGGGGACACGGCTGCAGCTCCTCTTTGCCCTGCAGCTCGCCGGAGGACACCACACAGTCTTGCTCGGGGTCGTTGCTGTTGGCCGCCCCTCGCTTTTTATCCTCTTCCTTCTTCCACTTCATCCGCCGGTTCTGGAACCAGATCTTGATGTGTCTCTCCGTCAAGTTCAACATGACGGCGAGCTCCACCCGCCGCGGCCTGGAGATGTACTTGTTGAAGAGAAACTCCTTCTCCAGCTCCAGCAGCTGCGCCCGGGTGTACGCCGTCCTCGTCCGCTTGTTCTCCTCCGGCTCCACCACGTAGGATCCCCCTGGAGAGAGGGGGACAGGGGGACAGTCAGCCCCGGCCACCTCGTCGGAATGGGGGGGACACCGCCACGGCTGCGGGAGCACCCCCTGGGTGCTCCTCGCTGGCCGCGGGGCGCACGGCGGCTGTTGTTTTATGGCGATAAAAATTTGGGGGAAATTCGCGGAGAAACGGCGTCCCTCGGGGGCGGAGAGAGGCAAAGGAGCCACAGAAAATAATTAATTAATTAATTAAAATAAGAAAATAAAAAAATAAAAATTAAAAAAATAAAAAATAAAAAATCTGCGCCCGCCAAAAAGCGCCGGTAATATGTCCGGTGTAATTTATGTTAGACATGATTTAAAATAAAATAAAAAATATAAAAATAAAGAACAACAAAATGGAGTTGGTGCGTGCCAACCTGCAATATGTCGGGTGTGATTTAAAATAAAAGCAAAACTATATATATATAAATAATAATTAAAATAAATAAATAAATAAATAAATGGGGTTTTTGCGCGCCAAGCACAAGAGACCAAAATAAATCGTATTTTATTTTTTTTTTTTAAAAAAGGAAAAATAATTTTATAAAGGAAAAATAATGGGGAAAAAATAGTGAAAAACAAAAAGGAAAAATAAGAAAAAGAAGGAAAGGGAGATGGAAATGGCACGGGACGGGGTTCAGGGTTGCTGTGGGTGCCCCGGGATTTCCCCCCCCGGGGCAGTCCCGGCCCTTTGCCAGCCTTCGGGGAGCCACCGCTCGGGTGCGGGGACCACAGCCCTGGGGACCCGTGGCTGCCACCCGTCCCTGTGGCCAGGTCGGCCGAGCCCTTTGATTTCTCGTTCCCGGAAACTGCGACAACGGCGACATCGCCATGTCCGCGACATCGCCGTGCCCGCGACGGAGGCCGCCGCTGGGCCGGGGTGGCGAGGGCAGCAAGAAGGACCGGGGATCGGCGTGGAAATGCCACTGCCACTGTCACCAGGGCTTGGAGGCCTGCTGGGGACACTCCAGAACTCAAAGGAGATGTGAAGAGCCGGATTCAAGCACCCCGGGGCTTTTCCCACTCGGCTTTACCCCGCTCGGCTTTATATTCCCATGGGCCATATTTAGGAAATTACAGCCATATAAATAATATGAAAAACTATAAAAATAGACGTTTTCACGTCTGTAAGAGGGTCTGTGTGTGGCCCTTCAAACTCGGCAGCGTGGCGGTGCAGCCAGCTGCCGGGACGGGGCAGTCCCACGGGTCGGGCACGGCGGTGCGCACCGCGCCGGGCTCGGCCAAAGCCCCCCCGGGAGCTTTTTGGGCTTTTACCCCCTCTCATCCCCCTCAACCCCCATGATAAAATCAGTGCAGCCGCCCCTCGGTCCCACGGCCGCGTAAATCCCACGCGTGTCTATGAAAACTGAAGGTTTATAGGGTTTATAGGGTCTATAGGGTGCGGGTGTTCTCATCCCCTGCCCTGCTGTGGCACAGCCCTGGCTGGGTCCCCTCCTTGTCCCCCCTCAGGAGGGAACAGGGCAGAGTTTGCGACCTCGGTGGGGCAAGTTTCGTTTTGCTGAGATTTTTTTTTTTAATAAAGAGGAGCGGAAAAAAAAAGAAGGGGTATTTTGAAAGTTCGGCTTTATCATTTTCCTTCTTTTTTTTTTTTTATTCCCCCCCACCCCAACCGATTCATTCAGCCCTACAAGCGCTCCTCTCGGCCACCGGGCACCGCAACCTGTCCCCTCTCCCCCTCGCTGTGTCCCGGGCACTTCCCAGACTGTTTCACGGTGATTTCAATACCCCGGTCCCTTTTTCAACTGTCTATTTGAACAAAGCCATTAATATAATATTTGCCCTATAGGCGTGACAAAGGCGCAGGACACGATAACATTGTGCAGGGAGAGACAGAAATATTGTTCCGCAGCGGAACTTTCTGCCTAGATAGAGTTTCTTCCCCTCGCTGGCACCTCTGCTTCGTTTGTGCATTGTTTCCCTTGCCCCCGGTTTTAGGTTGTAAAGGCGCAATTCCGGGGAAAAACCCGCGGGCAGGAGGCGGGGAGGGGGGGGATATAGGGACAGCAGGGAGCCTTGGGGACACCAAGGAGCCTTGGGGACAGCGGAGAGCCTTGGGGACATTGGGGAGCCCTGGTGGCTCTCCCCACCTCGGCCACCGCGAGTTTATCGGGGGCCAAAAATTCGTGAAATTTTGCGTGGGACTCGGGCACCCCGCCCCTACCCTCCCCCCCTCCCCAAAAAAAATGATGCTCGTGGGGTTTTGGCCCCCGTGGGCTGCGCGCTGCCGGCTGCCACCCCCGGCGGAGGGGACCCCCGGGGAGGGTGGGCATGGGGGGGGTCACGGCTGATTTTGGGGAGGTTTTCTGCCTGCTGAGGGAGGGAGAGAAGAGGGAAGGGGGTGGCTGCGGGGTTTACCTGCCCACTGTCCCTTCCAGGCGTGCGATTTGGTGGATTTCATCCAGGCGAAGGGCACCTGCACCCGGGGCTCCTCCATCGCCCCCCCGTCCGCCCCGTCGGCGAAAGGCAGCGCGTCCTGGTGGGGGGGAGGAAGGTGATGGTGGTGGTGGTGGTGGTGATGATGGTGCAGGTGGGAGACCCCGGCATCTTCCGAGATGGGAGGCACCTCATAGGGGGAAATATCCGGCGGGCTGCCCTGCTCCAGCGCCCCTAAAGGGCCGGGGTACGGCGTCTGCTGCTGCCTGCCCATGTAGAGGCAGGCGGGGGGGCTGGCGTTGTAATCCTGCGCCTGGCCCCCTCTCTGGAAGGCGCACGGCTCCTTGTAGAGCTGCGCCGAGGCGTAATACTGCTCCTCGGCGTTCATGGCCGGGGTTAAAGGGGGGGTCTCGCAGCTAGGGACACATCGGGCTGCTCCCGCTGCCGGCCCCGGGATGCCTCTTTGACAGCTCGCCGCCCCGTCGGGCCCCGCCGCCCTGCCCGGCTCCCCATAGGCGCCGTTCCCCCCACGTGAGCCCTCCCGCAGCCCTCCTGGGCGGGGCGGGACCCATAAGAGGCCACCCGGGGTTGCCCCGGCCCTATAGACCTTCCCCCCACCGTTACCCGGTCCCCTGGACCCCCTCTGCTCCCTCCGTACCCCAGAGCAAGAAGCCCCCCCCCTCCCCGTCGGGGTAGGGGGCAATGAGGGGGTCGGGGTGCGCCCCGACGTGCGGGGCGCTCCGGGTGGGGCGGCCCCAAAATTCACGCCGTCCTTTTCCCGCACCGCTTGCTCATCCCTGATCCCCTCCCGGCAGATCAAAACCTTTTTATTTTTATTTTATTTTCGGGGGGAGGAAGAGTGGGGGAGGTTGGCATCGGGGCGGATTTGGGCTGCGGGGGCAGCTCGGGCACGGATGCGGCTGTGGGAACGGGTGCCTGGGGGCAGGCACGGTGCTTGGGGTCTCCCTCGGGGGGACCCCAAGTATTTGGGGGGTCCCCAGGGGGCCAGGAGCAGCTTTTTGCCCATCCACCCCCTACCCGAGGGGGGATGCGGCCGTCGGGGACCACAACGCTATCGCCAGGGCGAGCGATAGGCGGCGGATTGTTTGCCGAAGGGGGAAATTTGGGAGCCTTCCCCGCGGCTTGGGCTGCAAAGTGTTGACCCTCGGAGATAATCTGCTCCGAGCCGCTGCCGGTTGACTTGGTGACGAGGCTATGAGGAGGCGGAGAGCTACCCAAAGGGACAAAGATCAGTTCCCTGCCTCCCTGCGCTCGGCCCGCCGGCCGCTCTCGCCGCCTCAGGGGCAGGCACGTTTCCTCCTTCTTCTCCTCCTCCTCCTTCTCCTCCTCCTCTCCTCCTCTCCTCCTCCTCCTCTCCTTCTTCTCCTCCTCTCACCGCCCTTTCCCGCAGCTCCGGGCATTTGGCTCCAGGCTCTGGCCGCAGCCATCGGGGCGCGCAGTGGCCGCCCCGTCGAGGGCCCGGCTCGGCTCGGCTCGGCCCGGTTGGGACCACGCATCCCCGGGCAAGCAGGGAAGGAGGCGCCTCGATACCTGGCTCAGACGGCGGCTTCCGAGGGATCATAAAAGCTTCCCAGTCCATTACACGGAAAATGAGTTTCCGCTATGAATCCATTCGGTCCCCCCATCTCTCGGAAAGCACACCGAGCCTTTGATTCAATATTGAGCCATTAAGCAATTGCTTTCCCAAGCCATTTAACAGCAGCTCTTATGGATAAATAAACAAAAAAGGCTGTAAACCAATTATAGTGCGGATAGTGAAAAAGTATTTTATTAGCGGGAATTACCGATAGGCATCGCTGCTCCTCCGGCTGCCCCCGCCGGGAGCCCTCCCTCTCCATCCCCTGGCATGCCGGGCTGGGGTATGGGACCTGCATGGGTCCCACAGCCCTATATGCTCCCCTGGGGCTGCTGGAAGGCACAGGTGTCCTCCGATCCCATCGGGGACTTCTTCCATGCCTACACCTCCAGCCCCTTGCCCTGGGCTGGAAGCTGCGGGTTTGGAGCCCCCCCAGGGCTCTGTGCTGCTAGTGGGGTTCAGCCAGCCCCTGGTTGTGGGGGCACAGCCCTATCCCCGTGGGGAGCCCAGCTCTGCGCTGCTCCCCGGAGCATTTACAGCCTCGGTTTTTCCACGGGGAACTGGTGTGGACAAACAAACAGGCGGCCATAAAAACCAGAGCAAATTGATTCATCGCCAGGGAGGACCATTACCCGGTGTCTTAATGCGGTCCTCTCTCTATAACGAACATTTCTAAATAGAGCAAACATTTCCCCCTCCAAAGCAAATGAATTTCGTATAATTTAGAGCTAATTCTCTTTCATTCTGCCTGCGTGAGCAGGCGATAAGGGCACGCTTTGCCGTGCTAACAACAAGGCGGGGAGCTGCAGTGCAGGAAAAGGGCCCCGCTGGCCCTCCTGGTGTGGGGGACCCATGCTGGTGTTTGGGGTGACAGAGTTCAGCAATCCCAGCAGGGAGCACACACATAACACAGCACCCAGTTATTTTCCCAAATTCCCAGAATTTTCCGCTCCAGGCATTTTCTCAGCTGTGGGGGCTTTAATTCTCCCACTGGAAGGGCCTCCGGATGGGTAGGCATGGTGCAAGAACTCAAAAAGTGCAGTGCTGACCTTGTAGCTAATATATGGCCACTGTGAGGCCAGTGGCACTTGAGTGCTTTGAATAGTGAGCTCAGGGAACTCCTGCAGCTCCCAGATGGGAGGTTCCCCTGCCCTTACTCTCCAAGCCTGAGGAGAATCACAGAATCATTAAGGTTGGACAAGACCTCCAAGATCATCTGGTCCAGCCACCCCCCTACCACCAATGTCACCCACCAAACCATGTCCCCAAGCACCACATCCAACCTCTCCTTGAACACCCCCAGGGACGGTGACTCCACCACCTCCCTGGGCAACCCGTCCCAGTGCCTGACTGCTCTTTCTGAGCAGAAATGTCTCCTCATTGCCAGCCTGAACCTCCCCTGGCACAACTTGAGGCCATTCCCTCTGGTCCTACCACTCGCAGGTCCTACCTGCGAGAAGAGGCCAACCCCCAGCTCCCCACACCTTCCTTTCAGGTAGTTGTAGAGAGAAGTCGCCATCCTCAGGGCCATCCTCAATCTCTAGGGATCCATGCAAAGAAAAGACATATGATACACGTGATATATTTATTCCAGCTGATAAATGCACAATAGTGTTCAGTGTCTAACCACTGAAAACAGCAAAAGCAAAAGTAAGTGAGACATTGCACACTAGAACAAATCACAGGGGTTGGATCTACCTTAATGCCTGGCTGGATGTGTGCTCCAGGCCTGCTAGAGGTCCTGGGTTTTACCCATGTTGTGAAGATTTTACAGGCCACAGGAGCTCCCAAAGATTTTGAGGGTGTCTATGGCTGCCACATTCAGCTCATCCAGCTTCACCCTTGGAGACAGGATGCTCACCCATTCAACTCTGTGTTGTGATCCATGATCGTGGTCCCACAATGAATAACATGGTTGATGTTCATGCTGAGAACAGCTCTAGCAGGTCCAGGTTGCTTTTTCTAATGCCACTTCACCCCTCGGAGGTAGCTTTTTTGGAGTACTCCATGCTCTCAGTAAAGCTGCTGTGAGGATCTACCTAGAAGGCCAACCTCATCGCAAGCTTGTTATTCCAAGAGATTAAACTAAAGTGAATCCATGAGTATGTAGCATTAGTCGAAGGAAGACAGCAGCAACGCTGAGTAGTACAGGCACGTAGTAATCATCCTCAACACAAGAACAGGAATTCAAATAATCCAGTATCAGTGATGAGTGTTTCAGGTACTCAGCTGTTGCCATCCTACAGGGAGATCCTGCAATAACCACACTGCAATACTTGGATTACCATACTAGATTTGTGTGTCTTTAAAGGACTTGTTGAGATTTGATCTTATCCTCTAGCTTGGTGTTTGCCTAACAGAGAAGAGGTTGTCTGTGTGGCTAACTGGTTTCCCATCACATACAAGGTCTAAAACTTTTCACAAGAAAATAAGAGTGTGGCTGAGCACCCAGTGGTTTGGAAAGCCAAGCCACATGCCTAATGACATATCTATGAGGTTTTAAAATATAAGCTGTAAAATATATGCCCACAGATACAGCATTGCACACTCCTGAAATTCAACGGTGTGTTCAGAGATCTTACCTGAAATGTTTAATTTAGGAGCTTAAAGTCTTGTCTACGTCTTCCCCAGTCGTGTCTGATGGACGTTACTGCGAGCTGCTGAGATCAGTGAAACATAAAACCACCTGGATACAACATTTTTTTTTTCCATCTAGGACAGGCAGCAGGAGCATTTTGTTTGCCTTTCCACAAAAATAATTTGTGATCCCCTACTCAGTCAGTTCCCTTTCTCACTGTGGCTAACCAGAACATAAACCAGCAAGGAGTGCTGCTCAGCCTCACTTCCTTGAAGCGACCTGGTTTGATTTTCTCTGATTTTCTCTACCTGCACAATATTTGATGGCTTCTTAGCACTCAAACACTTTTTTACAATTCACTTTTTAACAGAAGAGAAACCTTGAAGGTGGCTGGAACATATTCAAAACAATACAGGGAAACTGTTCCCATGGCATGGGCCAACAGTGGGAGAAGGAAAAGTTGACTGGGAAACAGAGCTTTCCCAGGGATTGATTTTTAAAACCCCCACACTGCTGTATCTAGCAGAAAGGTAACCTTTCACAAAGCTGGTTAATAATCAATAACCATGTGAAAACAAAGCTGCCTTTCCCTCTGAGCGCTAATGATAAAAAACAGAGCATGAACTATTCCAGCTGCCTTAAAGTAACACTGGTTCATCAGCTTTTTTTTTCTTTATTTATTTTTTTATTTTCTTTTCAAGGAACTTTTTTGGTCTCTGAGAGATTCTGCACTCAAACGCTGATACTTCATGATACTTCAGCTTGCTCCTTGCTCTCCTCAGCACACATTGGCTTCTTCACACAGTAGGTATGGGTCATAGGTATAGTAGATATAGCCAGTTTGAAGATCTTGTCCAGGAAATACTCAGGAAAATTGACTTGGGAAAGACTGAGAGAGAGCAGGAGGGGATCTTAGATGAATCCTGTCTTTTTAGACTTCCTCTTTTACATCTCTCTCCTCTTTCTTTTTTTTTTTTTTTTTTTTTTTTTTCCTCCTATTCATAATTGTATTTTCTGGTAGGAATATTGACCATCACCAGTGCAGTACAACTTCATCACCTTATAAGAAGAGGTGAGGAATTGCTTTAAAATACCATGAACCTTTCTGCTGAAAATAAAGCAATTTCACATTGCCTGCCCTGCATAATTTTGTTTGCCCCTTTCATGGCTATTATACCTGATAGAAGGAGAAATACATATATATATTCACATATAGGTGAAGAAATTCAAAGCAGAACTCCAACCCAGAGAGATCTCCTTCTCAGAGCCCTTTACGGCTTGCATTTTCCCCTGTACCTGGGCTCTTTGGGGTGGGTGCTGTGTCGCAGAGTGGGGTGGCAGAGCCCAGCCCAGCCTTGCCACGCAGGTGGTGCTTGGGCTGCTGTTGGCTCACCTGGCAGTTCTCACCATTCCTCCCCTCTTGTTTGTCCATTACAACTTTGCCCTCAGCCATTTGGGCTGAAATTTTCCATTCTGTGTCTCCGCCTCTCAGCAAACGTTTGGGGGGATTTTGGTTAAAATGTATTGAATGGGGGCAGTGAGGAAGGTGAAAAATTGCTGAAGTAGACAATGTGGGGAGGGTGTGGGGTCACTGTTCCTACAAGTCTCTAAAAACAGGAGCAATGCAAGTATGGGTGATGCTGAGTTGGAGAAGAGGACTGGAAGAGTCCAGCTGACACCTGGAGACAGAAATCCTACGCAGGGTTTTCCTGGCCGGTTTTCTTCCATGCTGCACTGACTTGCTGGATTTAAACAGAGCACAAGTCCTGCTATAGCAATGTCACTCCAGACTGATCTCTCCATGCAAAACTGCCCACATTTGGCCAAACTCTGAACTCACTGTTCCGGCTCCACCAATACATCTTAAAACTCAGCAACTAAAACCTCCACAACTTCCATCTGCAGGCATCAGGCCCCAGCCCCAGGCCTCAGGCCTCAGCGAGGGCTCAATGTGTTGAGGTGGATCCCAGGGAGAGAAAAGCAGGGAGATGTTCCTCACAACCCTTCCTCCAGCCCTGGGCAGCATGGAGGAGGAAAGTGTCTTCTTCAGAGGGCATGTAAGGCTCTCACCCTACAGAAGAAAGGGTTCACCCACAGGGAGAAGAGAGAAGGAAGGGGCGCTGCCCAGCTGGGTGCAGGCCTGGGTTATGCTGCTGGGCACACCACAGGGGAATAACATCACCAAGGTGCATCTCTGGGGTCAGACACCACAGAAGGGGTTTCCAGCTGCAAATACCTTGCCTTTTGGGGTGCCAGGCCTGCTTTTTCTAGGGTGGTGGGTCCAGTAGCGCTTCTGACCACCTCAATTAGGCACTCAGTATTAGTGGATACTTTTTAGCTTAATCTCACTTAATCCAATGTGGATTTCAGAAGGGATTTACATGCTTACCTTCCACTGAAATCAATGCAAAGAGTTAAATATCAGGGCATGAAACTTGTCTCTCCCCTCAATAAACTGATATCACATCAGCCCTTGAGGAAACCCATCCCCTTAACACAGGGTAATAAAATGCATGGTGAGGAAGTCCTGGGCTCAGGAGGGGACATAGGACAAACAGCATTAGTTTAACTGGGCTTTGCCTATAGCATGCTGAAAATGAGAGAAGAGGAGGAAGCAAAAATCCATCTCACAGAGAATGGAGACAAGGGCATCAAGTGAAGCTGTTCAGCTAAATTCCTTGCTGGCATTTTCTTGATTGTCTAATATGCAATGTGTAGGGAAGAGAAATGTATATATGCCTTATGTGTCCAATCAATTGTTAACACAGGTTGAATTTTATACATAAGTACATACATGTAAAACATATAATAATAATAATAGTGATTGATAATGGACACCTGCCCTCTGAAGATTTCTCAGTGCCTCTCAATTTTAAGAAATGAAGGAAAAGAAACTGACATTGTCTCCAAGATAACTGTCAAACACAATAGTAAGAAGAAGTAATTAAATAATATGGCTTGCTCATTTGCTCAGCTGAAATGCTTACTGCTTTCTTTGTGCATATGTAAAATAAAAATGTGCAGTGTAACATTTATTCTCTTGCTCATTTATTCGTAATATAGTTTCGATGGCAATTTAACCTTTCTAAAGGTTCATATAGTTTCAAATGTTTCCATTTATCTCCTCTCCTCTCCTCTCCTCTCCTCTCCTCTCCTCTCCTCTCCTCTCCTCTCCTCTCCTCTCCTCTCCTCTCCTCTCCTCTCCTCTCCTCTCCTCTCCTCTCCTCTCCTCTCCTCTCCTCTCCTCTCCTCTCCTCTCCTCTCCTCTCCTCTCCTCTCCTCTCCTCTCCTCTCCTCTCCTCTCCCCTTTTTCCTCTCCTTTTTCCACTTTCCCTTTCACTTGATTTCTCTTTTGCTTTCTCTTTCACTTTCTCCACCATAATCTTTTTAATTGTATTTCCATCTAGTATTTTCCAGTTCCTTATTTATGTATTTAGTTCCTTGTATTTGTATGATATTCTCATTCAGTATTTGTGTATATTTATTTCACACATGAAAGGCTGAAAAATTTGAAAAGCTGAAATTTAAAACTACAGTAATGTAACAGACAAGAAAATAATAATAATAATAATAAAAAAAAAATCAATGTCTTTATGGAGCTATGATGAACTGTACACACATATAGCCACAAATTTGCACATTTAACTGAAAGCTCTGCTAGATTCTCATTCTCTTAAAGATGAATGTAGTTTTTATTGGTCCTTCCCTGCATGCTGGAAAGCACATTGCTGAGCCTGAAATGATTTTATGTACCTAAGCGCCACCTGATTTAATGCACCAGCTGACAAGGACAAAGACATTGATTAAATGTCCTGTCTTGGGTGTCCAGAAGGCTGAAAAAAGGCTGTCTCCTCAAAATGATCGGTGACACTCCACCCAGTAATCATTAACTCGGTGCTTGGTCCAAGCTCTAGGAATGACAGAAGGCTTTAAAGAAGGGAGCAGCCCAAACACGCTAGGTGTCATTTAACAGAGGACTTGGTCTCATCCATTTGGGGAGAGGTGAGAGGGAAGAATCTCTCATGGATGGTACCACGGGTTAGGAGTCCAGCCACAAGCCCAGGCCACCATGGGCAAGATGGAGAAATAAAGAGAAGAAATTCCAGGCTGGCTGCTTTGTAAAAGCCCATGTGTGTCCTGGCTGGCTCCTGATACAGGTGGTGTCTGCCCTGCCAAGGAGGGGATTAGTGCTCCAGCCAGGTGAGAGGCTCTGCTGGGTTTTAGACTTCAAAATGCCTCTTGGTGGGCTCTGACAGAGCATCACCTGCCCACAGGGTTTCTAGCCAGTCATGATCATTAAATCTTTTGATTTAAAGCTGCTCTCAGGTGCTGCATCTGCAGCAGTTTTTCACAGTCCATAAAACCCACATGGTGTTGCAGAAACCTTGGCAAGAGCAATTTCAGCATAGCAACCGAGGGAGGGGAAATATAGTGCTTTAATAAAGAAATTTTCAGGAGCTCCACAGCCACCAGAGCCACATTGTCCTGGCATCATCTCAGCCTAGGAGGTAACCACCTCTCAGAAGAGCAAATGCTCCAAAACCCAGAGCAAACCAAGGGTAGGAAGACACCTGTCCCAAGAAATAACCCCAAAGAAAGAATCTGGGTCTCCCATCCCTGTCCGGTGTCCCATGAAGAGATCACTTCCCAAGGCTGTGTTTAGGAAACCTTCAATTGAATAAATGAGTGCTGCAGGGAGGAGATGCCAAAATCAGCCTCTTAAACTAAATGATCCTCTTGTGACCCTTAAATGAAATCAACTGCTTTAGTGCTCAACTCATTTGTGCAGTGGCGACGTTAATATGGTCGTCTAATTTATTGAGTAGTCAGGTTCTAGTTAACGGGGCAGGACGGGGTAAGAAGGCAATTAGTGGCCTATTTTCTATGTACATTGGAGCAGACACCTGTATATAAAGGAAGTTCTTCTGGCAAGCACACTATGCTAAAAAGCTTTCACCTAAAATTATATAGCCTGACAAACAATATAAAAAAGTAGATTGCCCAATAAACAAATAATGTATCAGCCATTTGTACAAAACCATACTACTTAGACCCTTCAAGCTTGAAACAGCTGTGTGTTTTTCTCCATTAAAATGTTATGGTGAACTGTGCATAAGTTGGTTGAAATTCAGTTTTGATATTACTGTGTTTTCAAAGTCTAGATGGATTTAACACTTTTCCCAAGACGAGGCATTAACACAGGGTGAACATGGAAACAGCTCCCAGAACTCATTCCTCCCCGGGGCTCTGGTGGGAGCCAAGTGGCAGAGATGTATGGCAGGTGAGGGCATCCTCTGTGCCCTTCCTTGAGGATTCACCCCTTCTTTTTGTTATTGAGAAGGCCTTAGATTCTCTGTGAGCCCAAGAGAAAGAGGGATCTCTGGGTTTAATCCCCCTTTGGTGGGTGCAGCAGCTTCTTGGTGGTGCCTGCTGCAGACCGCAAACCTGCCTGCTCTTTTCTGTGAGTTTCTAAACACTGCAGGAGCAACAGCCTGACATGGGCATGATGTTCTTGGTGCCTGTTGTCCCTCCCAGCACCCTGATTCCTGCTCTGCACCCCTGGGTGATGTGCGTATGTGGGCACTTCAGCTCTGCTTTGTGTGCCGTGCTCCCCACGCTCCACACCCGGGGCCTGAACATCACTCATACATCATGTGGAGGCACAGAGGGCTCTCACAAACTAATACTGAGCTCAGATAGTCTTAAGGAAAATATATGGGCTAGATATAAGGTCGGAGAAATCCCCTGCAGCACGTGGCTGTCCCACAAGTATGCCATGAGCTTCCCTACATGTCTGGATTGCCTTTGTATGGAGGTGTTTGTGTGTGTGCTGCCTTCCTGCAGCCTGGTCTGAAATGCAGCTGCTCTTTCAGCCCCTTGTTGGGGTCACTGTCCCCGTGTAACCCTTATATCTGACACACAGCAAACACCTCTGTCCTCAGCACTCACAGCCCGGTTAGCTGCTGACCCGGGGTGGCCTGGGACAGCCAGCTCCCAGCTGATAGCAGACCTTATGTCTGTCACCAGCATGTGGAAAACTCTTCCCGTGCCCCAGGGTGCTTCCGACTAATGCAATCCCCTGCCTGCATGAGTGTCTGGCACCCAGACATCTTCCCACAGCTGGGCAATGCATGGAGGCCACCCAGGCCTGACACCTGCAGTGCCCATGTGGACACACTGAAGAGCTCCTTCCACAGCCATCCCTGCAGCTCGTCTGTGTGAACTTGAGACTTTTTAGCCCCTGCCAATGCAGCACATCAGCAAGCAGCTCACTTTCAACCAGCACAAGTAGGAAGGCAGCCCTTTAATGTCACCCCTGAGCAGGCTCCTGTTTCACAAGGGGAGGCTCAGCCATTACAGATCTGCAAACTGTTCAGGGACTGCAGAAGAACAAAGATGTACCTGGATGCACAGATTCAACCACACTTCTAAAAGAGGTTTCTGATGTTAGGGACAGAGTATCAGGGCTGCCCTGATGGTGAAGTGAGAGGTCTCATCCCAGGCTTAAGTATGAGCTCGCCAGGGAGGCCTGCGAAGCTGTCACTGGTGCGGACAGAAGGTGTGACCGAGTGTTTGTAGGTGACAGCAAGGTCACCCTGGAGGTGTTGCAGGAAAGGAGCCTGGAAAGCATCAGCAGGGAGATAAAAATCCCAAGGAGGGCTGGAGCTGGTTTTTTTTGTTTGTTTGTTTTGACTCTAAATGAACAAACAACACTTCCAAAACTGTTGGGGAGGCATCATTTGTACAAAAATAGTGGCCAACCCTGAGACTGCTCTGAGACACTCAAAACAGTAGCTGTTGGAGCAACTACAAGTGGGAACTAAAATACTCTTCCAGTAATGGGGAATGCTGACCCAAAACCCCTGATGGCTGTCTTGGTGATCTACTCTTCTCTAGGTATCCCCAGCCATTGCTGGGGAGGGGACACCCAGCAGGAGGGACCCCTGTCTGACCTGTGCAGCCATTCCTGTGTCCCCATGTTCCTCCCCATTCCCAGCGTCACATCTCCACCTGGTTAGTTGTCTTAACGCACCTTACAAACAGCAGACAGGGACACTTGGTTCGCTTGCCTCCTGGTGAAGCAGCTGCACCAAAGAGGACAGGCAAACACTTGCTAGGAGGTGTTTGCGCAGCCCACAGAAGTGCCCTGAGAAGTGCACCTGCTAACCCTCCCAAAACAGGATAACGAATGTTATCTTGTTGTTTCTTTGTAGTCCCTTATCCATTTTTTTTTTTCCTCTTGTCTGTCACTCTTGCAGCTTCTGTGACCATCATTTCAGCTCAGGGATTTGGAGCACTGAGGGCTTCTCTATACAGTCATGATTCTGGTTGGGTTGTTATTAAACAGAAGACCAGAAAAGGGTAAGAGTGGTGGTTGGCTTATTAGCAGTATTTCTATTTCTGGATACTCACAGACAGCCAAATGCTATACTCAGTGATTTTTCACCAAAAGATATTCAAAAAGAACCACTTCAATGGGTGAAAATATGCAACTTGTTACAATGGAAACCTCTCCAATAAAGCTGAAGTCCTGGATCATCTCATTTTAGGAGCAAGAATCTCTCCAGATGCTGCTGCCTACTAAATGATTCAACTTCACAAATCCTGCAGACTTCATAAACAAGTTACAGACTAGGATTTTTAACTCAAGACAGCCTGGTGAGATGCCCTGAATATAAAATGGGGAGGTGGTTGTTCTTTAAAAAATATTTATTTCTTTTCATTAAAAGTCATCCCAGAACTCTAAGGTTTTCAGTCAAGAAGCATTGGATTTCTGATTCTCATTTTTCCTACAAAACTGAAACAAACAAACAAACAAAAAACTCTTGTAAAAGTCATTGTTTTGCCTATAATAATAATAATAATAATAATAATAATAATAATAACAATAATAATAATAATAATAAAATGTAAACACATAGTTGAATATGTTGAACCAGAATCCTGATTTCAACTGAAAAAGCATTTTGCCAGAGCATCTCAAGCAAGGCTTTATGAGCTGGTCATGGCAGTCACCCTTATCCCTGTTTGAGTGCTGCGAACTGTATTGTACCACAGTTAGACACCAGTCTGAATTGCAAATAAACAGTGATTTTGCTTTAAAACCCCAGAGGAAGGAGACAACTAAGCTAAAGATTTAGATGCCAAAAGAATCTAGTCATGACAGGAGCACTCCAGTGCTCTCCACTGCTCTTCAGTGCTATGTCCAACAGTAACTTGCTCATATTATGTTAAGACAGAAAGGTACATATATTTGATTTCTCCCTTTCTCTGTTGCTACTGACCCATCAAGCCCATTAAAACATCATTCTCTTTCTATCCATTTTGGGTAGGGATAACCACACTACTCAGTCTTATTTCCTGACACACGTGGGGTTGTGAGGGAGTTGTGACAGGTGAGCTTTCTTCTATGTCTTTGCAGGAGTACTGGACTGTGTGTGATGGGTTGCTTTCGTTCTTCTATCACTTTGAAAATGTTTCCTCCCCAAAATATCATTATGTTTCCCCTCAAAAGACAAGACCTACAGCTCTGAATATGCCTCATTTCTTGAAAATGTCATGTGGCAAAGCTTTGAGACAAGAAAAATGTAGAAAAATCCAGAAAATAAAATAAAATAAAATAAAATAAAATAAAATAATAAAATAGTGTCTAAGTGCAAACTAAAGAGAGAAGTATAGGGACTTGGTGGCTTTTCAAATCTTTAGAGTCTGGGCATCTCCAGTGAGCAGGGTTCTGAGCTGTGCAATGAATTCAGATCGCAATGCAAGAGGAGAAATTCTCCAGTGGATGCCAGTCACTGCAGCCTTTTTTTTTCTTTCATTACACTTCAAAGGAAGACACTTTGGCCCCAGAAGAGTGACGCCACTGAAGACTGACTTTGACCCCAGAAGAGCGACGCTCCCTGTGCAGTCAATGGAGAGAGGGAGATGCTCTACGATGGTTCTTGATGAGCTGCCTGGGTCCCCCCAGCACTGGCAAGGAGTCTTGGTAGCTCAGTGGAACAAGCAACAGTTCATTCCTATGAAGTGGAAAGCTGCTTGGGCTGTGCCAGGAGGGAACAGCAGGGATATGTTGGCACAGCCACCTTCTCGGTGTTTGAAGTGGAATGCGGCACATCAAATAGTCTTTGAAGAGGTGAAGGCTGGTGGCAGCTCTTACCAGGGATGCTGGACACTTGGCCTGCAGGACTGCTGGAAAGGAGCAAAAATCTCATGTCTTCGATTCCAGGTCACTTCCAAACCACAATCTGGAAACAAGTGGGTATGGATTTTCCTTCCCACCAAGCCATTGCTCCAGCTGTTTTCCAGGTCATCCCTCCAGGGGGTGAGCAACACGCCCAGGTTGGCTGGGGTGAGAAAACCTTCACTGACCAAGGGGAAGCAGAGGGTCGGAGCTCTGGTTAGTGTTTGATATGTTCAGAGATGCAATGAGGTACTCAGCAAGCATCCCTCATCAGCTGTCTGCACAAGTCCCCTCGGCTGCTTGTCCTCAGCAAACATAGCAAGAGGGGAATGTGACATTGGTGGCCACCAAGACTGGAAGTGCACCGTGACCAGTCCTCATGGACACACTGATGGGGTGTTTTATGCACATGCTGCTCCAGCATCCTTGGCAGAGGGGCATAACAGAGGTCTCTATCTCCCCACCCAGATTTACACAAAACCATCTGAGACACCCCTGGCCATTACTGCACACTGTTGAAATTTGTGGCATTTGCTGCTCTAAGCTCAGTCCACAGATTTTGCTCAAACAGAGTCTAAAGAAGACTTCCCTCATAAAGGAAATGCCATCTGTGGAAAAAATAATAATAATCAAAATTCAGGCACTAGTTCTAACAGCCAGTTCATTTGTTCCATGACGCAACTAATGAAAAATAGCTATACTGGCAACATAAGTATATGTTATATAAAATAACAGCACTGATGCCTGTATGTGTGTATGTATATATTCCAAAACCAGAGAAACAGTAAGGCAAGTAGCTATGATTTTGGGATACTTACTTGCCTACCTATCTCACAACCCACCCCTCCGGGTGCTGGGTGGCTTTGGCACCTGGCGGGGTGCCTATCTGAACAGGGACCGCCTCGGCGGTGCTATCTGCTCTGCTCTGTGTGAGGTCATTTTACGACACAAAACTGCTGACGAGGTGGTGGCTCCTACTGCAAGCAGCAAAGGCCTTCCTCCAGGCAAACCCTAGCTTGACAGAGAGCTGGCTAAACAGCTAATGAAGACACATTTCTGCTGGACCTCTCTCCGTGTGGGTCTGCTCCCAAAGCTGACTCCCTACGTGGCCTCGTGCAGTCCATGATGCCAAGGAGTGCTTGGAGGAGAGGAGAAAAGGCAGCGGTGATATAAGGCAGCATGATGCCAAGGCATGTCATCAGCTGCAGGGTCACAGGGCTCTGCAGCAGCAGGCCAAATGCTCAATGACAAGGTCTTAAAACATCCACTGTTGCCCAAATGCTTGGCCTGATGTGAAGCATAACTCGAGGCACAGCAGCCAAACATCTCAGAGCATCTCCATCAAAGAGGTCCTGCTGAGACTCCACCGAGCTTTTGCACTTTTCCAATGCAAACACCACGTTCAGAAGTAAACGCTTTCTGTTTTATTTTCCTGCAGAAGAAATGTGCCCATCAAGAGATATGAAACACTCTCCTAAGAGAAGTGTAGCGATAACCAAGTCAGCTCTTCAAGATAACCTGGATGCTGGGTTTTACAGTCACGCTGATCCTCAGCGGTAGGACTGAAGTTCACTGTTTGACTACGTGATGGCATATTAGTCACAGTATCCTCCAGCACCAATAGGTCATGTCTGACGCTGCCTGCTCCCAACTCCAAGTCATCCCGGAGTTTATGTGGTTGCCAACAATCTTGCGTCTATGGAAAATTAATAAAGATATGAGCTCTCCGTTCCCACTGCTTAGTGACTGGGGCTAGTTATGCATCCCAGGAGCTCTACATAAGTGAGCTTGCAGTTACTGGAAGGAGACATCACTCTGCTCTGCTGCCCATCAGCAGGGACACAGCCCTTCTGTGTTGTGCAAATGGACACAATTACTGAAGGAGCTCTCATGCTCACAGTAATTCCATGGGCAGAGGGGCCAGGGGCCACAATTTCCCCAAAAAAGCCCAGAAGAACCCAGGTTTGTCCCTTCCTGCAAATGTGGAGCACATTTACACCCATAGAGCATCACTAGAAGAAAACCACACAAGACTATTTGTTTATCAAATTGCAAACGAGTTTTCTCCAGAGGACAAATGGGTGCTCCCAGCCCAGCTCCCTATGCTCTGGAGGACTTTTGGTGGGGTTAGTCCAGTCCATGTCCTGGCTGAACAACCCATGAGGGAATTCAGAGGGGAAACCTGACTGTGGCTACATGGAGAAGAGGAACAAAGCAACTCTTGAGAATACAAAATGGGTTGTCTGAAATTCAGTTGTCCAAATGCAGGTGCTCTGTGGTCTGCTCTGGGATATCCTCTCTGGGTTCCAGCTGCTGCTTTGCAATGGGGCAGCCTCCCACAGGACCTGTCTTTTCTTTGCTAGATGTGTGTGGATGTCTTGGATATTGTAGACATCTAAAATGCCCCCCAAAACTAAGATTTGGGTAACTTAGTGACTTCCCTAGTACCTCTGAAATGCTTTAGTTTTTACCACATTTAGTTCTTATAAAGAAAATGTTTAAATTCTACAGTCCTCGTTCTTCCCCTAGCCCACTAAAAAGCATTTAGATGAATCACGAATCCCCTGAAAACACTGAGGTTACTCACAGCAACGAGACTGCCAGGGGGTGGTAAAGCAAAGGCTTGTTTTAAATCAGCAACAGCCCTCATGTTAGAGCTGTCACAGAACCACTGATTCATAAAGTAGCTGTTATTCTATGTGAGGAAGAGCCATAAATCATACTGTGAACCTTTTCCAGAGCTAGAAATGCCAACATTAGCTTTTTGTGTGTTATTATTTTAGGATTTATGTTGCAGTGAAGGCTTCCAGTGTCCTGTCACTCTCAGCACTGTACAACTCCAAAGGGTGAGGATTATAAATGGGACGAATTTTGAGGGAAAGGTGATGTCTTGGTTGGTGGAAACCTTGGGAAGAAACAGACAAGATTCCTGAACACAAGCCCTTCCTCACATTTCTGCACCATATTTGAAATGTTTTGGTGTCCTAGAGCTCTGTTCATTTCCCCAGCCACAGCACATGCCATTGCTCCCTTGGCATTTGAGTACAGGCCCAAGTCCACCCACAAGCTCCAGCCTGCCTCAAGCCCAGACTGTTTGGAGAAAAGCCTTTGTCAGGCCCAAATCTGGGGTGAGATGCTGAGCATGACAAGGAGGAAGGCCAAAGTGATGCCATTTTTCAGCATGGACCTAAGAGTTCTTGCAATATAGACCCACCTCAAGAGCACCTCAAGAGGTAGAAATATCAAGAGGAACCTAATGGTACAATGCAGTACTCTCCTCAGATGCCCATAAGATGTTTTCCCTTCCATAGTCATCCGGATGGCACTCCAGTGATGTCGGACTGTAAATCTGGAAGCATCATGTCCATAATTATCTCATGTCTATCACAGTTGTTATCACTGCCCTGGGAGGCTTGGCTGAAGTGGGTATTAGCTGTACTGCTACTTGGTAGTAAATATTAAGTGATAGATATTATGACTGGTAGCATTATGTATCTGTCGAGTTTAACCTCCTTGCCTGTTTCCTTTGGACCTTAAACATACTTTATTATATCAAATAACAATTAACATTCCTCAGGGGTGAAGGTAGCTACGCGGTGTGTTTACTGAGGCAGCCAGCTGTCGCCACTTGGCAAGCAACTTTTATCATAAGCCGGCTGAATTTAACATATATCAGCATTTATCAGCCCAGACTTTGTCAGTTTTATAAACGAAAACCAAGGGACAATAAATCATTTGGTGCCCAGCTGATACTGCATACATCTGAGAGCATATTTACCAGGCCGGGTGGATTCAACCAACAAAAGGCATCCGAAGTTTTGTTCCTTGAGCTGTACCCAACGTGGCCTGAGATGTCTTTTTGTTGGTGCACAGCGCATCTGAAAGCTTTGGGAGATCTGCGTGGGGTGGTCCCAGTTGCTTTCTTCTCTGTGCTGTTGTGCTTACTGCAGTGTGCTTACTGCAGTTGTGCTTCCTCTGAACCTCCTGGTGTTAACCAGGACCCGTAGGAGACATCTACGGCAGTAAATCCAAAGGGTCAGTATCTGTTCTGTGACCCTGGGGGTAAGTGGCAGGGTGCTGCTCACTGCCATACAACTAAACCTTTTCCACCCCAAAATTGGGTGGTTCAGCCATAGCTGAGAACTGCTCTGTGCATGGAGGCTAGCTGGCATGGCATGAACCTCTGCCAGGGAATGCGCTGCACCCTTGAACAGTGCAGAAGGTTCCAAGATGGGGCTCAAACCCTGAATTCAGGGATAAATTAGGTCATGCATCACTGCTGCTGCCTTGGGTGAGATGGAAGAGGGGGTGTGTTATGCAGACTGATTTAATGCGGCATGGAAGATGGGGCCAATAATGTGTGCAGCAGCATGGGAGGTCCTCTAAAGCATCATTTCCACTTTATAGCTACGTCCACAGTTCATGATGTTAACGGAAACCCAGCCCCAGTGGGTTTTTACACCATTATATCAAGGTGGTAGTTGGAAAACTTGAGAGGTTCTGGAGCAAATTCTCATCTATCCCATCAGAGTGTCCTGCAACAGGTGGACAGGCACAGGAGCTGTAGTGTTGTAGGCACAAGTGAGGGTCATTAAGACCACATCTGTACTAGTTAATAAAAGGGGTGCAGGGGCTGATGTGTGGTAAAAGGAAAATGGCACCAAAGAGCTCATTGTTCCCCCCACCGTGGCCAGAACACTGAACAAAGTTTCAACTTCTTTTGGGTTAATACACGAATCTCTTACAATTTCCTTGTGTTTCCCTTCCATTAACAGAGTTATGCAAGACATCTTCTACATAAGGTTTTCCCAAGCCCTGGCTGTGTAAGATGAGATATTCACTGCTTATTTAAGTATATATCTTAGGTTGCACCAGTTTTATATATTTTGACAACTGTCTTCTCTTTTTTTTTTTTTTTTTCTTCAAAGCTGGAGTTAAAAGAACTATTTGCTTCCAAATGTTCACTCCATGGATGGGTATTTTTAATGACAAGCTGCAGCTTATTGTTCATTCTCATTACTGCAGAGAAACCAGAAAAGGACCCAGAGAAAGGGTAGAAGCCTTCATGGCTCAGTGTGAAAGTCAGCCTGCAACACCTGCATCATGGAAGAGACCAGATGACATGGATACATCTCAAACAAGGACATTACAGAGTGAGGAAAAGGCCACTGGGGCTGAGCATGGGTCAGGAGGTAATAGGGAGATCATTTCTTCCCTCTTCCTTCTCTGTCTCTCAGCTGAAAGCAGAGATTTGGCCAAGGTCTGCTCCTTCTTGGCAGTGCGTCCTGTGCCCACTAGCAGGTGCTCCCAGACCCTTCTGAGATCTGGTTCCCCATCCCACCTTTCCTGCATCAGAGACGTGCCCTGCATCTTTCTCCCATCATCAGGACAACATCCCCCATCACGGTATCAAGTTGTGCTCTTTGTTTTTTTTTTTTTTTTTGTTCTTTGCAATGTCTTTAATAGCTCAGCAAATTCCCAGTGGTCTTCATAACAGTGAAACATTCATGATTTTGTATTCTCTGCAGTAACACAAGAAATGACAGCTGCTGCATCGCTGTTGCCATTTCCTCATTTAAAAGGGCTAAATATATGTTGGTACCCATCTCTGGACCCAACTGCTGTTTCGTTGTTTTAAAGTCATTTTCCATGAGTCAGGATGGGAAATAAAACGGCTAGGTGGGTTTGGAGGGAGAGAGGGGTTCAAATGATGAATGCTGCAGGTCCTGAGCTCAGGTGGCCATCCCTGGCAGCAGAGGTCTTACTGATAAAACAAGGACCTGATTTTTCAGCTCTTGACCCAGGCAGAGCTCATCACCTTCAGACGACACTGGGATCCTTCTGCACCTGTGGTTTTGCACATAAGTGCAAGGATATCTGGTGCTGCAGGAGCAGAGCCTGGGAATCTGCCCCTTCACTGATAGGGGTGTGCAACCCAAAATGCGGGGACCACTGGGCAAGGGGATGGTGCTGCACTGGGAACATTGACCCTGGGTCTCAGCAAGGGCAACAGGGTCCCAGCCTGTCCACGATGGAGCTCCTGCACTGTGACTCTTTGATTTGGGTCATCACACTGAGTTTTCAAAGTCATTTTGTTTATTTGTTTATTTATTTGTATATATGTATTTAAGGATGTGTATGTGATCCATAAGCTTTGGAGGAGGAAAGCCGGAGCATGTGAACTAGCAGGCTGAGAGATGGGAGTGGGCTTCTCACACATTACCAGAGAGGTCCTAGCTCCAAAATCCACAGCTCTAGGCAGCCCTCCACACACTGTACTGGCTTTGGTTGTGGCATGGGTGAGAGATGCAGCAAGTCCTGGGTGTGCTCAGCTGCTGGGATGGTTTGTGAGGGTTGCTTTGCAGGGGAGAAGGAAAAAACTCCAGAGAGGAGCACGGAGCCTGCTTCAATGCCTGAAGGACAGTATGACTGTGGGGTGTGCATGGGGGAAGAAGCAGTGAATGTGGAGCATCAGAAACTCTTCTGATGGCCCAGCACAGGCTCTGCAGGGCAAGCAGGGGCAGACCATCCAGTCCTCTGCACCCTGAGGGTGTCCAAAGGGGGTCAGCCAACTGGATGCTCATCTGATGCAGGGATGCAGTCCAGGGCATTTGGCAACAGCATGGGCAATGGGAAATTAGGGGTGTTTGAAATAAAAAAGCAGTGCACTTGCAATAAGGTGAACTCTGCTGTTATTTCGAGTATGTTAACAGGAATCCAGAGGGAAAACCCCTGCTGGGATCAAGCGGTCATTTTACGAATCGACCAGTGATCCTTCTGTGGGGTCACTTCTTAGATAAATCTGGAGGGGATTTTCAGAAGTCTGCAGAAGTGGAAGAAGGGAAAAATAGTCGTGGGTCCTAAGCGTGCCACAAACAGCTTTCTGGTTGTCCAATTTATTCCCATTCAGACAATGTTTTTTTGTTTGTTTGGTTGGTTTTTTGTTTGTTTTTTTCTTTAGGATCTACCTTTAAAATTTGTTATTCCATCATTTTCAGCCCTATTTTCAGCCGACTGCTGCAGAAAGCTGCACATTTCTCGTCCATCCCGCTGTGGCCAGTGCTGAGCACGTCTGAAACCCCGTGCTTCATCCTGAAGCTGCTTTAACCTTTGGGGACTTACTGTCAGGATAAGAGTGATGCTCTTTCGGATCATGCCCCTGTGAGGGAAGGCAGGCGTGTGGGTTTCTCATCTGAGCTGCATTGTGCCCTTGGCTACACCCTCGTTCACACCGGTCGTGCTCTGGGAGGAAGGTCCCATTGTCCCTCATCCCAGGTCCCATTGTCCCTTAACATCCTCATGGGTTTTGTCACTGCCGGTAGTTCGCAGCTCTGTGACACCTGAGCTGTAGCAGTGCTTTAATGTCTCTTCAATAGGGCGTGCATTAGGGCAGGCTCCCAGCCCCACAGCGTCCCCAGTTTTAAGGATAAGGCAGTTCAGCAGCAGTTAGCAATGCCTGGCTGCCACATCACGCCGCGCCTTAACCCTACCTTTATTTAGGGCTGCCTTTAGTGTCCCGCTTAACCCAAATTTCAGCGGGATTTAAGTGTTTAAGATTTAAGTATTTAATTTTTATTTAAGACTTTTAGTACCTGTGCAGGCTGAGGAATGCCAGTTGGACCGGATTCCCTTCGTGCGACTCCGAAACACCAAATTCAGAAGCAAAACAGCGCAGAGCAGCCCTCTCCGTCCCCAAAAGTTGCGCTAAGCCTGGAAAGATGCTCCCATTCCCAGCTTCTTTGAACCACCCGACGGATTCCAACCCCTTTTAGCCCTCTCCTGGACCTTTCCTCCCCTAGGCAAGAAATGTGCAGTTCCGACCACCCCCCCTATTTACATTTCGGGGAGGTTTTCCCCCCGACGGCTCGTTCCCCGGCCGGCTGCGGCTGCCGGCCCCAAGGTTGTCCCGGCCGTCGGGGCAGCGCCCCCGGGGTCCCGGGGCCGCTCGGAGCTGCGGGACCCCCCCGGGACCGCCAGGGGGCGCTGCGGCCCCACGCTTGGCGGAGCCGCGCCGCCGCCCGACGGGGCGGGCAGGGACAGGGCCGGGGGGGCTGCGCAGGGGAAAGGGGGGAGGTGAGGGAAATGCCGGCCTCGGGAAGGGGATGGAGGGGCTCTGCCCGTTGTCTTTGCCGTGCTGGAGATGTGGTGGGAGGGTCTGATGCCGCCGGGCCAGCCGTCGGGGATCTTGTCCTCCCCCTTATCCATCCCCTTATCCTTTCTCTGTGTGTCCCTTCTCTGTCCTGACCCCCTAGGACCTGCCCGAGGAGCTCCAAAGGGAGGGGAACGAGCCCAAAGCCTCCCCCCGAGGAGGAGGAGGCCAGCCCCGACGGCAGGCAGCGCAGGGGGACCCCGAGATGCAGACCCGGGACACGCTGCCCTCGGGGCACGGGGGGGCGCAGGGGCCAGGGAGGGACCAGGGACCCTGCCCTGCGCCCCCCACCTCTCCACCGAAGGGGGGAGGCTGAATGGTTTTCCCTTCCTCCTATCCCGTCCCCCCCCCCTTCCCTCTTTGCTCCTATAGAGTCCGGCAATTTAGCAAGTTCACCAAGCTGTGTCATGCTTCATGACTAATTCACATATTTAAATGGGAACGGTCAAAGCTGGACTATTTGATGCCAGCCAAGCGCATTTATCAGGTCAAAAAAAAAAGCTCACAATGGCTGGAGGCTGTGTGTGTGTGTGCGTGCGTGCGTCTGACACAAGCGCTTGCTCGGTGCTGGCCCAGGAGCCCCCCCCCCCCCAAAAAAAAAAAAA